>NW_028270156.1:23988115-24293948 GCF_037043375.1 Chiloscyllium plagiosum
TTGTTCTATAACACACCCCAGGGCTCTACCATTGACTGTGTAAGTCCTGCCCTGATTTAGCCTACCAAAATACAACACCTTGTATTTATCTGAATTAAATTCCATCTGCTACTCCTCAGCCTATGGCCCAGTCGATCACTGTATTCCGGGACAACCTTCTTCATTGTTCACTATACCACCAATCTTGATGTCATCTTCAAACTTAGTAACCTTACCTCCTCAATTCTCATCCAAATCATTTATATAAATAATGAGTAACTGTGGACCCAGCACTGATCCCTGTGGTATACAACTGGTCACAGTTCTCTAGTTTGAAATGCAACCCCCTACCATCACCATCTGTCTTCTACCATCAAGCCAATTTTATATCTAGTTGGCTAGCTCTCCCTGGATCCTGTGAGATTTAACATTACTTGCAAACCCACCATGCGATACCTTGTCAAAGGCCTTGCTATAGTCCACGTAGACAACATCTACCACGCTGCTTTCATCCAGCTTTTTGGTCACCCCTTCAAAAAACTCAATCAAATTTATGAGACATGATTTCCCAAGCAGAAATCCATGCTGACTATCCCAAATCAATCCTTGCCTCTCCAAATGCCTGTACTTCCTGTCTCTCAGAATAACCTCCAACAACTACCCCACCAGAGACATTAGGCTCACCAGGCTGTAGTTCCCAGGCATTTCCTTGTAACCTTTCTTAAATAATGGCATACTAGCCACCTTCCAAACTTCAGGCACTTCACCTGTCGAAAGTCACGGGACCTGTGTAGTAATGGGGTGAGGTTATCTAAAAATGAGATGCATATTCATGGAAATATGGCAGTTGCCATTTATTAGAAAAATTTAACTTTTGTGTTTAAACCCAAAGCAAAAAGTTGTTCAGATGTTGAGAATCTGATTTTCCTTTTTTGCCATATTTTCCCACTTTCCTCACCATTGCTATGCCCCTCAAGGGAATGGAAAATTCTGCGCTGAGATTATGAGATACGTCAGATCAGAAAGGGGAAGGCTGAATAGTGTCTTCCTATTTGTCCCTTTTCACATGTTGATCAATATCATATTTTCCAAGCGATCCAGGTAGTAGCTTGTGATAGATAAGGAGCATGCATGCTTGCAATGGTTTTCTCATTCATGGCATCATCTAGGCAGTTCAATTGTTAGGAATTGGGGAATTCCAAGAGACTCTGAAGAAAAGGGAAAATGAACATACTCAGCTTAAAACCTAAAGGAAGATGATGGGCTGGAAAATGATTATCAGTGACCCAGAGGTAAGTTTTACAAGGGTGTAAAAAGAGAATCACTAGACTGGAAAGACGTCAAATGATCTACATATATTCCTTTTTGTGGGATGATTTGGAACCAAAAGCAGGCGGGGATTGTCGAACAAATTATGATGGAAAAGAGGATTGAAAAGACTGAATGGTGCAAAGAAAATTAGTAATTACCATTTTGACAGGTTCAAGGAATAATTGATCTTCTAAGCTGCATGTTAAAGAATAGAATGGAGAAGCAATTTAAAATATGAGGCAGAGCAATATTCGATATGACTCTGCAAGTTTGAATTAACTAATCGGATGCATTGAATTATTATCATAGATATTAGTGGACTTGTAGCATTGAAGGAACAGTTAGCAAATGCTTCCATTTCCATTTGCACTCTAGTGTCTGCCAACAGTCAAAAGGTGAGGTGGGGGTGGGGGAGCTGGGCGGAGAGGCAGCAAATATCCAAGGTACAGTGCTTTTGAAGGCCTGAAAGATAGAAGTAGTGCTTTGACAGAAGCATAAGAGAGATGCTGTCTATTTTGCACTTACTGAAAAAACACAAGGTTGACAATATTATTTAATTTTTTCAAATGTATCAAACAGGTACATTACAACATTTAAAAGATGTTTGGACAGGTACATGGATATGAAAGGTTGAGAGAGATATGGGCCAAATGCAGGTAAATGAAACTAATTCAGTTTAGGAAACTTGATTTGCATCAATGCATTGGGCTGAGCTTCAGGGGAACATTCTAAGGCAGCAGGAGGTGTGGAGATGATGAAGGGTTGAGACTTTTGACTGATTTGCAACTAAGAAAGAGAATTCTAAAATTGAGGCATTAGTGGACCAGTGTTCCAATTTGGTCAGGAACTATCATCTGGAATCCATTACTTCATGTAACTGCTTCATTGCTGTCTGTGTGTTGGAATAATAATGAAAATCCATTTGGCTTCTTTTGGTTTAGAGATGGGATAATGCAATGGCTGTGCATTTGGACTGGCAAATTTAAGTCATGAGTTCAAATCCCAACTGCCAAGTGGAGAAATTGAATACAATAAATCTGCTAACTTATGGTCTGGAACCAGAAAAGGAAATTATAATGAAAGCTAGTGTTGTTAACAACCCGTTTGGTTTATCAATACCCCTCTGGGGAACAAACCTAGCATTCATCTTGATCTGACCTCAATGTGACTGCAGTCCACACTATGTGATTGCCTCAGGGCTGTGAGGAATGGGCAAAATATACAACCTTGCCAGTGTCACCCAAATGGCACAAATAAATAAAAAGGAATCAAGCTGTTCCCCTAAGTAGCCTAATCAGTCAGCTCTGTTTCATTTCTAAGGGCTAAATGGGCCTTTATACTGATCTCAGCATTAAACAAAACCTGATAGCAAAGCTGAAAATTGTGATGTTAAGACATTTTAAAATAAATGTTCTGATAAATATATGATTAAAGAAATTAATTTATTTCAATGTATTCATTCATAGGATGTTGTCAATGTTGGTATTTAGTGGTATTTTTAATTGTTCTTGAGAAATAGTGGTAAGCTGCCTTCTTGAACTGCTGGAGAAATCCAATGTAAAGAAACTGACAATGGTGTTAGAAAGGGAGAACCAGGATTTTGACCATGATAGTGACAGTGAAGGGTTGGTGATATTGTTCCAAGTCAAGATGGTACGTGACAGGGAAGGAAACTTTAAGACACTGGTGCTTCCATGTGACTGCTGGCTTTGGTCTAACAGGCAGCCTGTAGGCCAGGGGTCTTATGTGGCCTGCCATATCATTGTGCAAGATGCAGATAAATGTAACTGGAAGGTTTAGTTAGGGGCTGCTTCATTCCTCTCCTGTACCGGCTGCTGAAAGGCTCACTGGGTGTGTGGGTGAATGAGCATATGTGGGTAGGTGGGTGTAAGTGAGACTGAGTCAGGAACCCCCCTCCTATCCTTCTCCTTCCTCCTCAGAGCCCTATCCACAAAACAGGAGAAGAGGAAAGTACATGCTGAAAGCAACGTGTTTCTGACTCCGATTTTGATCAAGGCCACCTTGGAGCTGTGTCTTATTGGAGACAATAGAGCCAAGGTCAGTGATAGTTATCCTTAGCTTGGCCTACTCAATATCTTCCTCTGAAATGACCATGGGTTTAATCTTTTCTCTTGAGTTCTGCTTCTTAGCAGGAAAGGCAATCAAAAATGTTTTGCAGGTTAACTTTGCAGCTTGGTACTTTTTAATGGTCATTTTCATTCATCATTCCTTTAAACGATCAATTTATTGGTTTGGAATTATTTTCATGAACTTCATGTTTCCTTTTCCTTATCCTTCTGAAATTTGCTTACCAGCCCCAAGGTGAGAGAAACATTGAAATATGGCACCCCATGTGAAAAGGTTGAACAGTCCTCTTCTAGTTAGTAGAGGTTGCAGTTTTGTAGGTTCTGTTGCAGGAGCCTAGGTAAGTTGCTGCAATGCATCTTGTAGGTGATACACTCTGCTATCGCTCTGTAGAGGCAATGGAGGAAATAAATGCTTAAAGTGGTGAATGCCATGTTGATCAAACGGACTGCTTTGTCCTGGGTGGTGTTGGGCATCTTGAGTGGTGTTAGAATCACTCTCATTTAGGCAAGTGAGAATATTCCATTGCACTGCTGACTTGTGTCTCTAAATGGTGAACACTCTTTGGGAAGTTGGGAGATACGTTAATAGCAACAGAGTGTTTGCTCTTCCACTTACTTTTATTGCCACAGTATTTGTATAGCTAGTCTAGCTATGATTCAAGTCAATGGATGTCTCAGGTTGTTGATGTTGTACAGTTCAGTGATGGTAATGCTGTTGAATGTCCAGGGATGATGGTTGGAATCTCACTTGTTGGAAATGATCACTATGTGCCATGAATAATACTTGCTACTTATCCACCAAGTTTCAGTGGTTGTTCAGTCTTGCTGCATATGGACAGGGGCTGCTTCTGATCTGAGGAACTGTGAATGGCGCTGAATGTTGTGCAATCATTATCAAATATCCTCACGTCTGACCCTGTAGTCGAGAAATTATCATTGATGAAGCAGCTACAGATAGTTTGAACGAAGACTTTGCTCAAGGAGGACCCTTGTGGTCATGTGTCTACCTCTAGGTAAGTATGTTCGGGTTCAAATCCCACCTGCTCCAGAGATGTGTAATAACATTCCTGAATAGGTTGATTAGATAATATCTGAATTGAGGAATTCCAGCAGTGAGATCCTAGGTCTAATGCGAATGGTCTCACTCTGGGACTGGTAAGCAAATTTGTCTGTTGACTGTTGACTACTCAGTGTGTGATTACTTAAACCTGGGTGTGGTAACTTTCTTAAAAATTCATTCATGGGATGAAGGTATCACTGGATAGGCCAGCATTTATTGCCCATCCTTATTGTTAAGAGTCAGCCACATGGCTGTGGTCTGGAGTCACATATAGGCCAGACCAGGTAAGGATGGCAGTTGCCTAGGAAAGAATAATTAATCTATAGGCAAGCAGTTGTAATATGAGAGCTGATGAGTTAAAGCATTGAATATAGTTCCGACAGACATATAACCTGGATACATCATCTCTATCTCTGGAGAAAGTGAAGGTTGGAGATATTGGAGATCGGAGTCGAAGAGTGTGGTGCTGGAAAAGCACAGCCATTCAGGCAGCATCTGAGGAGCTGAGAATCAATGTTTTGGGCATAAGTCGATAAGACGATAAGACATAGGAGCGGAAGTGAGTCCACTCCGCCATTCAATCATGGCTGATGGGCATTTCAACTCCACTTACCCGCATTCTCCCCGAAGCCCTTAATTCCTTGTGACATCAAGAATTTATCAATTTCTGCCTTGAAGACATTTAGCGTCCCAGCCTCCACTGCACTCTGTGGCAATGAATTCCACAGGCCCACCACTCTCTGGCTGAAGAAATGTCTCCGCATTTCTGTTCTGAATTTACCCCCTCTAATTCTAAGGCTGTGTCCACGGGTCCTAGTCTCCTCGCCTAACAGAAACAATTTCTTAGCGTCCACCCTCTCCAAGCCATGTATTATCTTGTAAGCTTCTATTAGATCTCCCCTTAATCTTCTAAACTCCAATGAATACAATCCCAGGATCCTCAGCCATTCCTCATATGTTAGACCTACCATTCCAGGGATCATCCGTGTGAATCTCGGCTGGACACGCTCCAGTGCCAGTATGTCCTCCCTGAGGTGTGGGGACCAAAACTGGAAACAGTACTCCAAATGGGGCCTAACTAGAGCTTTATAAATTCTCAGTACCACAACAGTGCTTTTATATTCCAAGATAAAAGGTAGGGAGGAGGGACTTGGAGGAGGGGAGTTGGAAATGTGATAGGTGGAAAGAGGTCAAGGTGAGGGTGATAGGTCGGAGTAGGGTGGAGGCAGAGAGGTCAAGAAGAAGACTGCAGGTCAGGAAGGCGGTGCCGGGCTGGAAGGATCCGGCTGAGACAAGGTGGGGGGAGGGGGGATGAAGAAACTGGTGAAGTCCAAGTTCATCCCCTGCGGTTGGAGGGTTCCCAGTCGGAAGATAAGACGCTCCTCCTCCGACCGTCGGGTTGTTGTGGTTTGGCGGTGGATGAGTCCAATGACCTGCATATCCTCGGTGGAGTGGGAGGGGGAGTTGAAATGCTGTGCCACAGGTTGGTTGGGTTGGTTCGTCCGGGTGGCCCAGAGGT
Source organism: Chiloscyllium plagiosum (assembly GCF_037043375.1). Taxonomy (NCBI): domain Eukaryota; kingdom Metazoa; phylum Chordata; class Chondrichthyes; order Orectolobiformes; family Hemiscylliidae; genus Chiloscyllium; species Chiloscyllium plagiosum. The sequence continues at coordinate 23,994,072 of NW_028270156.1, forward strand.
GCTCCCTGAATCGCTCCGCAAGTAGGCGGCCTGTCTCCCCAATATAGAGGAGGCCACACCGGCTGCAGCGGATGCAGTAGATGATGTGGGTGGAGGTGCAGGTGAATCTGTGGCGGATATGGAAGTTTCCCTTGGGGCCTTGGAGAGAAGTGAGGGGGGAGGTGTGGGCGCAAGTGTTGCACCTCCTGCGGTTGCAAGGGAAGGTGCCGGGAGTGGTGGTTGGGTCGGTGGGGGGTGTGGATCTGACAAGGGAGTCGCGGAGGGAGTGGTCTCTACGGAAAGCTGATAGGGGAGGGGAGGGAAATATATCCTTGGTGCTGGGGTCTGTTTGGAGGTGGCGGAAGTGACGGCGGATGATGCGCTGTACATGGAGATTGGTGGGGTGGTAGGTGAGGACCAGTGGGGTTCTGTCCTGGTGGCGGTTGGAGGGGCGGGGCTCAAGGGCGGAGGAGCGGGAAGTGGAGGAGATGCGGTGGAGGGCACCGTCGACCACGTCGGGGGGGAAATTGCGGTCCTTGAAGAAGGAGGCCATCTGTGTTGTACGTATTTTGAACTGGTCCTCCTGGGAGCAGATGCGGCGGAGACGAAGGAATTGGGAGAATGGGATGGCGTTTTTACAGGGGGCAGGATGGGAGGAGGTGTAGTCCAGGTAGCTGTGGGAGTCGGTAGGTTTGTAGTAGATGTCCGTGTTGATTCGGTCGCCTGAGATAGAAACAGAAAGGTCTAGGAAGGGGAGGGAGGAGTCCGAGACTGTCCAGGTGAATTTGAGGTCGGGGTGGAAGGTGTTGGTGTAGTGGATGAACTGTTCAACCTCCTCGTGGGAGCACGAGGTAGCGCCGATACAGTCATCAATGTAGCGAAGAAAAAGATGGGGGGTGGGGCCAGTGTAGTTGCGGAAGATGGATTGTTCCACATACCCTACGAATCTGTGCAGAGGAGATGACCTGGGGTGTGCAGTGAGAGAGGGACTCACTGAAATCTTTGTAGAGAGAGGCAGAGAGCTTCTTCAAGGAAGGCATCCTTGTAAGAGGATTCGCAGTAGGTTGAAATCTTCGAGGAGAAAGTGAGGTCTGCAGATGCTGGAGATCAAAGTTGAAACTTTATTGCTGGGCCACCCGGACGAACCAACCCAACCAACCTGTGGCACAGCATTTCAACTCCCCCTCCCACTCCACCGAGGATATGCAGGTCATTGGACTCATCCACCGCCAAACCACAACAACCCGACGGTCGGAGGAGGAGCGTCTTATCTTCCGACTGGGAACCCTCCAACCGCAGGGGATGAACTTGGACTTCACCAGTTTCTTCATCCCCCCTCCCCCCACCTTGTCTCAGCCGGATCCTTCCAGCCCGGCACCGCCTTCCTGACCTGCAGTCTTCTTCTTGACCTCTCCGCCTCCACCCTACTCCGACCTATCACCCTCACCTTGACCTCTTTCCACCTATCACATTTCCAACTCCCCTCCTCCAAGTCCCTCCTCCCTACCTTTTATCTTCTCCTGCTGAACACTCTCTGCTCATTCCTGAGGAAGGGCCTGTGCCCGAAACGTCGAATCTCCTGTTCCCTGGATGCTGCCTGACCTGCTGTGCTGTTCCAGCAATAAAGTTTCAACTTTGATCTCCAGCATCTGCAGACCTCACTTTCTCCTTTTATATTCCAACCCTCTTGAGATAATTGACAACATTGCATTCGCTTTCTTAATCACGGACTCAACCTGCATGTTTACCTTTAGAGAATCCTCAACTAGCACTCCCAGATCCCTTTGTACTTTGGCTTTATGAATTTTCTCACCGTTTAGAAAGTAATCCATGCTTCTATTCTTTTTTCCAAAGTGCAAGACCTCGCATTTGCTCACATTGAATTCCATCAGCCATTTCCTGGACCACTCCTCCAAACTGTCTAGATCCTTCTGCAGCCTCCCCACTTCCTCAGTACTACCTGTCTGTCCACCCAACTTTGTATCATCGGCAAACTTCGCTAGAATGCCCCCAGTCCCTTCATCCAGATCATTAATATATAATGTGAACAGCTGCGGGCCCAACACTGACCACTGCGGGACATCGCTTGTCACCGGCTGCCATTCCGAAAAAGAACCTTTTATCCCAACTCTCTGCCTTCTGTCAGACAGCCAATCCTCAATCCATACCAGTAGCTCACCTCGAACACCATGGGCCCTCACCTTGCTCAGCAGCGTCCTGTGCGGCACCTTATCAAAGGCCTTTTGGAAGTCTAGATAGACGACATCCACTGGGTTTCCCCGGTCTAACCTACTTGTCACCTCTTCAAAGAACTCCAACAGATTTGTCAGGCACGACCTCCCCTTACTAAATCCATGTTGACTTGTTCTAATCCGACCCTGCTCTTCCAAGAATTTAGAAACCTCATCCTTAATGAAGGATTCTAGAATTTTACCAACAATCGAAGTTAGGCTAATTGGCCTATAATTTTCCATCTTTTGCCTTGAGCCTTTCTTGAACAAGGGGGTTACAACAGCGATCTTCCAATCATCCGGGACTTTCCCTGACTCCAGTGACTTTTGAAAGATCTCAACCAACGCCTCCGCTATTTCCTCAGCCACCTCCCTCAGAACTCTAGGATGTAACCCATCAGGGCCAGGAGATTTATCAATTTTAAGACCTTTTAGCTTTTCTAGCACTTTCTCTTTTGTAATGGCAACCATACTCAACTCAGCCCCCTGACTCCCTTTAATTGTTGGGATATTACTCATGTCTTCCACTGTGAAGACTGACGCAAAGTACTTATTAAGTTCTCCTGCTATTTCCTTATCTCCCATCACTAGGCTTCCAGCATCAGTTTGAAGTGGCCCAATGTCTACTCTTGCCTGTCATTTGTTTCTTATGTATTGAAAGAAACTTTTACTATCATTTCTAATATTACTGGCTAGCCTACCTTCATATTTGATCCTCTCCTTCCTTATTTCTCTCTTTGTTATCCTCTGTTTGTTTTTGTAGCCTTCCCAATCTTCTGATTTCCCAGTGCTCTTGGCCACTTTATAGGTTCTCTCTTTTTCTTTACTACATTTCCTGACTTCCTTTGTCAGCCATGGCTGTCTAATCCCTCCCCGGATAATCTTTCTCTTCTTGGGGATGAACCTCTGTACAGTGTCCTCAATTATACCCACAAACTCCTGCCATTTTTGCTCTACTGTCTTCCCTGCTAGGCTCTGCTTCCAGTCTATTTTTGTCAGTTCCTCTCTCATGCCCTCATAATTACCTTTATTTAACTGTAACACCATTACATCCGATTTTGCCTTCCCTCTTTCAAACTGCAAACTGAACTCTACCATATTATGATCGCTGCTTCCTAAGTGTTCCCTTACTTTAAGAATTTTTATAAAGTCTGGTTCATTACATAGCACTAGGTCCAGAATAGCCTGCTCCCTTGTGGGCTCCATGACAAGCTGTTCCAAAAAGCCATCCTATAAGCATTCCATGAATTCCCTTTCTTTGGATCCACTGGCAACATTATTTACCCAGTCCACCTGCATATTGAAGTCTCCCATGATCACTGTGACCTTGCCTTTCTGACATGCCTTCTCTATTTCCGGGTACATGTTGCGCCCCTGGTCCTGACCACTGTTAGGAGGTCTGTACATAACTCCCACTATGGTTTTTTTGCCTTTGTGGTTCCTCAATTCCACCCACACAGACTCCACATCATCCGACGCTATGTCATTCAGCACCATAGATTTAATTTTGTTCTTAACTAACAAGGCAATCCCGCCCCCTCTGCCCACCTCCCTGTCTTTTCGATAAGTTGAAAACCCTTGGATGTTTAACTGCCAGTCCTGACCCCCCTGTAACCACGTCTCTGTGATGCCTACCACGTCATAATCATTCACGATGATCTGTGCCATTAGTTCGTCTGCTTTGTTATGAATGCTACGAGCATTCAGGTAAAGTGCCTTAATGTTAACTTTCTTATCATTAGAGATATTGGAAGTCATAAGATGTCCTAAGTTATCCTTCCTTTTTGCTGCATTCCCAGTCTGTCTCATGTTTAAATCTGCCTGCACATATGCTATCCTGCCGCTTATCTTTCCATTTAACTCCATACTCCCTGTCGCTTTCACTTTCCCTTCCCCCCAACTCAGGAGTTTAAAGTCTTACTGACCACCCTATTTATCCTCTTCGCTAGAACATTGGTACCTGATCGGTTCAGGTGGAGACCGTCCCAACGGTACAGATCCCCCCGGTTCCAAAACTGATGCCAATGCCCCATGAAGTGGAATCCCTCTTTCCCACACCAATCCCTTAGCCACGTGTTTACTTCCATAATTTTCTTATCCATATGCCAATTGGCACGTGGCTCGGGCAGTTATGCGGAGATTATGACCCTTGAGGACCTGTACTTCAATTTCCTTCCTAGTGCTTGATAATCCCCAAACAGGTCCTCCACCCTAGCTTTGCCTATGTTGTTAGTCCCAACATGGACCACAACAACTGGATCCTCCCCCTCCCGCTCCAATATCCTTACAAGCCGGTCAGAGATGCCCCGAACCCTGGCACCGGGTAGGCAACACACCATGCGAGACTCCCGATCCGGCTTGCAAAGGATACTATCTGTCCCCCTAATTATAGATTCCCCTATAACAATTACTTGTCTTTTTGCTCCCCCCTCTTGAATGGCCTTCTGCACCATGGTGCCGTGGTCAGCTGGCTCATCCTGTCCAGAGCCCTTTTCCTCATCCGTACAGGGAACAAGAATCTCATACCTGTTGGACAAGGTCAAGGGCTGAGGCTCCTACACTCCTGAACTCAGGTTCCCCCTACCTGCTCACTTACAGTCACACTCTGATGTCCCTGATCACTAACTGGATGTGAATTACTTAATCTCCCAGGTGTGACTGCCTCCTGAAACAAAGTGTCCAGGTAACTCTCTCCCTCCCGGATGCGCCGCAGTGTTTGAAGCTCAGATTCCAGATCATCAACTCTGATCTGGAGTTCTTCCAGCAACCAACACTTGCTGCAGATGTGGTCACTGCCGTTCACAATGGGATCAGCCAGCTCCCACATCATACATATTACAGCACACCACCTGACCAGCCATCTCTGCTTAGTTAATTACTTTATTACTTTGTACAGGTTTGAGTTAAAATACTTCCTGATACCTCTCTGCTATAGTCTTTTAAAAAAAAACAATTAATAGATAAACAGTACTTAGTAAGGGGGTTAGAGGAGGAGGGCGGTTGGGAGACACTACGGTTGTAGAGTCTCGGGTTTAGCCGCCTTCCTGATTTATATACTCACTGCCTTCCTTCCCAGCTGCCCCTCTGGTCGTCGTCACTTCCCCCTGCTGCTCCCGCTCTTTCTGTGAAGAGAACAAAAAACACCGCTGCCAGCTACCGGTAAACAAACTGTCTTACCTTAGCTGTAGCCTTCCGGTTTCGTTTAAACTCAGCTCCTGCTCGCACTCAAAAAAAAAAGTCTGGGCTTATGCTCGAGACGTCGACTCTCCTGCTCCTTGGATGCTGCCTGACCAGCTGTGCTTTTCCAGCACCACACTCTTCAACTCCATATATGTTTGCGACATAAAACACACCACCTGGCAATAAGCTGGATGAAGAATAGTTTAAATCTACCAGCTCCAATACTTTTCTGTTTCTCTGACAGAAAATCCACCCATACCGCAGGAGCAATGGATTTCAGAGTTCAAGGCCAACTTACTCACTGCAGGGATTACATTTTCAGATGTAGCAGGGATCCACAAGAAAGCAAAACTTGTACATTGTCTCAGAGCAAAGGTCCTGTGAGTATTTGAGCAGCTCATAGAAGATACATCTATCTTTGGCACGACAGTAACTGCTTTCAAAAAATATTTCAGGCCAAAGAAGAAGTGTGATGATCGAATGGTATACATTACGCCAGAGATTCCAGAGAAATGGTAAGGTCATTCAACAAAATATGTCAGCATTACAGCAATTGGCTTCTACATGTAAAATTGGCACAATGACCAACAAACTAATTCATGACCAATTAACTAAACAAACTTTATTTTGATTAATTAGGGATCATCTCCTCATGGAGAACAATGAATTAACCTTTTGAAAAAGTTGTGACCTTGGCAGTCTAAATGAAATCTGCAATGATAGTTCAAAGAGATTACTGAAGTGCTTGGAACCAGGTGGATTGTATTGACTATGACATCCTTGATTGGGGTTGTTACCCTGGACTAATCAGGGAGCCCTGGCTGACAGAGGATTCCGAATCTCCTCACTTCAAGGATTGACTCTAAACTGGCTGGCCACAGCCAGTGTAATGTGCAGATGTAACTAAAGAGTGACTTAGTGATAGGATACTGGCCTCTATGCAGTTATTTCAATTACACAGACCTTTTTGTACACATTTACAGGACATGGGCATTACCAGCTCGGCCAGCACGTATTGCCCCTCCGTAATTGTTCAGAGGACAGTTTAGAGTCAACCTATAGGTCAGATCAGGTCAGGACAACAGATTTCCTTCCATAACGGGCCTTACTGAAACAAATGTGGCTATCCAAAGATCAATGGTGGTTACATTGTTGCATTTGGACCAGCACTTTACTCCAGATTTGATTAAATTCAAATTTCACTATCTGTTATGGTGAGATTCAAACCTATGTTCTGCTGAACCACAGCCTGGGGTTGAGGATTACAAGTCCAGGAACACTACCATAACAGCACCATCTCCCTTAGATATAGGATCACCAACATAGCCTGCCTAAACAGCTCAGGTTCAATGGTTCTGAATAAAGTGCTCTCAGCAGCCATTTCAACATGTGCTCTATCATGGTCAAATACCCTCAAATCAATACGCAAATTAGTGATGTGCATAGACATTTATAACCTAATGACCAATTTGAGGGTTATAGTGGTAGCTTTGCAAGGATATGTAAAACAAAGAAGAGTGCTTCATTGGTTGAACATGTGGATAAGTGTCTTCCTGAGAGCGAGGTAGTGCAGATGTATACTATCGTGATTGACAAAGCACCAAGTCATTTTAGGGTAGGCTCAGTAAAGATTGCACTCTCACCTACCTTCTCCCCAGTCCCACTCCCCTCCCATTTATCTCTCCATCCACGAGGCTTCCAGCCTCATTCCTGATGAAGGGCTCCTGCCTGATACGTCAATTATCCTGTTCCTCGGATGCTGCCTGACCTGCTGTGCTTTTCCAGCACCACTCTAATCTTGACTGGTAGAGATTGCAGTATCTCAGTGTCACCACTTGTCAGTGTTGCAAAGGTATTCATATAGGACAACATACTCTACCATCGGAAGTTGTCGCAACTTTCTCTCATTGGTGTTTCAGGTGAACAATTAATGTGATATTTTAGTTTTTATAATGATTAACATTCTAGTCTGTCACAAAACCCCTAGACTTGACATATTCATATTCTATGCCAACTGAAATTACTGAAGGGAGGCTGGTATCCTGTCACCAAGTCACCTTTTATTTAAACATGATGTGGAGGAGTCGGTGTTGGACTGGGGTGGACAAAATTAAAAATCACACAACACCAGGTTATAGTCCAACAGTTTATTTGGAAGCACTAGCTTTCGGAGCGCTGCTGCTTCATCAGGTAGCTGTGGAACAGGATCATAACACACAGAATTTATAGCAAAAGATTACAGTGTCATGCAACTGAAATTATATATTGAACAAACTTAGATTGCTGTTAAGTCTTTCATCTTTTCGAATGGATTGCAGGTTTCTGTTCATAATATGTAAATCCCAGAACTTCTTTTAAGTCACATTCTTGAGATAACTTAAGGTTTTATGACAAAAAGTGACATCTCAGCTCAGACAATGCATTAAAGGTGTAAGGTTAGAGTCTGTCTGTATCCCAATCTTGAGTCAGACTGGCTCTATTTCCAAAGTAGGAATTTATAAAATATTACACGGATTGACGGCCTGTATTGACTGACTGAAGATTGTGCGCTTTTTGAGCAAAATTGAATGTATCTGCAAAGACCACAACATTTTCACCTTTGACCAAGTAATTAGACTCAAGGTACAGATAAACAGTTATAAATCATTCCTATGTAATGACACGAATCAGAACACTGGTCTGTTATGAACTCCTCCACACACATGCAGACAGACATACAAACACAAAAACAGGGAAAATAGCATGGATGCATGGAAAATTAGGAAAGCAGTTCAGCAGTCTCTGTTGATTAGATCTGTTAAGCTGGCACTTTCTGATCAAGAGGTTTCTTCTCAATCTTCATTTTCTGAGTGCTTCCAATTGTTTTTAGGAGGCACAGGATAGCTGGTTCAATAATAAAAGTTCTCTGATTGATTAATTAAAAAGTCCCAGCTTTGCTAGCTTGTAAATGGATAGATTGACTAATTTTCTTCAGATGTCAGTGGGTTCTGACAGCAGACATCAGAGCCTGAACTGGTGGAGGTCTTATCACTTCTTTGTGTCTTGCTACCAGCCCCAAGCTGTTCAGTTACCTGAGAATCTCGCACACAGTTGTCAGTCATTGATAACTGACCACGAGACCACAGTTAAAAATCATACAACACCAGGTTATAGTCCAATAGGTTTATTTGGAAATACAATCTTTCTGAGCGCTGCACCTTCATAGGACACAGAATTTATAGTAAAAGATCAAAAGTGTCATATACTTAGATCTTTTGCTATAAATTCTGTGTCCTATGATCCTGCCCCACCAGCTATCTGACGAAGGAGCAGCACTCCGAAAGCTTGTATGTCCAAATAAACCTGTTGGACTGTGTGTTTTTCAACTTTGTCCATCCCAGTGTAACACCGGCATTTCTACATCATCAGTAGTCCATGGACCAATCAACTTCTTGTTATCAACCAGATCTCCATGTGAATACAGAACCCCTCGGCTCCAGTAATTATGAAAAGCGACAGTGAGTACAAAAATAAGTTTAACATCTGGAATATGCTGCCTGAGAACTTTGGCAGTGTCCTATTCAGTTGAGGCTTCCAAAAGGGGATTAAGGGGACAAGGTTCCCCATGGGAAACTGGTTAGCAAGGTTAGATCTCATGGACTACAGGGAGAACTAGCCATTTGGATACAGAACTGGCTCAAAGGTAGAAGACAGAGGATGGTGGTGGTGGAGGGTTGTTTTTCAGACTGGAGGCCTATGGCCAGTAGAGTGCCACAAAGATTGGTGCTGGGTACACTACTTTTCGTCATTTATATGTTATGGATCAGGCCAGACCACTCAAAACATTCTTAAGAAGGCAGCCCCAGACCATAACCTTGCAATTTGTTTCGGTAAGTGTACAGTGAACATTACCCAGAGTACGTTAGCTAGGTTGACTACCAGATTTTAAAACAGACAAAAATTTGTTCACAAAATAAAACAATGAAACACAAAGAACAGTATAAAGAATGCCTACAGAACTCAGCCTATCCAAACTACACTTAAGTATGCTGTTCTGAATAGGACACATCAGTCCCAATAAGCAAACTCCCTTTAAAACCCAGTACAAATAGAACACATGTTTACAGGTTGAAGTTGAAGGGCAGAAAAAGAGAGAGAGAGTGTTTCCACATAGCTCCCTGTTGAACTCCTCACCAGTTCAGGACTGAACTAAACTGCTCCGCTTAGCGAGAGAACTGACCACTCCCATTTCTTTACACAGGTCGCTTCTAAAACATGACCACTTTGGCCTGAAGTCTCATCTGTTTACATATAAACAAAAAGCCTCTCAAAATCCTTTTCATCTTTGTACAAAACCAGATTGAAGCCTGGCCTGGTTTATTACCCCTCTGAAAAAAATCAAGGACAAAGTATCCCTGAGTCAAGGAACAGCTTTTATAAAAAAAGTGGACTGGCTTTGTGACATATATAAATGATTTGGATTTGAGCATAAGAGGTATAGTTCGTACATTTGCAGGTGACACCAAAACTGGAGGTGTTGTGGACAGCAAAGAAAGTTACCTCAAATTACAACGGGATCTTGACCAGATGGGCCAATGGCTGTGGAGTGGCAGATGGAGTTTAATTTAGATAAATGTGAGGTGCTGCATTTTGGGAAAGCAAATCTTAGTAGGACTTATACACTTAATGGTAAGGTCCTAGGGAGTGTTGCTGAACAAAGAGATCTTGGAGTGAGGCTTCACAGCTCCTTGAAAGTGGAGTCGCAGGTAGATGGGATAGTGAAGGAGACATTAGGTATGTTTTTCTTTATTGGTCAGAGTATTGAGTACCGGAGTTGGGAGGTCATGTTGCAGCTGTACAGGACATTGGTTAGGCCACTGTTGGAATATTGCATGCAATTCTGGTCTCCTTCCTAATGGAAGGATGTTGTGAAACTTGAAAGGGTTCAGAAAAGATTTACAAGAATGTTGCCAGGGTTGGAGGATTTGAGCTATAGGGAGAGGCTGAACAGGCTGGGGCTGTTTTCCCTGGAGCGTCGGAAGCTGAGGGGTGACCTTACAGAGGTTTATGAAATCATGAGGGGTATGGATAGGATAAATAGACAAAATCTTTTCCCTGGGGTGGGGGAGTCCAGGACTAGAGGGCATAGTTTTAGGGTGAGAGGGGAAAGACATAAAAATGGACCTATGGGGCAACTTTTTCATGCAGAGAGTGGTATGTGTATGGAATGAGCTGTCAGAGGAAGTGGTGGAGGCTGGTACAATTGCAACATTTAAAAGGCATCTGGATGGGTATGTGAATAGGATGGGTTTGGAGGGATATGGGCCGGGTGCTGGCAAGTGGGACTAGATAAAGTTGGGTGGCATGGTGGCTCAGTGGTTAGCACTGCTGCCTCACAGCACCAGAGACCCAGGTTTGATTTCTACCTTGGGCATGGAGTTTGCACATTCTCCCTGTGTCTGCGTGGGTTTCCTCAGGGTGCTCTGGTTTCCTCCCACAATCTAAAGATGTGGAGGTCAGGTGAATTGGCCATGCTAAATTGCCCATAGTGCATTAGTCAGGGGTTAATTTAGCTTAGGGGAATAGGTCTGGGTGGGTTACTCTTTCAAGGGTTGGTGTGGACTTGTTGGACTGAAGAGCCTGTTTCCATTCTGTAAGGAATCTAATCTAATCTAATATCTGGTCTGGATGGACGAGTTGGACCGAAGGGTCTGTTTCCATGCAGTACATCTCTATGACTCTATGATCTAAGTCAGAAGCCTGGTTATAGTCCAACAGATTTATTTCAAATCACAAACTTTCAGATTGCTGCTCCTTCATCAGGTGAAGTGGGAATAAGACTGTTACTTGACAAGGAACAATGTGCAGGGTTGTGGGGAAAAAGTATGAGAACAGCATTATGGGAGATGACATTTGGAGTCAGTGCAGACCCAATAGGCTGATTGGCCACTTTCTGCATTGTAATGGATTCAGTGATTCTATAATATCCAACAAATAACTATTTCCAAAATTGACCTGAAAATGTTTTTCAAACTTACAATTTCTTGGCCAAATTTTGAAAACATTGAGCCTGTCCCATTTAGTTCTGTTGCAACAAGATACTAATATCTTCATGACCTCAAAAGATCAACAAATGTATATTGTATTTTTAATTCTTGTCCTCCTCCTCACACTGGCTAAAAGCACAGTTTTTGGAAAACTTTTCAAATTAGGGAATTGAACTGTCATGGGTAATTAAGAGACTTATCTGTGGCTGAAAATCATGGAAGTTGAAGTGTCATCTCTGCCAAATCCATTGTCAGTTTGGTCACTTGCAATCCTGCCAATGTACTCTGTGTAGGTGGTATCCAAAAATTGTCAGGCCACCAACTGATTGAAATGCACGGAGCATCTTTACAAGATCAAACCTACACACTGAACTGTATTTATCTTCAATACAAAGCTGAAGTTCTGAAAATGCATGAGAAGCAGCCCAATTTATAGTTGGAACTTTATTATTGGATCTGTGTCAGTGTTTAATTTCTCTCTCTGAGGAAGAGTCACTGGACCCGAAATGTTAACTTTGATTTCACTCCACATATGCTGCCAGACATGTTGAGCTTTTCCAGCAATTGCTGATTTCCAGCATCCGTGGTTTATTTCAGTTTTTAGTTTCTCTCTGACTGACTGGAACTTGAACATTAACACAGCAAACAACTTGGATTTCATTGAGCATATAAAGCCTCTCTCAAGAGGGATACGAAGTGAACAAACCACAAGGTGGAGGAGCACCCACCACGTCAAGGGATCACTCACACTGGCCTGGAGCTGTTAGCTGGGTTGTGCATCAATAACATCGAGCATGGTGAACTCAGTGTTGCTTTTTCAATGGGATCAGATTCAGTGTTGGTATTTTGTATGTATCTGAATGAGATATGAAGTATAAAATACATCAAAGTTGTTAACATGAACCTCAAGAGGATAATGATACCATGAATTGCTAAGTACTGGGATAGACTGGTACAGCATTCTTGCTGGGGAAAATAACAATAAAATAACCAATAATACTTGGAAATTAATGTACTGATCATACCGAATCTCCATTTGATGTATGCAACACAGGTCAGACCCATTTTCCCCATTTGAAGTTTTACTGGTTTTTTTCCCCTTGGCATATCAATAGGATGGCTTTTTTGCACTTAATTTATTTTTTTCTGCATTTAATTACTGCACTTTCCAAATTTAATCTCTTGCTGACGACTCTTTTCCAATGTATTGACAAGGTGCTGCATGTAAGAAATGCAAACAGCAATGGCTGTCGACAATTACAGGCTGAGTTTACATGAAATGTTGACAGAAGAAAGGCAGGAATTGCTGAGTGTGGAGGAAGCTCCTGACAGTCTCACATTGCCAGTCAACTAAATGAGCAGCGAACTGCAGGATTCAGGCATAGGTGGCTGAATTAACGCTCTCCAATGGGCGTTGAGTTAGATTCGAACTCTGGTCTTTCATTATATTTCTAGATCCGTTTTGTTTTGACAGCACAACATCCATTTTTATGTGTGAGTTGGTGAGCAGGAGACTCTCAAGTGACATGTTCAAAATAACCAAAGGCAAAGCAATTATCCAGAAATACAGTAGGATGGAGGGACGCTGGGGAATGCAAACTAAAGATGCTACATCCTATGGGAGGCCATGTGTTTCATGAATTTAATTAACAAGTGCAACTTTTCTGTAAATTTTTGAATAAAAACAGAATTATTTGCCATTTCTTCCATTATCTTTGCTTCATGTTTAAAGAGTGTCAGTACTGACTGCAGTGTGTTGCCTTGAGGTCAGTTACTAACTGCATCAGCAGAGAATCTGTCATCGGCCAAGACTGGAACTCAGCTGTGTGGAGAACAGTGAAAACATTTAGACAAGCCAAATGCCCACTGATTTATTAGTGGCTTATTGTTTCGTTTTAATATTGATGAACCTAAATGCAGGGGCCAAGGTCCATTTGTGTAGAACACCAGCAAAACTGAAAAGTGTAAGGAAGGCAGAATAACTCCAATGGAGGCTTAATGAACTGACACTTTTTCTTACAGAAAACAGAAAACTGCAAGGTGGCTTAATTAAAAAAAACAGTTTGCAGATTTCATTGAGAGGTAATCTCAGTCAGGCATGCAAAATTCTTACACAGCTCAACAAGATACATACAGAAAGGAAGTTTCCCTGAGCTATGAGTCAAGAACCAAGGTTGCACTGTCTCAGGATAACGGCCATTTAGGAATGAAATGAGGAGGAATTTCTTGACGCAGAAAGTGGTGACTGTTCAGAATTCTTGACTTCAGACAACTGGGGAGGATCAAATATTGAGTATACAGAGGAACCTGGATTATCCGGCATTTGATTAAGCGAATTTTGGACAATCCGAACAAGATTGCAAGGTCCTGATGCATGGTAAACTATGTTATCCTGCATCGATTATCCAGCATTCAATTAACTGAACAAAACACTCCCTGCCAGTGCGGATAATCGAGGTTCCTGTGCCTTCTAGATAATGATCAATAGATTTCTATGTTTAAAGCCATGAAGGGATATGGGATAGTGCAGGAAAATGGTGTTAAGGTGGAAGATAAACCGCATTCCAATTAAATGGTGGAGCAGGCTTTAAGATGCAAAAGGAAAGATTTAAACGGGACCTTAGGGGCAACTTTTTCACACAGAGGGTGATGTGTTTATAGAATGAGCTGCCAGAGGAAGTGGTGGACGTTGGTACAATTACAACACTTAAAAGGCATCTGGATGGGCATATGAATAGGAAGGGATATGGGCCAAATGTTGGCAAATGGGATTAGTTTAATTAAGGATATCTGGTCAGCATAGATGAGTTGGACTGAAGGGTACATCTCTATTACTCGATTTCTGATGAAGGGCTTTTGCCCGAAACATCGATTCTCCTGCTCCTCGGATGCTGCCTGACTTGCTGTGCTTTTCCAGCACCACACACTTGACTCTATTACTCTATGACCCAATCCTGCTTGTATTCCTGATGTTGCTGTGACAACTCTATGTCTCAAAGCATTGTAAGCCAATGAGGTATACTTTGAAGTTGTAATGCAGGAAATGCAGCATCAGTTTGTCCACAGATAGCAATGTGATCATGACCAGATCATTTGCTTTGTCAAGTAGGTCGAGGGATAAATGTTACCCAGAATACCAGAATCTTCTTCAAATATCGGTGTGATTTTTTTTACATCCACTCAGACAGGCAGATGATCCATCGCTTTGAGCAGTACAGCACACCCTCAGGGCTGTGCCAGCCTTGATGTTTGTGCTCAAACTCCAGAATGAGATTTTAATCAGAAATTTTGTGATTCAGCTACACGAGTGCCACCAACCAAGCCATATCCAAGCACTCCAAATCCTAACCATTCATTGCGCCTGTGATTTGTTCCTCATGTCACCCTCTGTTACTTTGACAAATAAAGCTGTTAGAGGTAGGAGCAGATGTTGGCTGCTCAGCCCATCAGGTTTTCTCCGCCATGGCGTATCTGGTAATCTACCCTACTTTCTAACCTTTTCCCCATAATCTTTGATCTTCTTACTGATTAAAAATCAGTCTCAACCTTGAATGCACTTATCAATCCAGCCTAGGCAGTTCTCAGTGGTAAAGACTTCCACTGTATCACAACAGTCTGTGAAAAGAAATTCTTCCTTGTCTCTGTCTCAAGTGGGTGATCCCTTATTCTGAGATAACCTCCTCTGGTCCTAGACTCTCCCACACGGGGAGAGAATCTCTCAGCATCTATCCTGTCAAGCCCTTTAAGAATCTGTTTGCTTCAATAAGTTCACCTCTCATGGTTCTGAACTCTGCTGAGAACAGGCCCAACCTACTCAGTCTCACTTCATAAGACAGTCCCTCCATACCCAGGATCAGACTAGGGAACCTTCTCTGGACTACTTCCAATGCCAGGATATCTTTCTTTCGATAAAGGCACTAATACTGATCACTGGATCAGTGGTGCTGGAAGAGCACAGCAATTCAGGCAGCATCCGAGGACAGGCTAATACTGATCACACTATTCCAGGTGTGAGCTCAGTAGGAACTTGTATAGTTTTAGCAAGATTTCCATATTCTATATCCCATTCCTTTTGAAATAAAGCCAATATTCCATTTGCCTTCCCCAGTACCTCTAAACTTGGATGCTAGATTTTTGTGATTCATGCATGAGGGCTCCCAAATGCTTCTGTACCACAGCTTTCTTCAGTTGTTTCAATTTAAATAATGTTCAAAACTATTTTCCCAAATTTTATTCCGTCTGCCAATGTTTTGGTTGGTCAGCATTGATTGCTCATCCCTAATTACCCTGGAGAAGGTGGTGGTGAGCTGCCTTCTTGAACCAATGCCATCCATGTGCATCTGGTATTCCCACAATGCCCTAAGGGAATGAATGTTGTTGGAACTGTATTCATCTAGGCAAGTGGGGAGTATTCCATCACAATCCTAGCTTGTGCCTTGTAGATGGTGGACATGTTTTGGGTGGTCAGGTGGTGAGTTGCATGATTTGTAGCCTTTGACCTGCCTATATAGCTACAGAATTTATTGGGCTAGTCCAGTTCAGTTACTGGTCAATGGATATCCTCCAAAATGTTGGAATACAGTGATGGTTATGCCATTGAATGTCAAGGAGCAAAGTTCTCCCTTATTGGAGGTAGCCATTACTTGGCATTTATGTGGCGTGAATATTACATGCCACTTGTCAGTCCAAGCCTAGATCTTATCTATGTATTGCTGCATTTGAACATCGACTACTTCAGTATCTGAGGAGCTGTGAATGGAGCTAAACATTGTACAATCATCAGCAAACAGCCTCACTTCTGACCTAATAATGGAAGCAAGGTCATAGAGTCATTGAATTATACAATATGGAAATAGACCCTTTGGTCCAACTCGTATATACTAACCAGGTTTCCCAAACTAAACCAGTCCCATCTTCCCATGTTTAGTTCATATCCCTCTAAACCTCTGTTCTGTCCTAACCTATTATCCATAATCTCTTTGTTTACCTCCCTCCTTCATATTTTCTCTCTCTCTGTGTGATCCCACATTTTCCTAGCTGTTCGCAGTTCCGATAAAGAGTCAATACTTTAACTGTGCTCTCATCCCACAGATGCTGCCAGACCTGCTAAGCTTCGTCAGCAATTCCTGTCTTTGTTCAGACACATGTCTGAGACAGATGGGTCAGATCTTCAAGCCCACTGGCAGAGGATTGACCAGTGCACCACAACAGCACCATAAACTGCAAATGTAATCTGATCGAGCTCCTGGAAAACCCACTCAACTGGCTCCAGCTATAGCTTGTTCCTCTGGCAAACAGTAATCAGCTGCTACTCCTCCCATGATGGCACAGTAGGGATGTCACTGAGCCAAAAATCCAAAGGCCCAGGCGAATGTTCTGAACTTGTGTTTAGATTTCATCACAGC
Source organism: Chiloscyllium plagiosum (assembly GCF_037043375.1). NCBI lineage: Eukaryota > Metazoa > Chordata > Chondrichthyes > Orectolobiformes > Hemiscylliidae > Chiloscyllium > Chiloscyllium plagiosum. The sequence goes on from NW_028270156.1 coordinate 24,010,893, forward strand.
AGCTGGTGATATTTGAATTCACTTGATAATTCTGGAAATAAAACAGGCATCAGTAACAGTGACCTATCTGATTCACTAATGTTCCATAAAGAAGTGCATCTCAAATGGTCTAAACAACAGTAATTCTGACTCAGTTCCACAGTAATGCAGTTGACTCTTAACTGTCCTTTGATATGGCCTAGCAAGCCACAGTTCAATCACAATTAGAGATGGGCAACAAATGCTGGCCTTGCTGGAGTTGGTTGGGCCAAGGACACTACCCAAGAACACTAACATTAATATCTTTCAGTGATGTTCAGAAGATGAGATGATTGATCTCCAACAACCACAAACGGCTTCAAGAGGAGTGGGTGATGGGAGGACCTTTGCCAAGGAGCAGAAAGACAAGCAGTAAACCTGACTAGGATATGGAATATAAACAGGAATACAATTTTTCTAGTCTATAATTAAGGAGGAGAATGGCAGACCTGTGATTTGCAAATCCTGCAGTACCTGGGACTATCCAAATGCTGCTGGTAGTCTGGCTGACTGTGTGTGCAGGAGATACCTCCAGCTGGAGTAACCCGAGCTCCAGGATTTGGAACATGAGCAGCCTTTGAGATGCATTACCAAACTGCGGGGTTTGGGGATAGGACATTTCAGGATGTCACTCCACAATGTCAGGAACTGCAACCAGAGGGGGAATGGGTGACTGCTAGACAGAAGAAAGGGACCAGGCAGGTAGCGAGGCAATTCCCCCCGGGTGCATCTCATTCGCAAACATTTCTTTGACTTAGGAAAACCGTCAGAGTAATAGTTCCTGATGGATGCTAGCCAGAGCCTAAGCTGCGGTGCTGTGGGTGGTATACTGCTCAGGAGAGGAGGAAAAAGTGTGAATGGCCATTCATTAGAGAGGGGAGTAGATAGGCACTTCTGTGGTTGGAATTGTGACTCCAGGATGGTATGTCATCTCTGGCTGCTAAGGTCAAGGGTGTCATTGAACAGCTGCAGTGCGTTCTGAGAGGGAGCGTGGACGGTCAGAGGTCAAGATCTATGTTGGCACCAATGACAAAAGAAAAAAGAAAAATGAGGACTTGCAAGCAGACCCGAGGGAATTAGATAAGAAATTGAAAAGCAGTCCTCAATGGTTACTAACTTCCCCCAGATTATTTCTGTTGCCACACAGCAGTGAGTATTAGAATAGGAGGATAGAGCAGATGGATGCATGGCTGGAGAGATGGTGTAGCGGGGAGAGCTGTAAATTCCGAGGTATTGAAACTATGGGGAAGGTGCAAAGGTGTGAGATCAATGGGTTACACCTGAACAGGAACATGACCAACATCGTTGTGGGAGTTTTGGTAATGATGATGGGATGGATTTATAACAGATTGACAGGGGAATGGAATCCTCACAAGTAGGTAAGAGGGGAGAGAAATTAGAATTTAAAACATAAGTGAGTCTAGATGGAATTAGAAGTTAAAACATAAGTAAGTTGAGATGACAGAGGAAGCAAAGGCTAGAGCAGAAAGGAATGTGTTTAGTTAGGCTAAATGGAATATATTTTAATGTAAGGAGCCTGAGGAATACAACTGATGAGCTGAGGATACAAGCAAATGATGGAATACTATATCAAAGCTATAAGTATGACTTGGCTGAAAGGTGGGCAGGATTGACAGTTTAGTATTCCTGGTATAAAGGTGAAATAGAGAGAGGTCTAGAAAAGGAGGATGTGTTACAATATTGAGCAAGAATCAGTTATCATGCAGGGGATGAAGTTTTGCAAAGAACATCAAAGGAGGCCATGAGGGTCATAGTAAAAACCACAAGAGGGCAAACATGCTGTTGGTGTATACTGTAGATCGCAAACAGTTAGGGATGGAGGATCAAATATATCCAGGGACTACACAATAAACAGGAATACACTGCGAGAAGTAGACAAAATGAGTGATCTTGCCATGCAAATGCACAGGTCCCTAATGGTAACAGTACAAGTAGGTAAGTTTGTAAAGAAGGCATGTGGAATGCATTCCTGGCAGAGGTATAGAATACAAAAGTAGGGATATAATGATGAAGCTGTATCAGACACTGATGAGGCAACAATTGGACTATTATGTGCAGTTGTAGTCACCACATTACAGGAAGGATGTAATTGGTCCAGATAATTTCCTGTGGAAAGCATTTTTTCTTCACATCCTGCACAAAAGTTTAGTCTGTGTCCCCAAGTCCTAGTATCATCAGTAATGAACATTTCTTTGTTGGCTTGTCAAAATCATTTTTCCCTCAAGCAAATCTCTTCAAAGACCTTCCCCATACAGAACACTCCAGTTTCTCCAACCTAACCCTACAGATAAAATACAGGAGAAAGTAAGGACTTCAATGCTAGAGAGTCAGAGTTGAAAAGGGTGGTCCTGGAAAAGCACAGCAGGTCAGACAGCATCTGAGGAGAGGGAGAGTCAATGTTTCAGGCATAAGCCCTTCATCAGGACTGTGTGAGGTGGGGGGAATGGGGGATGAGAGATAAATAGGAGGATGGGGGTGAAGTTGGGGAGAAAGGTAGGTGGGAAGGTGATAGGTGGATGCAGGTGCGGTGTAATTGTGATAGGTCCGAGGGGAGGGTGGAGCGGATAGATGGGAAAGAAGATGGGACAGATAGAAGAGGTCAAGAGGGTGGTGTCGAGTTGGAGGGTTGGATCTGGGATGAGGGGAGATTTGGAAAATAGTGAAGTTGATGTTGATGTTATATAGTTGAAGGGTCCCAAGACAGAAGATGAGCCATATTTCCTCCAGATGGTGGGTGGCTTTGATGTGGCATAGGAAAAGGCCCAGGACTTGCATGACTTTGGTGGAGTGGGAGGGGGAGTTGAAGTGATCAGCCACAGGGCACTGGGTTGTTTGGTTCTTATGTCCCAGAGATGTCCCTGAAACGCTCTGCAAGTTGGCGCACTGTCTCCCCAATGTAGGGGAGACCACATCGAGAGAAACTGATGCAGAAACTGAGGTGGTGGATGTGAAGGAATATCTCTTTCGGATGTTACCCAGAACTATTCTGGTAAACCTCCTTTGATTTCTCTCAAGGTCCCTTACATGAGTGATTTCAGTAAGTATCATTAAGAATTGAAGATATTTGAATATGGGAAATTATTTGGGATGCAGCAACAAACTTTGGGATTACTTAAATCATTAAGTTCCCCTTTTCTCTTGCTTGGATGATTCTAGTTCAACTCTAGCCTGGACATACTAAAGTGAAAATTGGACAAGTTCTCTAAAGCGAAGCCATTCCATATCATGGAACTACAACCCAGGCACTGGAGAAGGAAGTTAACCACTAGTGTTTTGCCCTAGTCACAAAATAGGGGAAACCTTCCGAGAAATTCAAGTCACATTCACATGTTTGTTTATTGCATGATGGTGCTGGGTATGTACATTGTCCTTTGCTAAGCATCCTGGAGTTTTATTGCTGTATCAGTTTCTATAGGCTCGGTATTCAGAGTGACATTTCACATAGGACTGAATCTCATTTCTAATATTAGTTCAAAAAAATTTGTATTTATATAACGCCTTTCACAACTTAAGGACATCCCAAAGAAGACTCTTTTGGTAAAGTGGTAGTATCCCTATCTTTGAGCCAGAAGGCCTGGGTTCAAGTCTGACCTGCTGAAAAGGTTCGCAATAACATATCTGGACAGGTTGATTAGGAAAAATCAAAAGATTATCTCTCAGGCTGACTAATCGAGATCTCTAGAGCTACGTTCTGAAGAAGGCTCACAGGGCCTGAAATGTTAACTCTGCTTTCTCTCCACAAATGCTGCCAGGACTTGCCATGGATAGAGCAGATGAATGCATGGCTGAGGAGCTGGTGTATGGGAGAAGGATTCACATTTTTGGATCATTGGAATCTCTTTTGGGGTAGAAGTGACATGTACAAGAAGGACGGATTGCACCTAAATTGGAAGGGGACTAATATACTGGCAGGGAAATTTGCTAGAACTGCTCGGGAGGATTTAAACTCGTAAAGTGGGGTGGGGTTGGGACCCAGAGAGATAGTGAGGAGATCGATCTGAGATGGGTACAGCTGAGAACAGAAGTGAGTCAAACAGTCAGGGCAGGCAGGGACAAGGTAGGACTAATAAATTAAACTGCATTTATTTCAATGCAAGTGGCCTAACAGGGAAGGCAGATGAACTCAGGGCATGGTTAGGAACATGGGACTGGGATATCATAGCAATTACGGAAACATGGCTCAGGGATAGGCAAGACTGGCAGCTTAATGTTCCAGGATACAAATGCTACAGGAAGGATAGAAAGGGAGGCAAGAGAGATGGGGGACTGACATTTTTGATAAGGGATAGCATTACAGCTATGCTGAGGGAGGATATTCCCGGAAATACATCCAGGGAAGTTATTTGGGTGGAACTGAGAAATAAGAAAGGGTGATCACCTTATTGGGATTGTATTATAGACCCCATAATAGTCAGAGGGAAATTGAGAAACAAACTTGTAAGGAGATCTCAGCTATCTGTAAGAATAATAGGGTAGTTATGGTAGGGGATTTTAACTTTCTAAACATCGACTGGGACTGCCATAATGTTAAAGGCTTAGATGGAGAGCAACTTTTTAAGTGTGTACAAAACAAGTTTCTGATTCAGTATGTGGATGTACCTACTAGAGAAGGTACAAAACTTGACCTACTCTTGGGAAATAAGGCAGGGCAGGTGACTGAGGTGTCAGTGGGGGAGCACTTTGGGGCCAGCGACCATAATTCTATTAGATTTAAAATCGTGATGGAAAAGCATAGAGCAGATCTAAAAGTTGAAGTTCTAAATTGGAGAAAGGCCAATTTTGACGGTATTAGGCAAGAACTTTCAAAAGCTGATTGGAGTCAGATGTTCGCAGGTAAAGGGACAGCTGGAAAATGGGAAGCCTTCAGAATGAGATAACAAGAATCCAGAGAAAGTAAATTCCTGTTAGGGTGAAAGGGAAGGCTGGTAGGTTTAGGGAATGTTGGATGACTAAAGAAATTGAGGGTTTGGTTAAGAAAAATAAAGAAGCATAAGTCAGGTGTAGACAGGATAAATCGAGTGAATCCTTAGAAGAGTATAAAGGAAGAGGGAAATCAGGAGGGCAAAACGGGACATGAGATAGCTTTGGCAAATAGAATTAAGGAGAATCCAAAGGGGTTTTACAAATATATTAAGGACAAAAGGGTAACGAGGGAGAGAATAGGACCCCTAAAAGATCAGCAAGGCAGCCTTTGTGTGGAGTCACAGAAAATGGGGAGATATTAAATGAATATTTTGCATCAGTATTTACTGTGGAAAAGGATATGGAAGTTATCGACTGTAGGGAAATAGATGGTGACATCTTGCAAAATGTCCAGACTACGGAGGAAGAGGTGCTGGATGTCTTGAAATGGTTAAAGGTGGATAAATCCCCAGAACCTGATCAGGTGTACCCGAGAACTTTGTGGGAAGCTGGAGAAGTGATTGCTGGGCCTCTTGCTGAGATATTTGTATCATCAATAGTCACAGGTGAGGTGCCAGAAGACTGGAGGTTGGCTAACGTGGTGCCACTGTTTAAGAAGGGTGGTAAAGACAAGCCAGGGGACTATAGACCGGTGAGCCTCAGTGGTGGGAAAGTTGTTGGAGGGAATCCTGAGGGACAGGATGTACATGTATTTAGAAAGGCAAGGACTGATTAGGAATAGTCAACATGGCTTTGTGCGTGGGAAATCATGTCTCACAAACTTGATTGCGTTTTTTGAAGAAGTAACAAAGAAGATTGGTGAGGGCAGAGCAGTAGGTGTCATCTATATGAACTTCAGTAAGGCGTTCGACAAGGTTCCCCATGGGAGACTGATTAGCAAAGTTAGATCTCATGGAATACAGGGAGAACTAACCATTTGGATACAGAACTGGCTCAATGGTAGAAGACAGAGGGGGGGTGGTGGAGGGTTGTTTTTCAGATTGGAGGCCTGTGACCAGTGGAGTGCCACAAGGATCGGTGCTGGGCCCTCTACTTTTTGTCATTTACATAAATGATTTGGATGCAAGCATAAGAGGTATAGTTAGTAAGTTTGCAGGCGACACCAAAATTGGAGGTGTAGTGGACAGCGAAGAGGGTTACCTCAGATTACAACAGGATCTTGACCAGATGGGCCAATGGGCTGAGAAGTGGCAGATGGAGTTTAATTCAGATAAATATGAGGTGCTGCATTTTGGGAAAGCAAATCTTAACAGGACTTATATACTTAAGGGTAAGGTTCTGGGAGTGTTGCTGAACAAAGAGACCTTGGAGTGCAGGTTCATAGCTCCTTGAAAGTGGAGTCGCAGGTAGAGAGGATAGTGAAGAAGGCGTTAGGTATGTTTTCCTCTATTGGTCAGAGTATTGAATACAGGAGTTGGGAGGTCATGTTGCAGCTGTACAGGACATTGGTTAGGCCACTGTTGGAATATTGCGTGCAATTCTGGTCTCCTTCCTATTGGAAAGATGTTGTGAAACTTGAAAGGGTTCAGAAAAGATTTACAAGGATGTTGCCAGGGTTGGATGATCTGAGCTACAGGGAGAGGCTGAACAGGCTGGGGCTGTTTTCCCTGGAGTGTCGGAGGCTGAAGGGTGACCTTATAGGGGTTTACAAAATTATGAGAGGCATGGATAGGATAAATAGACAAAGTCTTTTCCCTGGGGTCGGGGAGTCCAGAACTAGAGGGCATAGGTTTAAGGTGAGAAAGGAAAGATATAAAAGAGACCTAAGGGACAATTCTTTCACGCAGAGGATGTTTTTCACGCAGAGGATGTTTTTCACGCATGTGTATGGAATGAGCTGCAGGAGGATGTGATGGAGGCTGGTACAATTGCAACATTTAAGAGGCATTTGGATGGGTATATGAATAGGAAGGGTTTGGAGGGATATGGGCCAGGTGCTGGCAGGTGGGACTAGATTGGACTGGGATATCTGGTCGGCATGGACAGGTTGGACCAAAGGGTCTTTTTCCATGCTGTACATCTCTATGACTCTATGACTCTATGTTTATCCAGCAATGTCAGTTTTTGTTTCTGATTTCCAGCATCCACAGTTATTTTTTTTTGTTACCTCTAGAGGTGTGACAGCCCAAGTAAACAAAAGACATCCCAACATACTTTATTGACAAAGAAGTACATTTGAAGTGTAATCACTGATGTAATGTAGAAACTGGGCAGTCAATTTGTATCGAGCAAGCTCTGACAAGTAGCAATGTGATAAAGATTAGATTAGATTCCCTACAATGCAGAAACAGGCCCTTCGGCCCAACAAGTCCACACCGGCCCTCCGAAGAGTAACCCACCCAGACCTATTTCCCTACTCATGCACCTATCACTATGGGCAATTTGGCATAGCCAATTCACCTGACCTGTACATCCTAGGAGTGTGGGAGAAAACCGGAGCACCCAAAGGAAGCCCACGCAGACACGGGGAGAATGTCGCAGACAGTCACCCAAGGATGTGGATCAAACTCGGGTCCCTGGCGCTGCGAAGCAGCAGTGCTCACCACTGAGCCACCATGCCACCCCAAATAATGACTAGAGAATCTGATTAAGAGATAAGTATTGGTCTGAACACCAGGGAGAAATTCCTTGCAATCTTCATAAGTTGTGAATAACAAAAGAACACAGGCAGAGAAATTTAACCATTACTTACAATCTCCCTTTATTCCACCATGAAGGTTGTATGCGTGAGAAGTCTAACAAACCTACCTCCAGCATTTCTCTACCTTCCAAACATTTATTTCTCGCAGTAGAGTGCATATGGAGCAAAATAATTCTAAGGTGTTAGGTTTTTATTGACTAGCAATGTGAAAATTAGCTACTGTGCACATATAGGGGTTGCTGCTTTTATTATCAGGGGAAAAAAAATTACATTTCTTACTAATGAAAGTGACAGGAGGAACAAACATTGCGAAAGCAATAAAACAGAATAACATAAATGAGATTAGCTGCAAAAGCCATGTCAAAAAATCTACAGTGCTGTGATTTATTTTCTGCCAACTAATGATTAATAGGATATGATTTTTGCAGAACAGACTCAGAAGAAATATAATGACCAGTGCTCAGCTCTGTTTCCTATTAGTGCCAATTATACTAACACAGAAGCAGCAGAGACAAAGAAGGAGATATGAATTATTCATGCTCTTTGACTGCCATTTGCTTTGGAATAAGGGATGTAGGTGGCTGTGAGATAACTTGTATTCAATGGCAGATTAATAATGGGGTGGAATTAGATGAACAATTGTGTTTTTAGAAAGTTGGCTTTAATATAGTGACTGTGCAGAATTTCTCACAAATAAGAGAGCTGGCCTCTAATCTCAGAATGCTGTGGCCTTGAAAAGTGACACATGTCACAGTGTGAGGGAAAGAAAATTTTGCCATTATCAATCTGGCATGCATTGTGGCAAGTTGGTGTCGGGGTTGATGTATTTGCACAGCGAATAATGAATTGTCGCAGGTAATAGTGGTTTGTATGAAGGAGCTATTAGGAGAGCCATTGCAGTAAATGTGTTATCAAACATACTGTCAGGGAAAAGATTACAACATGAAGGGAATGCTATAACCTTCCAGCCCATTCTGATGAGGAAACACAACAGGTTTCACCCCAATGGTAAATTTATCAATTTTGCCTGCAGGCAGATAATTTATCATCCTTATATTTGATCTTGATAAGTCAGGAAGCCTTTATTCTCTGTCATTAAGGCAGCGCCTACTTTTCCCTATAGAACCTATTTCATTAACTTACCTTTACAATGAAAGTAGCCCTGTAGTATTTATCCTGCAGTTTGCCTTATTTCACAGCAATAAAATTGGAAATGTCACTAGTAAAAGCTTTTGTATTGGAATTCTAATGAGCCAATCCAGGCACTGTAAGGCAGCTGATTGTGGGTGGAAGTACAGGAGTTGTTATGTAAATGCCACCACTTTTAAATTCATATTTTTGCTGTAATGGTGTGCAAAAAAGACCTCATTTAAGAGAAAATTGCATGGAAGATGGAAAGGCAGTATCAGACCCGAAAGCTAATGAATGAAAGATACCAGATCTGGAAACAGAATCGAGTTTAATGCAAAGTCAACTATTCCTATTTCTTTAGATATTTTTACTATTTACTTCTCATTTGCCAATGACAGAATAAAAACAAAAAACCCTCAAAAGTCAATGGGTTGACCACATTTGTGTGTTCAACAATTTAAAAGTTAAAGCCAATTTTTAACATATATGAATTCTATTGGTCATTGTTTGCAGAAGAGGATTAAAAATAAAAACAGTCACCCTCTTGCCACAGTTAGTTTGCAGGCTGAGTAATCTGAGGTAAGTGGCTGACTGATTTCTCAGAGGGTCTCCAGGACATACAAGGCACAAATCACATTGATCCCGTGTGGTTAGAGGGTCACCAGGTGGAAATGAGGTGTTCTTCCTCCAGGTATTGGGTGGTTAGAGTTTGGCAGTGGAGGAAGCCCATGACTTGCATGTCTTTGGCAGAGTGGGAGGAGGAGTTAAAATGTTTCACCACAGGGTGGTGGGGCTATTCACCGCGTGTGTCCCAGAGATGTTCTCTGAAATATTCCGCAAGTTGGCATCCTGTCTACCCAATGCAGAGGAGACCACACCGAGAGCAATGGACACAGTAGATGACGTGTGTAAACCTCTGTTAGATATGGAAGGATCCTTTGGGGTATTGGATGGAGGTGAGGGGGTAGGTATGGGCGCAGGTTTTACACTGCTTATGGTGGCAAGGGAAGGGGCCGCGGGTAGAGGGTGGGTTGGCGGGGGGCATGGACTTAACAATGGAGTCCTGGAGGAAATAGTCTCAATGGAAAGCAGATAGGGGTGGAGAGGGAAATATATCCCTGGTGGTGGGGTCTGTTTGTAGGTGGTGGAAATGGTGGAGGCATTTGATATGCTTGCCTTTTTTTGTCAATGCGTAAGGTATCGGAGTTGGGAGGTCATGTTGCAACTGTACAGGTCATTGGTTTCTACTTTTGGAATACCGCGTTCAATTCTGGTCTCCCAGCTAAAGGAAGGATGTTTTTAAACTTGAAAGGCTGCAGAAAAGATTTACAAGGATGTCACTGGTGTCAGAGGGTTTTAGTTTTAGGGAGAGGCTGAATGCTGGGGCTGTTGCCCCCGGATCATCGGAGGCTAATGGGTGACCTCATGGAAGTTTATAAAATTGTGGAGGGCATGGATAAGGTGAATAGCCAAGGTCTTTCTCACCGGGTAGGGAATCCAAAACTAGACTGCACAGGTTTAAGATGAGAGGGGAAGGATTTAAAAAGAACCTAAGGGGCAAATTTTCATATAAAGGACGATCGTGTATGAAATGAGCTGCCAGGGGAAGTGGTGGAGGCAGGTACAAATACTACATTTAAAAGGCATCTGGATGGGTATGTGAATAGAAGGGTTTAGAACAATATGGGCCAAATGTTGGCAAATGGGACTAGATTAATTTAGGATAATTAGTTGACACGGATGAGTTGGACTGAAGGGTCTGTTTCTGTGCTGTATAACTCAATTACTTTATGTCATACTCTATCCTATATGTATATATTCCCCACTTCCTTCATAGTCCTTGAGTCAAACACTGGAACGCTTGATCTAACAGCTTTCTGCAGTGGTTCCAGGAAGGATCATCTTCTCAAGGACAACAAAAGATTGGCAATGGATGTTGGCCTTGCCAGCTCACAGCTCGAGGTTGAAGTTTTGAAAGGTATAATTGAAGGTTCATAGTTTCATCTGACACGAAAGAGAAAGTGCACCTTTGTGAATTCTTTGATGAAATCTTGTACTGAGGCTTGCCTGCCTACTTGATATCCCATGGCTCTACTCAAAGAGCAGGGGAGATCACCCTGAATTCACACAACAAAAGCAAATTAAACAGCAATGCATCCTAATGGTGTTTGAGGGAGCTTGCATATGCAGATTGTGTATGTAACAACAATGATTTCAAAAATAATAGATTTCCTGTGAAAAGCATTACAGGTGAAGACGGGAAAGGCATTACATAAAGATCAACTCTTTATTCAAATAACGTAGGTGCAGTTTCCAAAGGTAAGTAGTTGGTGATCATCAGTAAGTTTGTACTTTTTTGCCACATGGTATTAGATAAGAGCGTGTTCTTGCAATGGATCACTAACTTTGTAAATGTGTGAATCCATTGCATCATATTACAAATTACAAAGTTAAAAACTGAAAGAACTGTGGATGCTGTAAATCAGAAACAAAAACAGGAATTGCTGGAATCAGTTCTGAGGAAGGGTCACCTGACCCAAAACAGTAAATCTTATTTCTCTCCACACTTGCTGCCAGAGCTGCTGAGCTTTTCCAGCAATTCCTGTTTGGTACAAATAACTTGTTTCTTTTATTGAAATATGTTTAGTGAAATGTTCTTTCTCTTTTTCTTTCTCCTTTTCATTCTGAAGGAGGTGAAACTCTGCATGTGGCATTGATGTGCCAGGTTCTTTTACATTGTTAATTGACATCCAACAGTCTTACAATGTAATTATAGAACAGCACCTGACGTGTGTTGCCCTGAGACAGCAGTAGCAGCGATTATATAAAATATACAGACACAATCCATTATGGGAATTAAATTCACTTTGATTTGAAGCAAATCTGATTAAAACCTTAATTAAAAGCAATGACTAAACTAGGTTTTATTGCACATAAAGCAAATGTCATGGTGAGTACCATTATATATTCATTCTGGCAAATTGTATAATAGATAAAATAGAAGAGGTGAGTGTAACGGCCCTTGATATTAAAGCCACATTCAACCAAGTGTGACATGCAAAAGAATTGAGAAGATGGAGATCAGAGACAACCCTTCAGTGGTTCAAATTATCATTTACACAGAAGAAGATGGTCAAAGTTGTTGGAAGTCATTTACCACATTCCTAGGAAATCTCTGCTGGAGTTTTACATGGAGGTATCCTTCCCCCATCATCTTCAAATAGTTCCTCACATTTCACCTGTCTGAAAGTCAGGGGCTGTTCATGTTTTTACAATGATGGAAATGTGTTGCTGGAAAAGCGCAGCAGGTCAGGCAGCATCTAGGGAACAGGAGAATCGACGTTTCGGGCATTAGCCCTTCTTCAGGAACACATTTCCATCTCTGATCTCCAGCATCTGCAGACCTCACTTTCTCCCCATGTTTTTACAATGTTCAATTCTGTTCACAACTTCCAATAATGAACCATCCTGGATGAAATTCAATCTTGGGCTAGCAAGATTTGGACAACATAGCTGACATGTTATGGCCATCCTAAACAGGAAGCATTACCTTCTGACTTTGACTGATACTATCATTGTTGGCAGCAGCCCCATCAACATCTTGTGTAAGGTTTCTCCCGGGACATACACATACGAAGCAACCCCACCACCCCGTGGCCGAATACTTTAACTCCCCTCCCACTCCCCCAAGGACATGCAAGTCCTGGGCATCCTCCAAAGTCAAATCCTTACCACCGTCCGCCCTGAGGAAGAACATCTCATCTCACACCTTGGGAGCCTCCAACCACACGAGATCAATGCGGATTTCACCAGTTTCCTCATTTCCCCTTCCCCCACCTTATCCCAGATCCAACCTTCAAACTCAGCACCGCCCTCTTGTCCTGTCCTACCTATCCATCTTCCTTCCCACCTATCTGCTCTACCCTCCTCTCTGGCCTGTCACCTTCACCCCCACTTTTATCTACCTATTGCACTCTGAGCTACCTTCCCTCCAACCCCACCTACTCCCATTTATCTCTCAGCCCCCTTGACTCATAAGCCTCATTCCTGATGAAGGGCTTATACCCAAAATGTCAATTCCCCTGCTCCTTGGATGCTGCCTGACTGGCTGTGCTTTTCCAGGACCACACTCTCACCTCACTATATCAACACTGGAGCCAAAGAACCAAGGGAGAGTTTGGGTGCCTTATTGTGGATAGTTTACATCTTAATCACACAAGGTCTAGCTGCTATTTATAAGGCCCAAGTCTGGTATTTGATCAAGTCCCAATCACTTGCCTTGATGGGTGCAGCTGTTATATAACCACAGAATGAGCTGAGTGAAGAAGGAGGCCAATCAGTTCATTTTGTCTCTATTAGCGCATCAAGCATTTTAACTAAGTGCCAATCCTTTGTTTTTTTCAAGACCTTGCACATTGTTCATATTGAAGTAATCAGCCAATACTCTCTTGAATGTTTCAATTTTGTCTACCTCCATGACATATCCAGGCAATGTATTCCATAACATAACAGCCCACTGGGTGAAATAAATTTTTCTCATCTGACACTTCTTTTGCAAACCACCTTAAAACTCGGCATTCTGGTTCTTGATCCTTTTATGAGTGGGAACAGTTTCTTCCTATCCACTCTGCCTACACCATAGTTTGAAAAATTGTATCAACCCCTCCTCTTAGCCTTCTCTTCTCTTTCCAACTTCTCTAACCTTTCCTCATAACTGAAGCATCTCATCCCTGGAACCAACATTTTCTCTAAACTGATCGGTTGTGCAACGGTTGTTCTGATGTTCTTCTGGGGTTGTGCACACACCGATCGGCATGCCAATGTGTTGCCTTTTAATTTCAGATGTTCACATCTTTACCATAGAAGGACAAAAATTAGAGGCAATATTGCCTTGGAGCCATTCTCTTACACCTTTCCTGCATTCTCTCCAATGTATTCACACCCTTTCTATGGCGTGATGATCAAAATGTACAGAATACTGCAGGTAAAGACTAACCAGTGTCTTACATAAGTTTCATCATAACCTCCCTGCTCTTATATTCTTTGTCCCTATTTATGAAGTCTGGAATACTGTGTGCTTTATTAACAGCTCTATCTACCTGTACTGCCACTTTTAATGACTTTTGTACATATAGAGGTCAGTTTTCAGTTCTCTCTGATCCTGTACATCCTTTAGAATGGTACCTTTTGCTTTGTATTGTCTCTCCATGTTTTTTATACTAATGTGCATCACCTCACACTTCTCCGCATTGAATTTCAACTGCCACTTATCCACCCACTCCACCAATGTGTCAATGACCTTCAACAATATTGCAGAGGTTGAACAGCATTGATGACAGAGAAACCTGCTTAGTCAACATTCCTGGCATTCATCACAATAGCCAGCTGTCTCCATCAGTAGCTCTCACTGTGGCTCCACTATGTACCACCTTAAATAACATGCTCAGGGTTAGTTCAGTGGGACTTCTCTCCCTTGAGCCCATAAAGAAGAAAAGAGTAACAATGTTGTGGGAATATAATCAAGTTCATGTCACATGTCATTCTAACGTGGACAGAAATTGCTTTTTCATCCATCTGCACTGGGCTGTTATCCTGTCTTATCCCACCTATCACTATCATGTGAAAAGAAAACTTGCATTTCTATTTCATGATCATTGGACTGAAGGGTCTGTTTCCATGCTGTATAACTCTACGACTCAATCTGAGACTGATACGGTTGAGAACAAAGGCGAGTCAAACAGTCAGGGCAGGCAGGACAAAACAGAGAACAAGGAATGAATGATAAATGAAACTGCATTTATTTCAATGTAAGAGGCCCAACAGGGAAGACAGATTATCTCAGGGCATGGTTAGGAACATGGGACTGGGATCTCATAGCAATTACAGAAACATGGATCAGGGATGGGCAGGACTGGCAACTTAATGTTCCAGGATACAAATGCGACAGGAAGGACAGAAAGGGAGGCAAGAGAGGAGGGGGAGTGACGTTTTGATAAGGGATAGCATTACAATTGTAGTATGGGAGGATATTCCCGGAAATACATCCAGGGAAGTTATTTGGGTGGAACTGAGAAATAAGAAAGGGATGATCACCTTATTGGGATTGTATTATAGACCCGCTAACAGTCAGAGGGAAATTGAGAAACAAATTTGTAAGGAGATCTCAGTTATCTGTAAAAATAATAGGGTAGTTATGGTAGGGGATTTTAACTTTCCAAACATAGACTGGGACTGGCATAGTGTTAAGGGTTTAGATGGAGAGGAATTTGTTAAGTGTGTACAAAAACATTTTCTGATTCAGTATGTGGATGTACCTACTAGAGATGGTGCAAAACCTGACCTACTCTTAGGAAATAAGGCAGGGCAGGTGACTGAGGTGTCAGTGGGGGAGCACTTTGGGGCTAGCGACCATAATTCTATTAGATTTAAAATAGTGATGAAAAGGGACAGACCAGAATTAAAAGTTGAAGTTCTAAATTGGAGAAAGGCCAATTTTGATGGTATGAGGCAAGAACTTTCAAAAGCTGACTGGGGACAGATATTCGCAAAATGAGAAGCCTTCAGAAATGAGACAACCAGAATCCAGAGACAATATATTCCTGTTAGGGTGAAAGGAAAGGCTGGTAGGTATAGGGAATGCTGGATGACTAAAGAAATTTAGGGTTTTGGTTAAGACAAAGATGATACGAAAGTCGGAGGAGTTGTAGACAGTGAGGAAGGACATGGCAGGTTACAGCGGGATATAGATAAGCTGCAGAACTGGGCAGAAAGGTGGCAAATGGAGTTCAATGTAGCTAAGTGTGAGGTGATTCACTTTGGTAAGAGTAACAAAAAGATGGGGTACTGGGCTAATGGTCGGATACTTGGTAGTGTGGATGAGCAGAGGGATCTTGGTGTCCATGTACACAGATCTTTGAAAGTTGCCACCTAGGTAAATAGTGCGGTGAAGAAGGCATATGGCGTACTGGCTTTTATTGGTAGAGGAATTGAGTTCCAGAGTACTGAGGTCATGTTGCAGTTGTATAAGACTCTGGTGCGGCCGCATCTGGAGTATTGTGTGCAGTTTTGGTCGCCATACCATAGGAAGGATGTGGAGACACTGGAACGGGTGCAGAGGCGGTTTACCAGGATGTTGCCTGGTATGGTAAAAAGATCGTATGAGGAAAGGCTGAGGCACTTGGGGTTGTTTTCATTGGAGAAAAGAAGGTTTAGGGGTGACTTGATAGAGGTGTACAAGATGATTAGGGGTTTAGATAGGGTCGACAGTGAGAATCTTTTTCCACGTATGGAGTCAGCTATTACAAGGGGGCATAGCTTTAAATTAAGGGGGGGTAGGTATAGGACAGATGTTAGAGGTAGGTTCTTTACTCAGCGAGTCGTGAGTTCGTGGAATGCCCTGCCAGTAGCAGTGGTGGACTCTCCCTCAATATGGGCATTTAAGCGGGCATTGGATAGGCATATGGAGGATAGTGGGCTAGTGTAGGTTAGGTGGGCTTGGATCGGCGCAACATCGAGGGCCGAAGGGCCTGTACTGCGCTGTATTCTTCTATGTTCTATGTTCTAAAGAAGGAAGCATATGTCAGGTATAGACAGGATAGATTGAGTGAATCCTTAGAAGAGTATAAAGGCAGTAGGAGTGTACTTAAGAGGGAAATCAGGAGGGAAAAAAGGGGACATGAGATAGTTTTGGCAAATAGAGTTAAGGAAAATCCAAAGGGTATTTACAAATACATAAAGGACAAAAGGGAAACGAGGGAGAGAATAGTGCCCCTCAAAGATCAGCAAGGAAGCCTTTGTGTGGAGCTGCAGGAAATGGGGGAGATACCAAATGAGGATTTTGCATCAGTGTTTACTGTGGAGAAGGACATGGAAAATACAGAATGTAGGTAGATAGATGGTGACATCTTGAAAAATGTCCATATTACAAAGGATGCAGTGTCGGATGTCTTGAAATGTATAAATGTAGATTAATCGCCAGAACCTGATCAGGTGTACCCAAGAACTCTGTGGGAAGCTAGTGAAGTGATTGCAGGGCAGGGAAAAAAAGAATACAAGCATGGACTACTTTCTAAGCGGTGAGAAAATTAGTAAAGCCAAAGTACAGAGGGATCTGGGAGTGCTAGTTGAGGATTCTCTAAAGGTAAACATGCAGGTTGAGTCCATGATTAAGAAAGCGAATGCAATGTTGTCAATTATCTCAAGAGGGTTGGAATATAAAAGCACCGTTGTGCTACTGAGACTTTATAAAGCTCTAGTTAGGCCCCATTTGGAGTACTGTGTCCAGTTTTGGTCCCCACACCTCAGGAAGGACATACTGGCACTGGAGCGTGTCCAGCGGAGATTCACAAGGATGATCCCTGGAATGTAGGTCTAACATATGAGGAACGGCTGAGGATCCTGGGATTGTATTCATTGGAGTTTAGAAGATTAAGGGGAGATCTAATAGAAACTTACAAGATAATACATGGCTTGGAAAGGGTGGACGCTAGGAAATAGTTTCCATTAGGCGAGGAGACTAGGACCCGTGGACACAGCCTTAGAATTAGAGGGGGTAAATTCAGAACAGAAATGCGGAGACATTTCTTCAGCCAGAGAGTGGTGGGCCTGTGGAATTCATTGCCACAGAGTGCAGTGGAGGCTGGAACGCTAAATGTCTTCAAGGCAGAAATTGATAAATTCTTGATGTCACAAGGAATTAAGGGCTACGGGGAGAATGCGGGTAAGTGGAGTTGAAATGCCCATCAGCCATGATTGAATGGCGGAGTGGACTCGATGGACCGAATGGCCTTACTTCCACTCCTATGTCTTATGGTCTTATGGTCTTAGGGCCTCTTATTGAGATATTTGTATCACTGATAGTCACAGGTGAGGTGCCAGAAGACTGAAGGCTGGCTAACGTGGTGCCACTGTTTAAGAAGGATGGTAAGGACAAGCCAGGGAACTATAGACCAGTGAGCCTGATGTCGGTGGTGGGCAAGTTGTTGGAGGGAATCCTGAGGGACAGGATGTACATGTATTTGGAAAGGCAAGGACTGATTAGGGATAGTCAACATGGCTTTGTGCGTGGGAAGTCATGTCTCTCAAATGTGACTGAGTTTTTTGAAGAAGTAACAAAGAGGATTGATGAGGGCAGAATGGTAGATGTGATCAATATGGACTATTTGGATACACAACTGGTTCAAAGGTAGAAAACAGAGGTGGTAATGGAGGGTTGTTTTTCAGACTGGAGGCCTGTGACCAGTGAAGCCCCACAAGGATCAGTGCTGGGTCCACTGCTTTTCATCATTTATATAAATGATTTGGATGTGAGCATTGTAGGTATAGTTAGAAAGTTTGCAGATGACACCAAAATTGGAGGTGTAGTGGACAGTGAAGAAAGTTACCTGAGATTACAATGGGATCTTGATCAGATGGGCCAATGGGCTGAGAAGTGGCAGTTGGAGTTTAATTTAGATAAATGCGAGGCACTACATTTTGGGAAAGCAAATCTTAGCAGGACTTATACACTTAATGGTAAGGCCGTAGGGAGTGTTGCTGAACAAAGAGACCTTGGAATGCAGGTTCACAGCTCCTTGAAAGTACAGTCGCAGGTAGATAGGATAGTGAAGAAGGTGTTTGGTGTGCTTTCCTTTATTGGTCAGGGTATTGAGTACAGGAGTTGGGAGGTCATGTTGCAGCTGTACAGGACATTGGTTAGGCCACTGTTGGAATATTGTGTGTAATTCTGGTCTCCTTCCTATCGGAAAGATGTTATGAAACTTGAAAGGGTTCAGAAAAGACTTACAAGGATGTTGCCAGGGTTGGAGGATTTCAGCTATAGAGGGAGGTTGAATATGCTAGGGCTGTTTTGCCTGGAGCATCGGCGGCTGAGGGGTAACCTCATAGAGGTTTATAAAGTCATGAGGGGGATGGATAGGATAAATAGACAAAGTATTTTTCCCTGGTGTGGGGGAGTAGAGGGCATAGGTTTAGGGTGAGAAGGGAAAGATATAAAAGAGATCTAAGGGGCAACTTTTTCACACAGAGGGTGGTATGAGTATGGAATGAGCTGCCAGAGGAAGTGGTGGAGGCTGGTACAATTGCAACATTTAAGAGGCATTTGGATGGGTATTTGAATAGGAAGGGTTTGGAGGGATATGGACCGGGTGTTGGCAGATGGGACTAGATTGGGTTGGGATATCTGGTCGGCATGGAGGGGTTGGACTGAGGGGTCTGTTTCCGCGCTATACCATCTCTATGATTCTATGACTTTTTGACATCTTAAAGTGTTTTACATTCATGAGGTGCTTTTTGAAGTGTCATGTCGGGTAACACCACAGCCAATTTATGCACACTAAACTCCCACTGAAAAACAATGTGGCAATCTATCTTTTTGTGTGTCATACTGATTTAGGAACAAATATTGGCCATGGCACTTGGGAGAAATTCCCTGTTCTTCTTCAAACAAGGATGTAATCGGAGCAGCAGCTGTGGCCTCAGTTTAACAATCCATCCAAAAAGGCAGTGGTGCTGTCAGTACAGCACTCCCTCAGTATTATGCTGCAACATCCGCTTTAATCTTTGTACTCAAGCCTGCAGTGGGACTTGAATGTGGATTTTTATGACTTACAGGTAAATGCGTTGCCAATTGAACCTCAGGGTGCTCATGATTATAAGAGCACAACGAAATAAAAAATCTGGCATAGTCCAAGGGAATGCCTCCCACCCCCCACCATCATCTAAAAGCAAAACTAAGGATAATTGAAAGCGGTGATAACATCCCAAGGACAAATAAAAAGAGTAAATGTCCAGCTGAGATTAGTAGGGGTTCAAAGAACTTGAAAAAAACCGTAAGAATAAAAATTGATTACTTCAGAGAAAATCCTTTCTATTGACAAATGATTTTTTTTTGTCTTTAGCTTCACCAAAGCTTCTTTTTTCAGTGATCATGAATGTTTGTCCATTCCATTACATGAAAATGAAGACATCCCAACTAATCTATTAGACTTTTAAAAAATGCTGAAGTGTACATTTAAGAAAAAGTAGGAACTTCTTTTCCTCATTGTGATACTCCTGTGTCCTGTGATTTTGCTGCAATTTACCAAAATTCAATAACATGCATCTTTAGTGAACACTCATTTAAACAATATGAGCCTAAGTGATGCTCACTACTACAGATACCAGGGAATTAGCTGGATCCAGTATATTTTATGCTCGCCAGTATATCTTTCTAGACATTTTATGCTAGCTCATGGTTGCCAGCTGGTATCATAGCAACCTTCAGTCTCCAGGATTGGGCCTCCCAGTCTCAGTTACAGCAATCTATGGATGGAATTTTCCCATTTGAAGTGATAAAATGATGGGGAGTGGAATGGATGGTGTAATATCAGCCGTGGACCATGGCAGGTTATCAGGTGTGTTCATATGCTACTCAACTCATTAACTACACTGGCGAAAATTTTGCATGAGTTGATCAGTGAATCATGTGACGAGCAGCCAGACATTCTTGCCACTGGACATTTCAGATGCTGCTACCCTCAGACTTTGGTGGCCATTCTTAGCTATTGGTCCGAAGAAGGCCGAATGGGGACCAAGATTTGCAGACATTGCCACGTAGACACTGCTGGGCAGGGTCATTGAGATGAAAGCACCTCTCGTCCTGGCTCATTGTATTAGTTTGGCCAGCCCACCTGTCCTACCTGGGATGCCTGTGCCCTAACAACTTCTCCATTTGTCTTTGGCAAGAGGCAATTGCCAGGAGCCACAAACCCCCCTCCCCTATCTTCTGAATGCCAACGTTCCTTCCCATTCCACTTGAGTAATGAAATCACAACAAGCTTGTTGCTGTTTGCCAAGATATAAAAACATAAGAACTAGGAACAAGCAATTCAGGTCCTCGAGTCAGCTCTGCCATTCAATACAATCATCTTGGCCTCAGCTGTCTGCTTCCCATAACCCTTCCACACGTTAATCATTTCAAAGTTATATATCTTTTTCTTGGATTTACTCAATGTCCCAGCATCCACCACACGTGGAGTTTCATGACTCATTGAGACGTAATTTCTTCTCATCTCTGTTTTAAATCTGTTACGCATTACCCTAAATCAATGACCCCTCACAGCAGCTGGAATCCAGAGGGTTCAAATTTTTAGGACTGTGGGTGTTGGCCAGTTGAGAAGGTGAAGCTGTGATGGCAAGTGTGTTGCTACATTGTGTACTGTTGAGCTCAAATATCAAAAATAGGCATGATGTATTCCCAACCAGTCCCCACAATTAAGAGTTAGAGAGTCATAGAGATATACAGCACGGAAACAGACCCTTCGGTCCAATTCATCCATGCCGACCAGATATCCCAACCCAATCTAGTCCCACATGCCAGCAGTCGGCCCATAATCCCTCCAAACCCTTCCTATTCATATACCCATCCAGATGCCTCTTAAATGCTGCAATTGTACTATCCTCCACCACTTTCTCTGGCAGCACATTCCATACACGTACCACCCACTGCATGACAAGGTTGCCCCTTAGGTCTCTTTTATATCTTTCCCCTCTCTCCCTAAACTTATGCCCTCTAGTTTTGCACTCCCCCACTCCAGGGAAAAGACTTTGTCTATTTATCCTTTCCATGCCCATCATGATTTTGTAAACCTCTATGAGGTCACCCCTCTGCCTCTGATGCTCCAGGGAAAACAGCTCCAGCCTGTTCAGCCTCTCCCTATAGCTAAAATTCTTGTAAATCTTTTCTCAACCCTTTCAAGTCAACGAGTTTTGAGAAGATGTGTAGCTCAGGTTGAGGTTCTTAATATAGGTTTGCTTGCTGAGCTGGAAGGTTCATTTTCAGATATTTCATCATCATACTCAGTAACATCTTCAGTGAGCCTCCAGACAAAGGCTCACTGAAGATGTTACCTAGTATGGTGATGAAACGTCTGAAAATGAGCCTTCCGGCTCAGTGAGCAAACTTGCATCCACCCTGTCAAGTTTCACATGCTTCCGATTGGAAGGAGATCAGAACTGCATGCAATATACCAAAAGTGGCCGAACCAATGTCCGGTACAGCTGCAACATGACTTACCAACTCCTGTACTCAATACTCTGACCAATAAAGGAAAGCATACCAAATGTCTTCTTCACTATTCTATCTACCTGCAATTCTACTTTCATGGAGCTATGAACCTGCACTCCAAGGTCTCTTTGTTCAACAACACTTCCTCTGACTTATCATTAAATGTATAAGTCCTGCTAAGATTTACTTTCCCAAAATGCAGCACCTCACATTTATCTAAATTAAACTCCATCCGTCACTCCTCAGCCCATTGGGCCATGTGCTTAAGATGGGTTGTAATCTGAGATAACCTTCTTTGTTGTCCACTACACCTCCAATTTTGGTGTCACTTGCAAACTTTCTAATTATACCTCCTATGTTGCCATCCAAATCATTTATATAAATGAAGAAAAGTAGTGGACCCAGCACTGATCCTTGTGGTAATCTACTGGTCACAGGCCTCCAGTCTGAAAAACAACCCTCCACTACCTTCTAACTTCAAGCCAGTTCTGTCTCCAAATGGCTAGTTCTCCCTGTATTCCATTAGATCTAACCTTGCTACCCAGTCATCCATGGGGAACTTTGTTGAATGCCTTACTGAATTCCATCTAGATCATGTCCACTGCTCTGCCCTCATCAATCCTTGTTGTTACTTCTTCAAAAAACTCCATCAGATTTGTGATCTTTTACACCATCAGCTTGGGCGTACGACGGCCTTTTAAAGATTGCACTGATGTCAGGGATGCCTGTCAATTCAGGGATGTCTGGTGAGTACCGAGTTATTCCAGAAATGGTATGTGGTAAGATGGGAGAGGTACACATTCTAGGGTTAGGAACATCAATTAATGCGAAAGGTTTGGTAGGATTCAGAGGGAAGACTTGCTCAGCCTCATAACGGAAATCCCTCCAAAAATTCATTGTGACTCGTGCTTAGCCAAAAAGCCATAAGATTCAGCTCAGTCTGTTGACAGGTATGGGAGGTCTGCTTTGGTTCCTCAGCTCTGACCTGTCTGAGGAGAAATGTAATTGGAGTAGTGGAAATAAAACAAAAAGGGACAGCAGCAGGAAAGGGGAGGTAGACAGGAGAGGGAAACAGCACGATCGTCCCAAAAGGAACGGCAGAGTTAAACTACAGAGCGGAAGGAAGAGGAAAGCACAACATTGGAATAGGATTCTGGGTCCAAGTTTGAAATGTAACAGCTGGGAGACACAAGCTGGTGCCCCCTCCTGATCAGATAAGCCAAGGCTCTGATTATATTTTGTTACCTTTTGGCAATAATCCTGAGTTCTGGATCATAGTTATAAATGTGTGCCTGGTGTTTTGATGTTATTAAAGTGATAGGATCTTATGTAGAAAAAGTAATTACCCAGTAATTATTTGTCCAGGATGTACATAATGCCAGGAAAGGGTTTCCAGTGAAGATGAGTTTAATTTCAGCTGCCAAAATTCGCAATGAGCACACGGTGAATAGACTTGACTGGCCCTCACCACGTGTAGCTGTGATCTCAAAGGATAGTAATTAAGCTCAAAGTAACAACAAATCGTTATAATTTTTTTCATGCTCCTATTAAGGCCGCTGAGCTGTGGCCAGGCTCTGTCTTATACTCACCATCAGCAATGGTTTCCTTTGTAGGTTTTGTGCTGCCTTTCCTACACTTCAGCACCTGCAACAGGTCAGCAGGTCATTTATCCCATTGTTATTTGTGGAATTCTGCTGTGCATAAAATTGACAACCAAATTTCCCTTCACGCGACACAACTAGATTTTAAACTGTATTTCAGTGGCTGCACCATGCTTCGAGATGGTCTCAGATATTGAATGGCAAGTTCTTCCCTTCACTCTCGCTGCATTGTTTATCTATCTCTCTCTCTGCACTGAACTAAGAAATGGGTTGAGGGAGGGAGGTTGTTAGATTTCAGGGTGCAACACATATCAGGCAGTGAGTAGCGGACAGTGCACAGTGGGAATGGAGGACAGAGAAGGGATCTGAAGACATGTGAACAACAAGGATCAAGGGCTTAATCCATGGTTGACAGAGGCCCAGTGGTGGAGGAAAGAGTCATAGAGTCATACAGCATGGAAACAGACCCTTCTGTCTAACCCCAACCAGACATCCCAATCTGACCTAGTCCCATTTGCCAGCATTTGGCCCATATCCCTCTAAAATCCTTGTATTCATATACCCATCCAGATGCCTTCTAAATGGGCAGAGGAGGGGTGGGTAGAAAAGGGGTTGAGGCATGTAGAGGATGGTGGGCACACGGATTGAGGGGAGTAAATGGTGAGGGGAGGAGGGTTGAGGAGAGTTGGTGTGGAGGGGATGAAGGGAGGGGAAGAGAGTATAGATGATGGGAGGAGGTGAGGAGAATGGGAACAGAAATCAGTTGCACCAATGTCAAAGAACAAGGGGTAATCTGTGCCCTTTGGAATGGGACTGAAAATTAACCTTTATTCTGGAGCTCATGCTACAAAGTGACCAGGCCACTTCCTGCAACAACAGTTGAGCGCTCATACTAAGTTTCCCCACACATCTTTATGTTAGTGATAATAATCAATTTAAGGCAGGTTAAATACTTGTATCTAAATCCACTTCCTCACAATCAAACAAAATGCCCATTTCTGATCTTAGTAATATTGCTTGTCTTCACTCTGCCTCAATACATTAGCTGTTGAAACTCTTTCTATGTTTTTATTACCTACAAACTTGATGATTCCATTGCACTCCTGGCTTCCTATGTTTCAGTCTGTATAAACCGGAGGACATCTGAAACTCTGCCACCCATCTCAGAACCTGGAATATGTCACAGTTGCTTATCACTTATGTGCTGAAGGACCCCAGGATTCACACAGCTGCAATTAGTTCAGATTTTCATCCTATCCTTCCAGGTCCTCACTCCTCCCTATCTCTCTCAAACTTACAACCTTCTACATTTCTCCAATTCTTGCCACTCCTGCAACTCCCAGCTGAGGCTCTAAATTCTGGAACTTCCAGTCTAAATCACTCGATCTCTCTACCTCACATTTGTCGTGTAAGATGCTCCTTAAAAACAACCACTTTGACCAAAGTCTTTTATTCCTCCATCTTAATATCTCCTTATGTGTCTCAGAATCAAATTTATCTCTGATTATTTTTCTGTGAAAGACTTTGTGATATTTTACTGCTTTTAAAATGGTGCAATATAAATGCAAATGATTGTTGTTGCACTGAAGCTCACAATAGGATTGAATGAATACGTGGGAAATGCAGTTAGTAAAATATCCCTCTCTGGATTCCATCATTAATTTTTAATAATTTAATTTGCTCAGTAATGAGAAGCAGTCATTAACTGTTCTGATGAGTCTATGAGCACTTTGTGTTGTCAGGTGATAAGGTTAGGAGGCTATTCTCTGTGATTAAAATAGATATGGAGGCAGAACTAACAATAAAGATGGACAACATAAATCAAATTTCACTCTCACTTGGAATGGGTTTTTAATGAGTGATTAAACAGATTTTTTTTTGCTGTTTACGTTTATTCTATCCAAGAGGAAAAAAAACAAAGGTTTTTTCCTGGATTCATAATTGGCAGTTTATGTTGGGTATAATTGAGCACCTTTTCCATATTGCATTTTGTTTTCAAAGTCAATCAGCTAGGACAAGGGTTCAGGGCGGTTAGATGAGAGAAAAAAGTCTTACACAGTGGGTGGTCATGATCTGAAATTTACTGCCTGAAAGGGTGGGTGAAGCCATTCAAGAATCGGATATGTGATTGAAAGGGAAAAGTTCATAGGCCCATGGTGAAAGAAGCCAATTGGATAGATACTCCCAAGAGACAGCGCTGGTAAAATGGCCAAATGAGTATTTCCCTCAGCAATCTTGAGGCAGTGTCAGCCTAGATTATGTGCTCATGGCTTTCTCAGTTGGAGACAAGCGTGCCACCAAGCCTGCCGAGGCTTTCTTTAAATAAAAATGTCTCTTTGTGAAATATGACTCCAATTTCTGCAAGTGACAGTCCTTCTCAGGAGTGGAAGGAAATTTGGTATTTCACACAGAAGCATTAACCATTCTGTTATGACACTTGCTGGCTTTTTCTTCAGGTTCTGGAAACTTGTTTTTATTTGGTTAAAATTCATTTAAGACCAGTGTATAAGCTGAGTTAAATCAGAGCTCCAAAGAATCAGTGCTTCAAAAGTATGGAAAACTTCATCACAATTTTCAGTCCGAACCTATATTCTTTAACACCCAAGGAACAAGGAAAGTTGAGCAATCTTCACACAATGAAAGCTTTCAGATCAGAGGGATAGTCATTGCACAAACACTTGAATGTAATATAAAAGCACAATGAAAATATAAATATGATAATGCATGATTGATATTATCACATTTATTACTATTCCGTCAAAGACTTCAAGCAAAATCTGCACAAAGAACAATAACTACTTACACTTACGCAGTACCTTAGATTTTTAATAAAAAGCCCCACAGCTCTTCACAGGGCATTTGATTTATTCATTCACAGGATTGCTGGCTGGGCCAGCATCTTCTGCCTGTCCCTAATGGACCTTGAGAGGCTGGTGGTGTGCTGCCTTCTTAAACTGCTATGGTGCATGTGGTGTAGATACATCTGCAGTGCTGTTAGGAAGGAAGTTCATGGATTTAGACTCTGGAACATTGAAGGAACAGTGATATCATTGCAAGCCAAGATGGTGTGGCTTGGAATGGAGCTTCCAGATTGCAGCGTTCTACTGCCCTTGTCCTTCGAGGAGATAGAAGTTGCAGGCTGGGGAAAGTGGTGGCATAGTGTTAATGCCACTGAACTAGTAATCCTGAACGTCAGGTTAATGTTCCAGGCTGACATCCAACCACAGATTAAACTTTAATTCAATAAAATGCCAGCCTAATAGTGGCCATGTAACCACTGTCAAATATCATAAAAACTCATCTGGTTCTATAATGCCCTTCAGGGAAGGAAATCTGGCATCCTTACCTGATCTGGCCTACATGTGACTCCAGACCCACAGCAATGTAGGAGACTCACAACTGCCCCCTGGACTATGCAGGGTGGGCAATACATACTGGCCTAGCCAGTGACACCCACATCCCTTGAATGAATAGGGAAAGGGGCTTAGAGAGAATTGTCTAAGGAACCTTGGCAAGTTGTTACAGTGCATCTTGGTAGATGATACACACTGCTACCACTGAGTGTTAGTGGTGGAGTGAGTCAATGTTGAAGGTATTAGATGAAATGCCAATCAAGCTGGTTGCTTTCTGTGTATTGTTGGAGCTGCTCCATACAGGCAAGTGGAGCATATTCTATCATATTCCGGAGCTGTATTTTGTAAATGGTCAGATGACTTACTTCCCACAGAAATCCCAATCTCTGACCTTCTCTTGCAGTTCAGTTTCAGGTCAGTGGTAACCCTCAGGATGTTGACTGTGGGAGATACTGCAATGGTAATGATATAGAGTATAAAAGGTCAATGGTTGGATTCTCTCCTATTGAAGATGATCATTGCCTGGCTCTTGTGTGGCACAAATATTATTTACTATTATCAGCCTAAGCCTGATGTTGTCTAAGCCTTGGTGCTCCATGCTACACTGCACTTACATTCAATCTGGTCACAAAGCACTTTACAACTCACTAAGTACTAAGTACCAAGACAGGCAGTCGTTTTTGGAATGTGGAAAATGCAACATTCTTATGTCTTTAACATCCACCTGAGAGAATAGAGATGGCGTCTTAGTTCAAAGCTTCACCTGAAAGTCAGAGCTCCAGGCAATATAGAATTATCTGCTACAAGAAGTCTCTAACTGCTTGGCTTTGTCCAATTTGGGCTTGATTTGGAAATTGAGCTATTTTGGACTTTCCTACCAAATGTGAGCAAGCAAAAACTTGCACATATGCCACTAAAACTGCTGCCTGAGCTTACTGCCATCGAAAATTAATTTTATGCCAGCAAATTTTCAACCAATTTATCACAATTAGCCTATGTGTGGGAATGACTGATGCTCTGTGAATAGTCTATGATTTATCATGGTCTGAAAAGCAATCAATCTGGTTTACAACTGGAGTGTGATATTTAATGCGACTTTATCAGAGGAGTTATTAATAAAATTAATCTGCTTTCCAACAAAAAAGGATATTCATACTTTGTAGTGCCAAGCAAGGACAACATACCTAATATTCATCTGGGCAACTGTCACACAGGGAGTTGGGTAATTAGAGAACATCGGGAGGAAGATACTGGCATGGACTGAGCACTGGTAAACTGGCTGAAAACACAGAGTAGGAATAAATGGGTCATTTTCAGTTTGGCAGGCTCATATCAGTGGGGATTGGCAAGGATAAATGCTTGGTCCCCAGCTATACTCAATGATTTGGATATAGTGAATTAAAATTAATATTTACAAATGACACCAAAAAGTATGGAAAACTGAGTTGTGAGGAGGATGCAAAGATACCTCAAGGTGATTTTGTGAGAGTAAGTGAGTGGGCAAAGAAAAAAATTGGAGGATGGAATACAATGTAGTAAAATGTGAAGATATCCACTTTGATAAGAAAAAGAGAAATACAGGCACAGCTGGAGAAATACAGGCAGCAGTTAGAGAAATACGAGCAGCAATTAGAGAAATACAGGCAGCAGTTAGAGAATTGCAGGCAGTAGTTAGAGAAATACAGGCATCAATTAGAGAAATACAGGCAGCAATTAGAGAAATACGGGTAGCAGTTAGAGAATACAGGTAGTAGTTAGAGAAATACAGGCAGCAGTTAGAGAAATACGAGCAGCAATTAGAGAAATACAGGCAGCAGTTAGAGAATTGCAGGCAGTAGTTAGAGAAATACAGGCAGCAGTTAGAGAAATACAGGCAGCAGCTGGAGAAATACAGGCAGCAGTTAGAGAAATATGAGCAGCGATTAGAGAAATACAGGCAGCAGTTAGAGAAGTGCAGGCAGTAGTTAGAGAAATACAGGCATCAATTAGAGAAATACAGGCAGCAATTAGAGAAATACGGGTAGCAGTTAGAGAATACAGGTAGTAGTTAGAGAAATACAGGCAGCAATTAGAGAAATACAGGCAACAATTAGAAAAATACAGGCAGTAGTTAGTGAAATACAAGCAGTAGTTAGAGAAATACAGGCAGCAATTAGAGAAATACAGGCAGCAATTAGTGAAATACAGGCAGTAGCTAGAGAAATACAGGCAGCAATTAGAGAAATACAGGCAACAATTAGAGAAAGAGGTCAGGCAGCATCCAAGAAGCAGGAGAATCGACATTTCGGGCATAAGCCTGATCCTTGGATGATGCCTGACCTGCTGCGCTTTTCCAGCAACACAGTTTTCAGCTCTGATCTCCAGCATCTGCAGTCCTCACTTTCTCCTAAACAATTAGAGAAATACAGGCAGCAGTTAGAGAAATACAGGCAGTAGTTAGTGAAATATAGGCAGCAGTTAGAGAAATACAGGCAACAATTAGAGAAATACAGGCAGCAGTTAGAGAAATACAGACAGTAGTTAGTGAAATACAGGCAGCAATTGAAAAGGCCCAGGGTATATTGGCCATTATTACAAGAGGATTTGAATAAAGATACAGGAGTATCTTTCAGCAATTATATAGAATCTTGATAAGGCCTCACTTGGAATATTGTGTACTGAAGGAAAGGTTTACTTACTGTAGAGGGAGTGCAGGGAAGATACACCAAAGTAATTCCTGTGCTCAAGGGATTGTCCTGTGAGGAAAGTGGGGTGGGGACAGTATCAGAATAGCCCATTTAGAACTGAGATGAGGAGGAATTTCTTCACTCAGAGGGTTTTGAATGAATACAGATATCATGGAGATCAACGGGCTGGTTACAGAGATACTGGAATATTTTCCTTCATTTATTTTAGAATATCAATGTCAGAGGAAAGACATTTGTTTCCCAATCCTAGTTGCTCTTGAGAAGGTGGTGATGAGGTACCTTCTTGCACTGCTGTGGTCCATGTTCTGTAGGTATCAGCACAATGCTGTTAGAAAAGGGCACCCAGGATTTTCACCAGGTGACAGTGAAAGAACAGCGATAGAATTCCAAGTCATGATGCTGTGTGGCTCAGTTTGGGTTCTGCCAAGCCTACTCAGTTCCTGACCGCACTGCAGCTTCAGTCCAAACTTTGATAAAGGAATCTTAATACCAGTGGAAAAGTGAA
Source organism: Chiloscyllium plagiosum (assembly GCF_037043375.1). Lineage (NCBI taxonomy): Eukaryota > Metazoa > Chordata > Chondrichthyes > Orectolobiformes > Hemiscylliidae > Chiloscyllium > Chiloscyllium plagiosum. The sequence continues at coordinate 24,040,818 of NW_028270156.1, forward strand.
GGTTATAGCCCTTGATGTCAAAGCTCCATTTGATCAAGTGAGGCATCAAGAAGCCCAGCAGAACTGGAGTCAATTAGAGTCAGGAAACCCCTCCTTGGCTGGAGTCATAGCTGACGCAGAGGAAGATGGTTGTGGATGTTGGAGGTTAGTCATCTCAGCTCCAGGATGTCTCTGCAGGAGTTCCTTAATGTAGTGCCCTAGACCCAACCATTTTAGGCTACTTCATTAATGATCTTTCTTCCATCATAATGTCAGAAGTGGGGATGTTCGCCAATGTTTGCATAATATTCAGCAAAAGTTATGACTCTTCAGATACTGAAGCTGTCCATGTCCAAATGCAGCAATGCCTGGATACTACTCAAATTTAGACTGACAACTGGCAAGTAGCATTCATAGAACATAGAACATAGAACATAGAACATAGAACATAGAACATTACAGCGCAGTACAGGCCCTTCGGCCCTCGATGTTGCATCGACCTGTCATACCAATCTGAAGCCCATCTAACCTACACTATTCCATGTACGTCCATATGCTTGTCCAATGACGACTTAAATGTACTTAAAGTTGGCGAATCTCCTACCGTTGCAGGCAAAGCATTCCATACCCTTACTACTCTCTGAGTAAAGAAACTACCTCTGACATCTGTTCTATATCTATCATCCATCAATTTAAAGCTATGCCCCCACGTGCTCGCTGTCACCATACTTGGAAAAAGGCTCTTCCTGTCCATCCTATCTAACCCTCTGATTATCTTACATGTCTCTATTTAGTCTCCTCTCAACCTTCTTCTCGCTAACGAAAACAGCCTCAAGTCCCTCAGCCTTTCCTCGTAAGACCTTCCCTCCATACCAGGCAACATCCTACTAAATCTCCTCTGCACCCTTTCCAAAGCTTCCACATCCTTCTTATAATGCGATGACCAGAACTGTACACAATACTCCAAGTGTGGCCACACTAGAGTTTTGTACAGCTGTAGCATAACCTCATGGTTCCGGAACTCGATCCCTCGATTAATAAAAGCTAAAACACTGTATGCCTTCTTAACAACCCTGTCATGCTACACAAGGGCCAGGCAATGAGCATCTCCATCATCCCAGGGCTTACCTTTGAGCGGAAACTGAATTGGACTAGCCATATAAATACAATGGCTACAACAGCAGGTCAGAGGCTAGGTATCCCACAATGAGTAACTCACCACCTGGCTCCCAAAGCCTGAGTACCATCCTGACAAGGCAGAAGTCAGGAGTGTCCCCACTTCCTGGATGCAATGGTACAAAGAACACAGAATGGTGAACACACCACAAAAGTGTACAGGAAAGCCACACACACAGCAGATCCTGAATTACAACAGCAACTACCCAACCACACACAAGAGAAGCTGCATTAGGACCCTGATCAAAAGGGCTACAACACACTGCAGCACTCACAAACTACAAAGGGAAGAAGAACACCTCTACAGAGTATTCGCCAAGAATGGATATCAATAGACAATAGACAATAGACAATAGGTGCAGGAGTAGGCCATTTTGCCCTTCGAGCCTGCACCACCATTCAATATGATCATGGCTGATCATCCTTAATCAGTATCCTGTTCCTGCCTTATCTCCATAACTCTTGATTCCACTATCCTTGAGAGCTCTATCCACCTCTTTCTTAAATGAATCCAGAGACTGGGCCTCCACTGCCTTCTGGGGCAGAGCATTCCACACAGCCACCACTCTCTGGGTGAAGAAGTTTCTCCTCATCTCTATCCTAAATGGTTTACCCCGTATTTTTAAGCTGGTGAACTCTGGTTCGGCACTCACCCATCAGCGGAAACATGTTTCCTACCTCCAGAGTGTCCAATCCTTTAATAATCTTATTTGTCTCAATCAGATCCCCTCTCAGTCTTCTAAACTCAAGGGTAGAAATGTGTTGCTGGAAAAGTGCAGCAGGTCAGGCAGCATCCAAGGAGCAGGAGAATCATGCCCGAGGCGTCGATTCTCCTGCTCCTTGGATGCTGCCTGATCTGCTGCACTTTTCCAGCAACACATTTTCAGCTCTGATCTCCAGCATCTGCAGTCCTCACTTTCTCCTAAACTCAAGTGTATACAAGCCCAGTCGCTCCAGTCTTTCAGCGTAAGGTAGTCCCACCATTCCAGGAATTGACCTCGTGAACCTACGCTGCACTCCCTCAACAGCCAGAATGTCTTTCCTCAAATTTGGAGACCAGAACTGCACACAATACTCCAGGTGTGGTCTCACCAGGGCCCTGTACAGCAGCAGAAGAACCTCTGTGCTTCTATACTCAATCCCTCTTGTTATGAAGGCCAGTATGCTATTAGCCTTCTTCACTACCTGCTGTACCTGCATGCTTATCTTCATTGACTGGTGTACAAGAGCACCCAGATCTCTTTGTACTGCCCCTTTATCTAAATTGATTCGATTTAGATAGTAATCTGCCTTCCTGTTCTTGCCACCAAAGTGGATAACCATACATTCATCCACATTAAACTGCATCTGCCATGTCTCTGACCACTCGTCTAACCTGTCCAGGTCACCCTGTAATCTCCTAACATCCTCCTCACATTTCAACCTGCCACCCAGCTTAGTATCATCAGCAAATTTGCTAATGTTATTGCTAATACCATCTTCTATATCATTAATATATATTGTAAAAAGCTGCGGTCCCAGCACTAATCCCTGCAGTACCCCACTGGTCACTGTCTGCCATTCCGAAATTGAGCCATTTATCACTACTCTTTGTTACCTGCCAACAAACCAACTTTCAATCCAAGTTAGTACTTTGCCCCCAGTACCATGCGCCCTAAGTTTGCTCACTAACCTCCTATGTGGGACTTTATCAAAAGCTTTCTGAAAGTCCAGGTACACTACATCTACAGGATCTCCCTCGTCCATCTTCAAAGTTACATCCTCAAAAAATTCCAGAAGATTAGTCAAGCATGATTTCCCCTTCATAAATCCATGCTGACTCTGACCGATCCTGTTACTACTATCCAGATGTGTCGTAATTTCATCCTTTATAATAGACTCCAGCATCTTTCCCACCACTGAGGTCAGACTAACTGGTCTATAATTTCCTGCTTTCTCTCTCCCAACTTTCTTCAAAAGTGGTACAACATTAGCCACCCTCCAATCCACAGGAACTGATCCCGAATCTATCGAACTCTGGAAAATAATCACCAATGCATCCACGATTTCTCGAGCCACCTCCTTCAGTACCCTGGGATGTAGACCATCAGGCCCCGGGGACTTATCAACCTTCAGACCTAACAGTCTCTCCAACACCAATTCCTGGCAAATATAAATTCCCTTAAGTTCAGGTCCTTCAGCCACTGTTACCTCAGGGAGATTGCTTGTGTCTTCCCCAATGAACACAGATCTGAAGTACCAATTCAATTCTTCTGCCATTTCTTTGTTCCCCGTAATATATTCCCCTGTTTCTGTCTTCAAGGGCCCAATTTTAGTCTTAACCATTTTTTTGCCTTTCACATACCTAAAAAATCTTTTACTATCCTCCTTTATATTATTAGCCAGTTTACCTTCGTACCTCATTTTTTTCTCTACGTAATTCCTTCTTAGTAATCCTCTGTTGTTATTTAAAAGCTTCCCAGTCCTCCGTTTTCCCACTAATCTTTGTTATGTTATACTTTTTCTCTTTTGACTTTATATGTTTCTTAACTTCCCTCAACAGCTTCGGCCACCCATGCCTCCTCCTCGGATATTTCTTCCTTTTTGGAATGAACTGATCCTGCATCTTCTGCATTATACCCAGAAATATCCGCCATTGTTCCTCCACTGTCATCCCTGCTAAGGTATTGCACCATTGAACTTTGGCCAGCTCCTCCCTCATAGCTCCATATTTCCCTTTATTCAACTTTATCCTCTCAACTTCATCTGCAGATGCTGAACAGACAAACAATGTGATGAGGACATGTCACAACCTAACTCACTAGCCATACTGCCTTTAATAAAAAACATCCAGAATTAACAGCCAGACTTCTCTGCCCACTGGGATTCATGACAGCCCATAAACTGACAGCCACACTCAGACAACTCACCCAGAACAAAAGACCCTATACCCATCATATGTAAGACTAGCATAATTTACAGGACTCCATACAAAGACTGCACAAATCACTATATAGGACAAACAGGCAGACAACTAGCAATCTCCATCTATGAACACAACGAGCCACTAAACTCCATGACCAGCAGTCCCAAGTAGCCAAACACATATGACAGGAACCACAAATTCGACTGGGACAACACAACGATCATAAGACAAGCTAAACAGAGGACAGCCAGAGAATTTCTAGAAGCATGGCACTCATCCATGGACTCCATCAACAAGCACATTGACCGAGACTCAATATGCCAGCCACTACAACAACCAACCAGAACCAGCAACCGGAAGCAGCAGAAATGGAACCAAATAAATTCCAGAAGACACAGTACAGCAGCGCTGCTCAGGAGGCTCCAAAGCACGGAACAGCTCACCTAGACAGGGGATGAAATGTCTGCAAATCAACTTCCCAGGTTGGTGAACATAGCCACAACCACGACAGTGTCCCCACTTGCCTGGAATGCAGCTCCAACTCAAGAAGCTTGACATTATCCATGACAAAGTAGCCCACTTCATTGTCATCACATGCACAATATTCACTTTACCTACTATTGCCCAGCAGTGTCGAAAGATGCACAAGAAATTCACCTAGGGTCCTTCAACAGCCTTTTCCAAACCCACAATCATTGTAAATAACAGCATTAGTGCAATGGAACTGAATTATTTGCAATGTGAAATAGATTTATTCATCTTCTAGAAGGACAAAGCCTGCTGATACATGGGAACACCACCACTCCTCTTCCAAAACTCATCAGCTTGGCATGGAAGATGATTGGGTCAAAATCCTGGAACTCCCTTCCTAACAGTATTGTGGGTTCACTTACACCAAATAGACTTCACCAGTTCAGGAGCAGCTCATTATCAATTTCTCAAGGGCAAGTAGGGATGGGAACTAAATACTTGCTTTTCCCATGAAGCTCACATCCCCCGAATGAACAAAAAAGGAAGCAAAAACTAACAAAAAGAACATATTGAATGTAAAGAATTTCCATTGTTATATTGCTTTTCATCACTTCCCAAAGCACTTTTCAGCTAATTAAGAGTTACTTTCGAAAAGTATAATCACTTCTGTAATATAGAAAATACAGTAGCCGATTTACATAGAGCAAACTCCCATAAGCAGCATTATGACAATATTGGATAATCTGCTTTGAGATGTACTACAGGGAACTTCAGTGCTGATGATACAATTGCTAAAGCAGAAACTTGGCTCAAAGAGGGGAAATCAACTAGAAGAAAGTGAGGACTGCAGATGCTGGAGATCAGAGTCAAGAGTGTGCTGCTGGAAAAGCACAGCAGGTCAGACAACATCTGAGGAGCAGGAGAATCGACATTTTGGGCATAAGCCCTTCATCAGGAATGAGGACTGTGGGCTGAAACCCTATCATCCATGAGTATAGAGTTTTCAGACAGTATAGAGAGTAAGATTAAGAATGATTTGGAGATGCCAGTGTTGGATGGGGTGTACACTCACACGTACACACACGCACCCTCTTATGGACTTATACGCCTTTACACTCACACTCTCATACATACACACTCTCTCACAGATACTCATAACTACCCCCACCAACCGCCACCCCCACGCACACCCACATGCATGCACACACCTGTACGTTTGTGGGATGAATTTATACCTGCGGAATTACATTTTATTTAGCTCAGAAACTGCATGAATCCATGTAAGATTCTGTAAATCCATTTCTTAGATTAGAATCAATCTGACCATTGTGGCACAGACAGTCTCACACAGGGCACCTCACACCTGAAATGCATTATCTGGGCCGACATGACACCAATTGTTAAAGTTCACTTGAAAATGTAACTTTCAAAATGTTCTGCGATTTACATATGAAAGAACTGAAACCGACATGTTCATTCTAAAAGATGAGAGACTTAACAAACAATCCAGGTCTTTTTCAATGTATAATTTCAGTTACATCACACTTATACACTTAAAGGTAAGGTCCTAGGGATTTTTGCTGAACAAAGTGACCTTGGACTGCAGGTTCATAGCACCTGCACTCCAAGGTGCTGCGAAAGTGGAGTCGCAGGTAGATAGGATAGTGAAGAAGGCGTTTGATATGCTTTCCTTTATTGATCAGAGTATTGAGTACAGGAGTTGGGAGGTCAAGTTGCGGCTGTACAGGACATTAGTTAGGCCACTGTTGGAATTTTGCGTGTAATTCTCGTCACCTTCCTATCGGAAAGATGTTGTGAAACTTGAAAGGGTTCAGAAAAAATTTACAAGGATGTTGCCAGGATTGGAGGATTTGAGCTATAGGGAGAGGCTGAACAGGCTGGGGCTGTTTTCCCTGGAGCATCGGAGGCTGAGGGGTGACCTTATAGAGGTTTACAAAATTATGAGGGGCATGGATAGGGTAAATAGACAAAGTTTATTTTCTATTTTCCCTGGGGTCGGGGAGTCCAGAACTAGAGGACATAGGTTTAGGGTGAGAGGGGAAAGATATAAAAGAGACCTAAGGGGCAACTTTTTCACACAAAGGGTGACACGTGTGTGGAATGAGCTGCCAGAGGAAGTGGTGGAGGCTAGTACAATTGCAACATTTAAGAGGCATTTGGATGGGTATATGAATAGGAAGGAATTAATAAGATATGGGCCGGGTGCTGGCAGATGGGACTAGATTGGGTTGGGATATCTGATAGGCTTGGACGAGTTGGATCGAAGGGTCTGTTTCCATGCTGTACATCTCTATGACTCTATGACACTGTGAACCTTTGCTATAAATACTGTGTCTTATGCTCTTGTTCTTCACAACCACCTGATGAAGGAGCAGCGCTCTGAAAGTCCAAATAAACCTGTTGGACTATAATCTGGGGTTGTGTGATTTTTAACTTTTTTAACCCAGTCCAACACTGGCATCTCTAAATCACGACTACCATCGACACCACTAACTATCAGCTCAGAGTGGAGAGGATCTCCAAGAAGATCCGCACATCAAGTTTCTACAGAAGTGCAGGAAAGGAGGAAAGATCCCAAAAGGATTACTGATCACGAACCCGCTCAAGTCGGCCTGCAACACAGACTACGCAGGGAGACTTTGCCACCGCACTTCTCGCAAACTCCTCAATCATCTCGTGCACCAACTCTACAGCAGGCGCCACAACCTTGAAATTCAGATGGAGTCCACATTCCTGGCCTGCACTCAGGATACAGCGGTACAATTAAGGGACATTGCCAAACAGGCAAGCCGACAAAACTACACCACATACAGGCATACCAAGAACAAGAAACTGGAGAATCTTGGCATCACTACCAGTGGTAGCCAAGCCCACCCTGGCACCACAGTGGTAAACGTTATCCCGGCGGGGAAGTTGATCGTCAACTTATCGGACCACATCCGTCAACCGGAAGAGATTAAACTTCTTAGCAAGGGTCTCAATTTCTGCCCCACCACCAAAATGGACACCATGGGTCTTGCAGCAGACCCAGAGGAATTCATCAGATGATTGCGACTCCGGGAATTCTTTCAAGATGCCAGCAGTGATCCCAATGAGCCTATTGAGGAACTGGAAAAATCATCACAGGGATCTGTACAGGAGTGACCAAAGAAGGAGTCAACTTCGACCCACCGGAGGGCCGCTGCCCTGGGTTTGACATGTATGCTCAAAACACCAGGAAATATAGAAATGCCAGATTCATCAGCCATACCCACAAGGTAGAGCAAGACATCACCTCACAATGTAACGCCATCTATGCTCTTAAAACCAATCACAACATTGTCATCAAACCAGCAGATAAAGGGGAGCCATTGTCATTCAGAATAGAACAGATTACTGCAAGCAAGTGTGCCAACAACTGAACAACCAGGAACACTACTGGCAACTACCAGCTGATCCGACCAAAGAGTGCACCCATGAACTAAACACATTGATCAGGACTTTGGATCCAGGCCTTCAGAGTTCCCTATGTGCCCTCATCCCATGTACGTCTCGTCTAAGCGACTTCTACTGCCTTTCGAAGATACACAAAGACAACAAACCAGGATGTCCCATCGTATCAGGCAATGGAATCCTGTGTGAGAACCTCTCTGGTTATGTCAAAGGCATCTTGAAACCCATTGTACAGGGAATCCCCAGCTACTGTCGTGACACTACGGATTTCTTACAGAAACTCAGGACCCACAGACCAGTCGAACCGGGAACATTTCTCGTCACAACGGATGTTTCCGCACTCTACACCAGCATCCCCCACAATGATGGCATCACGGCAAAAGCCTCAGTACTCAACACCAACAACTACCAATCTCTGAGCACTGTCCTATAACTCATCTGCTTTATCCTCAACCACAACATTTTCACCTTTGACAACCAGTTCTTCATCCATACACATGGAACAGCCATGGGGACTAAATTTGCACCCCAATATGCCAACATCTTTATGCACAGGTTCAAACAAGACTTCTTCTCTACACAGGACCTCCAAACAACACAATACACCAGGTACATTGATGAAATGTTCTTCCTCTGGCCCCATGGAGAGGAGTCACTGAAAAAAACTACACAAGTTTCATCCCACCATCAAACTCACCATGGACTACTCTCTGTTTCATTCTTGGACACATGCATCTCCATCAAGGATGGGCATCGCAACACCTCACTCTACCGCAAACCTAAGGATAACCTGATGATGCTACACTTCTCCAGCTTCCACCTGAAACATATTTAAACAGCCATCCTCTACGGACAAGCTCAACACATACACAGGATCTGTTCGGATGAGAAGGAACGTGATGGGCATCTGGAAGTACTCAAGGATGCCCCCGTAAGAACGGGGTATGATGTTCAACTCATTGACTGCCAGTTCCGACGAGTCACAGCGAGAAACTGTAATAACCTCCTCAAGAGACTGACATAAGCTGCAACCGACAGGGTACCCTTCATTGTCCAGTACTTTCCAGGAGCCGAAAAACTCCGCCATGTTCTTCGCAGCCAGCAACACATTATCAATGAGGATGAGCACCTCACCAAGACCTTCTCCAAACCTCCACCTCTCACCTTCAAACCTCAAACAGATCATTGTTTGTAGCAAACTGCCCAGCTTTCAGGACAACACCATACAACCTTGTTACAGTAGACGCTATAAGACGTGTCAGGGATGTGACACGGTTACCACCATTATGCATGGGGACACCTCCCACCATGTACCCATGTGACTCGGCCAACATTGCCTATCTCATACGCTGCAGGCAAAGATGCCCTGAGGCATGGTACATTAGCCAGACCAAGTAGAGACTACGGCAATGGATGAGTGGACACAGCACAACAATCAACAGACAGGAGTGTTCCCTCCCAGTCGGAGAACGCTTCAGTGGTCCAGGACATTCGACCTCGGACCTTCGGGTGACCATCCTCCAAGGCGGATTTTGGGACAAGCAACAACGAAAAGTAGCCGAGCAGAGACTGATAGCTAAGTTTGGTACCAATGGAGATAGCCCCAGCCGGGACCTTGGGTTCATGTCACACTACAGATGACCCCACTGCACTACACACACACAGACACACGCATTCAGATACACACTCACAGACAGACAGACAGACACACACACACACAGACACTCCTACACTGACACTCCTACACACACACACTCCTACAGACCCATACACTCATGCAGACCCTCTCTCATACACAAGCTCTCTCTCATACGATAATAGACAATAGGTGCAGGAGTAGGCCATTCTGCCCTTTGAGCCTGCACCATCATTCATTATGATCATGGCTGATCATCCTCAATCAATACGCTCACAAATACACTTGCACACTCACACGGACCCTCTCACAGACTTACACTTGTTTACACTCACACACATACACTATATCACAGACACTCATATACCCCCACCCCCTCCACACGTGCACACATACACCCATATGCACACACAAAAGTTTGTGGGATGAATTTGTACTTGCAGAATTACATTTTATTTTCTCAAAAACTGCATGAATCCATGTAAGATTCTGTGAATCATTTTTTTAGATTAGAATCATTCTGAACATTATGGCACAGACAGTCTCACACAGGGAGCTAACACCTTCAATACATTATCTGGGCCGACATGACACCAATTGTTAAAGTTCATTTGAGAATGTAACTTTAAAAATGTTCTACGATTTACATATGAAAGAACTGAAACCAACATGGTCATTCTAAAAGGTGAGAGACGTAACAAACAATCTGGGTCTTTTTCAATATATAATTTCAATTACATCACCCTGCAAACCTTTGCTATAAATTCTGTGTCTTTAAATCTTATACTCCACAATCACCTGATGAAAGAGCAGCGCTCCAAAATAAACCTATTGGACTATAACCTGGTGTTGTGTGATTTTTAACTAACATTAAGAAAGTGGGGATGTACCATTATTGGCTAAGTGTTTACAGTTGAGGGGTAAATAAGTTTAAATTTTTATTTTGTATGCATCTAATTTTGATTAAATTTGCTGTCAGTGTATAAATAGAATCTACAGTTTAAACGCTGTAGCTCCCAGCTTTAAGCAAGGTCTTAATAAGATATCAAGCAGAAAAGCAGCTGAACTAAGAAGCAGCTGAAACTGGAGCATTGGAGCATACATTGGAGCATACAAAACTTGCTAACTTTGTATGGCTCAGTATTTGAATGTGACTTATAATAGAATGCTACCATTAGGTGATTCAGAGAGTTCAAGGGAGGAAAGAAAAGAGGTGTCCCATTGTTTTTGCTCTTTCTAGCTACTTAGTCTCAGGGAATTTATCCTTATTTTGCTGCAGGAGACAATGTTACTTATTTGATGAGTGTCTAGCACATGACTAAGGTGAACTCTACTGCTCAGATTCAAAATAGCATACTAATTGGTGGTAAAGCTAATGAAATATATAAAAGTACTAGTAATTTTACAACTTAATAAAATAATTAAGTAGTTCCTTAGATAAAAATAAGAATGGCAGATCCTGGACACCAGTTTGACGTAGAGCAAACATGTCTGTAGAAAATGTTTGGAGTTGGAGCTGGAGGCTTGACTATGATGTAACGCATCAAGGAGGGATAAAGAAACCCAAATGCTTTTTGCCAGAAGATGGACATCTCTTCCGGTTGGGTCAACTGACTTGGCCAGCGTTCAGGGACTTGAATGTGTGACTGTGAGTAAGGCAGATAAGGGGACTCAAAGGGCAGGAGCACAGGAGCTAGAATCTTTGCAGTTATAGAACATAGAACATTACAGCGCAGTACAGGCCCTTCGGCCCTCGATGTTGCGCCGACCTCATACCAATCTGAAGCCCATCTAACCTACACTATTCCATGTACGTCCATATGTTTGTCCAATGACGACTTAAATGTACTTAAAGTTGGCGAATCTACTACCATTGCAGGCAAAGCATTCCATACTCTTACTACTCTGAGTAAAGAAACTACCTCTGACATCTGTCCTGTATCTATCGCCCCTCAATTTAAAGCTATGCCCCCTCGTGCTTGCCGTCACCATACTTGGAAAAAGGCTCTCCCTGTCCCCCTATTTAACCCTCTGATTATCTTATATATCTCTATTAAGTCTCCTCTCAACTTTCTTCTCTCTAACGAAACAGCCTCACGTCCCTCAGCCTTTCCTCGTAAGACCTTCCCTCCATACCAGGCAACATCCTAGTAAATCTCCTCTGCACCTTTTCCAAAGCTTCCACATCCTTCTTATAATGCGGTGACCAGAACTGTACACAATACTCCAAGTGCAACCGCACCAGAGTTTTGAACAGCTGCAGCATAACCTCATGGTTCCGGAACTCGATCCCTCTATTAATAAAAGCTAAAACACTGTACACCTTCTTAACAACACTGTCAACCTGGGTGGCAACTTGCAAGGATCTGTGTACATGGACATCGAGATCTCTCCGCACATCTACACTACCAAAAATCTTACCATTAGCCCAGTACTTTGCATTCCTGTTACTCCAACCAAAGTGAATCACCTCACACTTGTCCGCATTAAACTCCATTTGCCACCTCTCAGCCCAGCTCTGCAGCTTATCTATGTCTCTTTGTAACCTACAACATCCTTCGTCACTATCCACAACTCCACTGATCTTAGTGTTATCTGCAAATTTACTAACCCATCCTTCTACGCCCTTATCCACGTCGTTTATAAAAATGACGAACAACAGTGGACCCAACACCGACCCTTGCGGTACACTACTAGTAACTGGGCTCCAGGATGAACATTTCCCATCAACCACCACCCTCTGTCTTATTTCAGCAAGCCAATTACTGATCCAAACTGCTATATCTCCCACAATCCCATTCCTCCGCATTTTGTACAATAGCCTACTGTGGGGAACCTTATCGAACGCCTTGCTGAAATCCATGTACACCACATCAACCGGTTTACTCTCATCTACCTGTTTGGTCACCTTCTCAAAGAACTCAATAAGGTTTGTGAAGCACGACCTACCCTTCACAAAACCGTGCTGACTATCCCTAATCAAATTATTCTTTTCTCGATAATTATAAATCCTATCCCTTATAATCTTTTCCAACACTTTACCAACAACTGAAGTAAGGCTCACTGGTCTATAATTACCAGGGTTGTCTCTACTCCCCTTCTTGAACAGGGGAACCACATTTGCTATCCCCCAGTCTTCTGGCACTATTCCTGTAGACAATGATGATTTAAAGATCAATGCCAAAGGCTCGGCAATCTCCTCCCTGGCTTCCCAGAGTATCCTAGGATAAATCCCATGCGGCCCAGGGGACTTATCTATTTTCACACTCTGCAGGATTTCTAATACCTCCTCCTTGTGAACCTCAACCCCACCCAGTCTAGTAGCCTGTATCTCAGTATTCTCCTCGACAACATTGTCATTTTCTAGAGTAAATACTGTTGAAAAGTATTCATTTAGTGCTTCCCCTATCTCCTCTGATTCCACACACAATTTCCCACTACTATCTTGATTGTCCTAATCTTACTTTCGTCATTTTATTATTCTTTAAATACCTATAGAAAGCCTTACGGTTTACCCTGATCCTATCTGGCAACAACTTCTCATGTATCCTCCTGGCTCTTCTGAGCTCTCTCTTTAGGTCTCTCCTGGCTACCTTGTAACCCTCAAGCGCCCTAACTGAGCCTTCACATCTCATCCTAACATAAGCCTTCTTCTTCCTCTTGTCCAGAGATTCCACTTCCTTCGTAAACCACGGCTCCTGCGCTCTACAGCTTCCTCCCTGCCTGACAGGTACATACTTATCTAGGACACACAGGAGCTTTTCCTTGAATAAGCTCCACATTTCTAATGTGCCCATCCCCTGCAATTTCCTTCCCCATTCTATGCTTCCTAAATCTTGCCTAATCGCATCGTAATTGCCTTTCCCCCAGCTATAGCTCTTGCCCAGTGGTATACACCTATCCCTTTCTATCACTAAAATAAACATAACAGAATTGTGATCATTATCACCAAAGTACTCACCTACTTTCCAAGTCTAACACCTGGCCGGGCTCATTACCCAGTACCAAATCTAATGTGGCTTCGCCCTTTGTTGGCCTGTCTACATACTGTGTCAGGAAGCCCTCCTGCACACACTGGACAAAAACTGACCTATCTATGGTACTCGTACTATAGTGTTCCCAGTCAATGTTTGAAAAGTTGAAGACCCCATGACAACTCCCCTGTCTCTCTCACTCCTATCGCGAATCAGCTTTGCTATCCTTTCGTCTACATCTCTGGAACTATTTGGAGGCCTATAGAAAACTCCCAACAGGGTGACCTCTCCTTTCCGGTTTCTAACCTCAGCCCATACTACCTCAGTTGACGAGTCCCCAAACATCCTTTCTGCAACTGTAATACTGTCCTTGACCAACAATGCCACACCTCCCCCTCTTTTACCATCTTCTCTGTTCTTACTGAAACATCTAAATCCTGGAACCTGCAACAACCATTCCTGTCCCAGCTCTATCCATGTCTCCGAAATGACTACAACATCGAAGTCCCAGGTACCAACCCATGCTACAAGTTCACCCGTTATTCCGGATGCTCCTGGCATTGAAGTAGATACACTTCAAACCAATGTCTTGCTTGCCGATGCCACCTTGTGTCCCTGAAACTTGATTTTGGACCTCCCTACTCTCAACCTTTTCTATACTCGAACTACAATTTTGGTTCCCATTCCCCTGCTGGATTAGTTTTAACCCACCCCAATAGCCTTAGCGAAATCCCCCCCCCCCCCCCAGGATATTGGTACCCCTCTGGTTCAGGTGAAGACCATCCTGCTTGTAGAGGTCCCACCTACCCCATTAATCCAAGAATCCAAAACCCTCCCTCCTACACCATCCTTGTAGCCACGTGTTCAACTCCTCTCTCTCCCTATTCCTTGCCTCACTAGCACGTGGCACGGGCAACAAACCAGAGACAACAACTCTGTTCATCCTAGCTCTAAGCTTCCCCCCTAGCTCCCTGAATTTCTGCCTTAAATCTCCATCTCTCTTCCTACCTATGTCGTTGGTGCCTACGTGGACCATGACTTGGGGCTGCTCCCCCTCCCCCTTAAGGATCCCAAAAACATGATCAGAGACATCATGAACCATGGCACCTGGGAGGCAACACACCAACCCTGAGTCCCTCTCAACCCCACAGAACCTCCTACCTGTCCCCCTAACTATGGAATCCCCATTGACTACTGCTCTGCTCCTCTTCCCCCTTCCCTTCTGAGCAGCAGGGACAGACTCTGTGCCAGAGCCCTGTACCCCACTGCTTTCCCCTGGTAAGTCCCCCCCCCCCCCAACAGTATCCAAAACGGTATACTTATTGTTGAGGGGAATGGCACAGGGGATCCCTGCACTGCCTGCCGGTTCCCTTTCCATCCCCTGACTGTAACCCATCTGCCTTTTTCTTGTACCTGAGGAGTGGCTACCTCCCTGTAACTCCTCTCAATAACCCCTTCTGCCTCCAGAATGATCCGAAGTTCATCCAGCTCTAGCTCCAGTTCCCTAACGCGGTTTTTGAGGAGCTGGAGTTGGGTGCACTTCCCGCAGATGTAGTCAGTAGGGACACAGTAGTGGTGACCCTTACCTCCCACATTCTGCAGGACGAACATTCAACAGCCCTAACCTCCATTCCCACTATTCTAAACTCCCAAAGAGACTGTTGAAAAATAAGGAATAAAAAATAAACTCGTTACCTTACCAATCCTCCCTCGCACCTCTCGGCAAATGGAGGCCCCAACGCCTGAAGTAGGGTTTTTAATCATGCAAGTTTGAAGTTCTTTCACCATCTGGATGAGAGTGGAGGCTGCAGGGTGGATGTGCTTATTGACCATGGCACTGTGGCAGTGGAAGCCACTCAGGATGGTAGTAAATTATAACATCATGGTAAAAGGAGATTGCAACATGAGGAGGATTGACATTGTTTTCTGCAGCAAAAAGTGCGAGTCCAAACTGCCATTGCCAGTGTTTGAGACATCTGCTCATTGCTGGAGACAGTCATAACTCATTGGGGTAGTGCCCTGGAAATCAATCCCCATTATTCCTGGAGTCATCACAGAATGTAAGGTTTTTTTTAAAAAGCAATATGCAAAATCCACAAACTACCTGATTTGCAGACCCAGGTTGATGGAAAGCATGGGCCAGGTTCTGTACTTAACAATAAGTAATAGCTTAATAATAAGTACTTAACAATTAGTGCAATATAGAGGGATGAGAGCAAGAGTATAAAATATCAAAACTGCTTGTTTAATAATGAGAAATGATAAAGGCAAGAAGTGACTTGTAGGTGTGATGATAACTGCACAGTAGGATAGAGTGTGAAACAAGAAAAGACTCAGAAAGTCAGAAAGGCACAACAATAATCGTGGGAGATCCTCATCAATATATCAACCAGAAAAAATGAAAAGGTTGCCGAGATGAAGAGTGTATAGAATGGTTTCAAGATTTTTTCTTACAACAGCAAGTTCTGGAGCTGACCATAGAACAGACTATATGAAATTTGGTATTGTGCAATGAGATAGGATTAATTAATGACCAGTCTGAGGGACAGAAGAGTAATTCCATATTTAAAACTGGGGGCAATTATGAGGGCATGAAAGCAAAGCTGGTGAAAGTGATTTTTAAAATTAAGTTAAATGATCGGTCAATAGGGATGCAGTGGCCGACATTTTAGAGGATATCTCAAATACATTCCAAAAGATAAGAAAAATCCCAAGGAATAAGTGCCTGTGGATTGGGTTCCCATTTAGTGGGTTGCTTTGTCCTGGATGGTGTAAAGTGTCCTGAGTGTTGTCGGAGCTGTATTTTTCCAATCAAGTGAAGAGTATTTCATCACACTCCTGATTTCTGCCTTGTCAATAGTGGACAGGCTTTAGGGGATCCAGGAAGAGCTAGCCAATTGGGTACAAAACAGGCTTTCCAGTGGGAAACAGGGAGTGGTGGTAGAGGGCTATTGCTCAGACTAGAGTCCTGTGACCAGTAGTGTGCCACAAGGATTGGTGCTGGATCCACTGTTGTTTATCATTCATATTAGATGAAAATGTAAGTGACATTATTCGTAAGTTTGCGGATGACGCCAAAATTGGTGGAATAGTGAACAGTGAAGAAGGTTATCTGAGAATACAATGGGACTATGATCATCTGGGCCAGTGGGCTGAGGAATGGCCATTTAAGTAAGACAAACTAGGTTAAAGATTACACAGTTAATGCTATGACCCTGGAGAGTGTTGGTGAACAGAGAGAAATAGGGATGCAGGCACATAGTTCCTTGAAACTAGTGTCACAAGTAGACAGGATGGTGATGAAATCATTTGGCACACTTGCCTTCATTAGTCAAAGCATTGAGTACAGGAGCTGGCATATTATATTGCAGCTGAACAAGACATTGACAAAGGTCATTTGGAGTACTGGACACAATTCTGGTCACCCATAGGAAAGATGTTGTTAAACTGGAAAGTGTGCCAAAAAGATTTACAAGGATGTTATCAAGACTGGAATGTTTGAGTTATAGAGTCACTTCCTCATCGAGATGAACAGCATGGAAACAAAACCTTCAGTCCAACTCATCCATGCTGATCAGATATCCTAAGCTAAACTGGACCCATTTGCCAGCACTTGATCCATATCCCTTTGAACCCTTTCTATTCATATATGTATCCAGATGCCTTTTAAATGCTGCAATTGTATCAGCTTCCACCACTTCCTCTGGCAGCTCATTCCATACATGCACAACCCTTTGCGTGAAAAAGTTGCCCCTTAGGTCCCTTTTATATCTTTGCCCTCTCACTCTAAACCTATGCCTTCTAGTTCTGGACTCCCCCCACCACAAGGAAAAAAAACTTTCTTTATTTTTTCTATCCATGTCTCTCATGATTTTATAAACCTCTATAAGGTCACCCCTCAGCCTCTGACTCTCCAGGGTAAACAGTCCCAGCCTATTCAACCTCTCCCTACAGCTCAAATGGCAACAATCTTGTAAATCTTTTCTGAACCCTTTCAAGTTTCACAACATCCTTCTGATAAGAAGGAGACCAAAAGGGCCTAACCAATGTCCTGTACAGCTGAAACATGACCTCCCAACAGGATGTTGATAGTCGGGGATTCAGTAATGGTAATCCATTAAATGTTGATGGGCAATGGTGAGATTTTCTCCAGTTCCTTGGTAAATTTGCAATCCAGGCAAATGTAGCTTAAGTATATAACTGCCTCGTTTACGATTCTTACGACTGTAAGGATTGATTATCCCAAATGTGACACTGAAATAATTTGCTGTGATATTTGTTGTTTATCTTTTGCTTTTCTTCAAATTGGAAATCATTACTCTGGGGTCTGAACACTGAGCTTACTTGATTGTATTCTATATCTCCTGGACTGGGCACTCAGTAATGAGTTCTGTTCTGTTCTGCCCTGAAGGGGACATGTTGACAATCACTCACATGGTCCATAGCAATCTCTTTGAAGTAGGCTTTTCATTATCTCCTTTCTCTCTCCATTAGTGCTCAAATTCACGCATTGTCTGATTTGTTGTACTGAACACTGTCTATATTTTGATGTACATAGCAAGGAGATTAAATAAGAGATCTGCCATAATTTTTGTCCATGCATTGACATTAGACAGTCAGACAGTTGACTTCCAAGAATAAAATTCTTGTATTCTTGTGAGTGCATTAAAACCCAATAGAACAATATCTCTCATCTGACAAACATTGTGCTAAGAGCACATTAAACTGCTGAGAGATTAGTGAACAGAATCATATTATTTTGTATACACTTTGAGAAAATGCATATGTTTCATAACAGGGACTTTTAACAAGGCTTTCCAACATCATTAACAAGCCCTTAACATTAACAAGACTCTCACTGTCATTATCAAGCCATTAACAAGGGTTTCATTGTCATTAATAAAACTTTAACAAGTCAATTCATTAAGCTTCTGAAGAGAGGTCACTGGATCTGAAATGTTAATTCTGCTTTCACTCCACAGGTGCTGACAGACCTGCTGAGTTTTCCCAGCAATTTCTGTTTTTTGTTTCTGATTTCCCACATCTACAGTTCTCTTTTTAATGTTATTTATCTTTTTGGATGCTCTTTTTAACAGCATGAACAGAAATATGAGCAATGCTCATAATGGAAGAAAGTTTTCCAAATCAATTTTCGCACCAGTGTGGTCACATTGAGAGCAATTTTAATTTCTATTAATGGGCACAGAGACAGTGGTGAGGAATTGGATGCCCATCTGACACCTCATCTAACTTTCCTTTCTATTAAAGCCTTTGTTATTTTGGCCAGCAATAAAAGTTTAAAAATTTTCCTAAGTTTATCCATCATTTTGATCAAAAGCAAAAATGGTACACATCTGCCTAAACTCCTCAACTTTGTATGATATAATGTGTATGATTTTTATGTATTACTGCTATTTATTGTGGAATTTGTCATAAATTAGTGACATGTTTGTTTAGGTCTATGTGTATGAAAAGGTTTCATAATTAACAGTTCGTCTTTTGGGATCGAGAAGTTTTGACCAGTGCAGGTCAGATAGCAGCTGACTGGGACCTACATGAAGTGATAATGAGAGTTTGTTTGTATTATGAGAACATTATGATCAAGGAGAGCCAACATTGAAAGTTACTAGCTTCCTTTTGGTTTAGAAGAATCAATTTTTGCTCAGGAAAATAGAGCAGGAAGCTCTTGGATTGACTTCACAGAAGACCTGGCCAGAATCAAATGCATGAATAACTTTTCCTGGAGAAAGGTGTTCATTCAGAACAATTAGGAAATAACTTATGTCAATGTAAGGGTTTTAGTTTGAAAATTCCAGACCAAAAATATTTGATTAGAAATCTGAGGGGGTTATTTGGAGCTAAGAACGTTTAAGCTCACTTGTATGAATAATCAAGGAAAAGGCTATCAAACACTGAAAAGCAGGAATTGAAAGAAATGGTTAAGTCAAACCAATAGGTGTGATAGAGAAGAGAATTCTCTGTCTGGTGTTGGAATATCGAAAAGGGATGATGTTGGGATGGTTGAGTTCAAAATCATTCAAATTGTGTCAATGTAGAAAGTTTGGTTTGTTCTATTTTATCTCTATTTCTTTTGTGTAATAAACTTCTATTTTAATATTAAAACAAAATCCATGGTATTACATGCTTACGTTTCAGTGAAACACCACCACAGTAAATTAAAATAAGCAAAATATGATCCATCAAGTCAGATTTCAGCCTGGGATCTGACATCTGCTTACAATGGTCTCGATCTATTAATGTCATCTTCAAGTAACAGCAGCAACTGCAGCAACTATATCTTTACTTTTTCTGAGCTTCTCAATCTAGCCTCTAAATGTTGTGTTATTTATTTGATTTCAAAAAACTTCAGTTTGTCCAAAAGTTTTGGTTTTCAATATCAGTTTCAGTCTTAGCTTCCTTAGAAACTGAAAGGGTTAGTTTCCTACCTTGGTTTCTCTTTTCAGTTTCCCTTTTCTGATTAGGGCCTGTTCCAAAATATGCCGACTTTGAAACCACAAATTCCATGACGGAGCCAAACCTTTCAGTGCAATATCATGGTGGGCTTCTATTGCTAGGTGTGTCATGTTGGGCACTGTTCAACACTCAAACCCTGTATTCTTATATTGTGCCTTCCATAAGCTGAAAGCACCTTACAGTCAATTAAATATTTCAAAGTGTAGTTATTGTTGTAACACAGATATACAGCAGGCAATTTTGTACACAGCAATCTGCTACAAGCAGGAATGAGATCACAAAGAGAAAAAAAATCTTCAAACATAGAACAGTAAGGCCCTTCAGTCCTCGATGTTGTGCCAATGTTTTATTCTACTCTAAGATCAGACTAACATGCATACCCTTCATAGTACTATCTTCCATGTGCCTATCCAGGAGTCGCTTAAATGTCCACAATGTATCTGACTCTACTATCACTGCTGGCAGTGCATTCCATGCACCCACCACTTTCTGAGTAAAGAACCTACCTCTGACAACTCCCCAAAGCCTTCCTTAAAATTATGCCCCCTCGTGATAGACATTTCCACCATGGAAAAAATTCTCTAGCTATCCACTCTATCTATGCCTCTCAACATCTTGTACATTAGTGTTAAAGTTTCAAATATTGGACAAGGATTCTAAGGGAGAACTCTTGTCCTCCTTTGAAATAGTGCTTTCAGTTCTGAGATGACAGTTGATACCATGCTTTTAAACATCTCTTTAAGAAGTGAGCACCTTCAACAATGAAGAATTCCCTCAGCTGCATTGGAATGTTAGTCTTGATTTTGTGCTCACATTTCTGAAGCAGAACCTGAATCCACAAGTATTCTACCAAACAAGGCACACCTAACAGCTGAGCAGGCAACAAATTAGACACTGGTATACTCTTTTCCACCATGACTTATATATAAGACTATAGAGAAGAAGTCAGTTCCAGTAAACTGCAAGTCGACATAGCAAAGACCCAAAACAATCCAATTTCTCTGATGATCTAAGATACTTGTGTTTTAAATGGTCTCCTTTAGTTCCATGTAAAATGAAGAAGCAGAGGATGAGGTCTCCATGGTATCTGACGAGAGACAGGCCTATGTCACCTCAGACAGAATCCCATGCCAGCTGCTTGTCATGAAAGAGAAAATCTCAAACTGGAACTGAGTCAAAGTAAGATTCAAATTTTAATATTTGGACACATAAGAAGAAGTAGGTGGGCTCATTACTACCAAGAATCTGTGTCAGTCAGACTGAGTTTTACATAACGTATAGAAACATGGAAGATAGGGGCAGGAGAAGACCATTTGACCCCTAGAGCCTGTTCTGTCCTTCATTATGATCATGGATCATCATCAAGCTCAGCATCATTTCCTGCTTTTCCTCCATAGCCCTTGATCCATTTTGGGGAAGAAGATCAACAGCAGGTGCTGTTATGCTGGTAACAGAAAAGAAATGTTGTTGGGTTAATTATCAAATGGATGGCCAATGAGTACAGAACCCATATACGAGGAACTGAGTACTGTGAAAAGCCGAAGACCACAATACTATTCTAGGGCAGTGTGCAATGCAAAGTCCACTCAATTATTCCCAAAGGGCTAAGTGAAAGGGATTCTATTTAAGAGTGCAATGCAATGCTTGGTGTGTTTGGATGTGTTAAGAATAATATAAATTGCCTTTTCTATGATTTGGTGTATTAATTGGCAAAGTAGTTTTATTGATTTTGGTATAGTTGTTTAAATAAAAGTCTTAAGTTAGAAAATCTTGCTGTGTAACACTTTGAGACCATCACTGGGAGATTCATATCTCTTTTTTAAAAAAAATTAGTCTCTAAGAGGAGCAAAAAAAAGGCTGTTGGAGTTTAATAATTGATATGTATGTGATAACAAAATCCCAAATCCCAGCTTTTTAACCTGTAAAGTATTAAGACAACTCTCAAGTGACATTGACTAGGAAAGTTAGAATTTTAAAACTGTTCAAATTGTTAGAATGGTTGATGGTTTCCTACCAAAGGATGCAGAGCATACTAACCTTGATGGTACCAATGGATCCACTGGGTAGCCAACGTTAAGGTACAAGAATTTATGCAAAGAGGGTATAATTTCATGCTAGACTGAGTTCAGCAACTAGAACTCAATAGTTGTTCTATTGAGTTCAATAGAACATAGAGCAAGAAAATGTTTAAGAACTACAATGTTGGGTTGCCACAGGAAAGTGTCATTGCAGGAAGGAGCATGTGGCAACAGCCATTTCACTAACAAATAGTACTGACAATATGCCTACTGTAACTGACAATACCTTGCTCAAATGGTACTGTCCTCACACTTGATGACCCACACCACATGAGTAAGTACTGGCAATGATGTAAAGCTGAAGGGAGACTTACATAGGAACACTAAACTTGGAAAAAAAATATTACGTGAAGTTGTTGTTTCATGCTGTACAGTCTGCTATGCAAAAGCCTTTGGTTATGAACAAAAGACTTTAAAACAGAACTGGAAATGTATTGGAACAATATGGACTCACAACTAAGAAAAGAAATTGAGCTCAACAGCTATGAGTTGAGGCTGCTTCTTGTTGTACTCACCTTTGTCAACCTTGATATTGTATGTTATGGAACAGATAACACAATGCTACTGAGACGATTGGATATTGTAGGTTTTTTGTGAAAGTCCACCTCAGTGAGTGTTTGTTGGATGAACGGCATTGTTAAGCACAGCTCAAGATTCAGGGTAGCAGTGGCAGCAAGGGTGATCTGGACATTTCCTCTTCCTTTTGATTCTGTTTCTTAAATTTCAGCTCTTGTTTTTTATTCTAATTGTTGTATCCTAAGATGGCGCCAGAGAGTGGCAACTCTGTGCATGTTTCACCCTGCCATTGTATTCAGGTAGATGGGACAATAAAATCTAATCTAAATTTAAGTCTATTTCATAACC
Source organism: Chiloscyllium plagiosum (assembly GCF_037043375.1). Classification (NCBI taxonomy): domain Eukaryota; kingdom Metazoa; phylum Chordata; class Chondrichthyes; order Orectolobiformes; family Hemiscylliidae; genus Chiloscyllium; species Chiloscyllium plagiosum. The sequence goes on from NW_028270156.1 coordinate 24,063,828, forward strand.
TAAACTGCCTTTTAATAGATAATGCTGCCTTTTATAGATAATGCTGACAGACGTTGTGACAACAGACTTGTAGGTCACTACATATTCCAGTTGTTCTGAATGGTGAGAAGTTGCAAATATTATTTCTTCATCATAGATTGATGCATCACTCTATTGCCCATCATAAGTATGACATCTCCCAGAAAGTGGGCGGCACGGTGGCACAGTGGTTAGCACTGCTGCCTCAGCGCCAGAGACCCGGGCTCAATTCCCGACTCAGGCGACTGACTGTGTGGAGTTTGCACATTCTCCCCGTGTCTGCGTGGGTTTCCTCCGGATGCTCCGGTTTCCTTCCACAGTCCAAAGATGTGCAGGTCAGGTGAATTGGCCATGCTAAATTGCCTGTAGTGTTATGTAAAAAGGGGTACATGTAGGGGTATGGGTGGGTTGGGCTTTGGCGGGTCGGTGTGGACTTGTTGGGCCGAAGGGCCTGTTTCCACACTGTAAGTAATCTAATCTAAAAAAAAAGTCACAACAAGCATTATTGAAACAAATGATCTGGTCATTATCACGTTGCTGTGTATTGAGTCATCGTCTTGACTGCAATTTTTTTTAATTTCAAAAATATACTTTATTCATAAAATAATTTGATGGTCTGTACAGTTGGACATGCCATACATATGTAAACATTCCATTTCCTTGCATACCGAAAACAGAGTAATCATTCCTATTTACAGGTCTGTACGATTACATTTTTTAGCCGAGGCGTCAGCAGAGCCCAAAAGACTGCGTGGGCCCCTGTTCTTCTTTAAGCAGGCAAATGTTACACGGTGGTCTTTCCCCACCGCGTCTTGGCGGCAGCTGCCCCAAGCTTCAGCGCGTCCCTCAACACGTAGTCCTGGACCTTGGAATGTGCCAGTCTGCAACACTCAGTCGGGGTCAACTCCTTCAGCTGGAAGATCAACAGGTTTCGGACCGCCCCAAGAGCGTCCTTCACTGAGTTGATGATCCCCCAGGCACAGTTGATGTTTGTCTCGGTGTGCGTCCCGGGTAACAGGCCGTAGAGCACGGAGTCCCGCGTCACGGAGCTGCTCGGGACGAACCTCGACAAACACCACTGCATTCCTCTCCAGACTTCTTCTGCGTAGGCACATTCCAGAAGGAGGTGTGTGACAGTCTTGTCCCCCAGCAGCCGCTTCGAGGGCAGCATGCGGTGCGGCTGAGAGTCCGGGCGTGCATAAAGGATCTCACAGGCAGAGCCCTTCTCACCACCAGCCAAGCCATGTCTTGGTGCTTGTTGGAAAGTTCTGGCGATGAGGCATTCTGCCAAATGGCTTTGACAGTCTGCTCAGGGAACCGCTCGATAGGATCCGCCCTCTCCTTTTCCTGAAGGGTCTCAAGGACACTACATGCTGACCACTTCCTGATGGACTTGTGGTCCAAGGTGTTTTTCTTCAAAAACTTCTCCACGAAGGACAGGTGATATGGAACGGTCCAACTACTCAGAGCGTTCCGCAGCAGCGAGATCAGTCCCATCCTTCGCAACACCGGGGACAGGTAGAACAATATTTGCTGAGGACATGATAAGTTATATACAAGGGAAAAAGTTCATCCTTACTCATACAGTCATAGAGTCCTACAGCATGAAGACTAGCCTTTCGGCCAGACTGAGCCACGCTGACCAAAATTCCATCCACACTAAAAATTGTTGTGCGGTGAATTTGACTGAAGTTTTTCAGCAGCTGCTACTACACCAATACAATTAACCAGTGTGTACTGTATCCATAGGCTTTCTCTCTGTAACCACTTACAAATGTGTTGTCTTAAAATTACATTACTTAACAACCATCTGCTTATCAATATTCTTTTCTCAAGCATAGCGATGTGAATTTTGGGCATATTTAGTGGACTCACAATGTAGAGTTGGATTGCAATAGATCTATTTAATTGCTTATACTTTTAGAATGAGAGAATGAGACAGCACTGAAGGAGAACATTCAACTTATTGTTACTGTGGCTTTACAATTGTTTCATTCTGAACCTTAATTTGTTTTTCTTGAACACATTCTTAAAATTCAAACATTTCTTCTGCAAATGGACATATTGCCCCCATACCCCACGCACACACTTTTAGTTAAAGCTGAGTGGTAATGCTTTTTTAAAAAAATCTTAGTGCTATATGAGAAGATATTTTTAATTGGTACCATCTGGTGATTTTCTTAAGGTAAGTGTAATATTTTACATAGCTCGAGTTACAGCGTTGTCTAGAGACTGAAAAGGATTCTGAGAGAATATTAATGCGATTTATATTGTCATTGGTGCATGGGATTACTCGTTGCCTCAGCTTTTCATCTTCCTTGCTGAAGATTTCGAGTCAACGTTTTTCCCTTCCTTATAAAGGCAGTAAAGCCAAAACCACTGATGCTTTCGTGAGGAGAATAAGATGTGTTGAAGCCCCCACAGATGAAGACTTACTTCGGAATAAAGATGACAAGTTCAAACATGATTTACGGAATCCATCATAATGAAAGTTAATGAGATGCAAGGAAGAAAGAAGTACAATTCCATTTGTTATGCAGATGACTGCTGCCAACAGTTGCCTGTAAATCACATCAATTATTGCACATCCTTGACTTTGAATTCCAAGTGCGTGCTGGCCATAATAGATTATAAAAATGTTTAAAAGCGTTTGCATAAGATGAAAAGAATGAGGAACTAATGGAGTAAAGTTGCATATATAGAGCAATAAAATAAAGATGAGTTGGGTCACTTGTGAATAGTAAAATGCAAAATTCAAATTTTTAACTATCCTTTTTGTCTAATCCTAAATCATTTGTCCTGGTAATGAAACTGAGAGGCATATATTAAGACCTCTGTGTATTTTTAATCATTATTCTGATAGTCTATTTTACAGAAAATATGTTGCTGCAGTAGTATGACTCAATATTCAAATAAAGGGCATGTAATTTTATGTGTTGTGCTTAGTTAGGGACTGATATAGAAACAAGAGCAGAATTGTCTTGGATGACAAGGAAAAACATCTGGTATTGGGACATTCAATTTGTATTTGCCTATTCAGTTTGGATGTACAAAGACTGAATTGATAAAATGTGGAGTTGGAAAAAGCACAGTAGGTTGAGCAGCATCAGAGAAGCAGAAGAGTCGACATTTCAGGCAGAACTCTTCATCAGGACTTTGTAACAGACTGCTCATGCATATCACTGTTTTTATGTTATTGTCCAATTTCTATGGTGTTAAGAGAGATGCAGATCTTCATACAGACCAGGTTAAGAGAGATTTAACAGAGGTGCTCAAAATTAGGAGGAACTTTGATTGAGTAACTAAGGGGAAACTGCTTCCACTGCTGAGCCAACTAGTGACCAGAGGACACAAATGTAAGGCCATAATTACACTGAGAAGGTCAATAGAAATTGCATTACACTGCATATTGTTATGATCTGAAATGCACTGCACAGAAGAGCAAAGGAGGCAGATTTAACAAGATCTTTCAGGAGAAAATTTGGAAATCTGCTGAAAGTAAAAAAAAAGACAAGGCTTTAGTGAAAGGGGGGCTGGGGGGCGCGGGGAGGAGAGGTACCAATCAGGTATCATTGTACATAGTGCTCTTGTGCATCTGTCTAATACTGCTACCACAGTGATCCATGTCATTCTTTTCAAATGCATTATAATCCATTTCTGTCAAAAAATGTGGGTGATAGTTAACAGGGCAACCTTTCTCAAGAGTAAAACAAACCCCGTAATCTTTTTATATAAAATTGCATGGATAGAACATAGAACAGCACAGTATAGAACATTAAAGACCCTTTGGCCCTCGATGTTGTGCCGACCTTTTATCCCACTCTAAAATCAGAACAACAAACATATCCTTCATTGTACTATCATCCATGTGCCTATCCAAAAGTGGCTTAAATATCCCTAAGGTATCTGACTCTACTACCACTACTGGCAGTACATGCCATGTATTCACCACTCTCTGTGTAAAGACCCGACCTCTGACATCTCCCCTGAACCTTCGTCCTTAAAATAATGGCCATTTCTGCCCTGCAAAAAAGTCTCTGGCTATCCATTCTATCTATGCCGCTCATCATCTTGTACAGCTTTATCAAGTCACCTCTCATCCATCTTCGCTCCAATGAGAAAAACCCTAGCTCCCTCAATCTTTCTTCATAAGACATCCCCTACAGTCCAGACAGCATCCTGATAAATCTCCTCTGTACCGTCTCTAATGCTTCCACATCCTTCCTATAATGAGGTGACCAGAACTGAACACAATATTCCAAGTGTGGTCTAACCAGGCCTCTATAGAGCTGCAGCATAACCTCGCCAGTCTTAAACTCAATCCTCCAGCTAATGAAAGCCAACACACTATATGCCTTCTTTACAAGCCTATCAACTTGGGTGGCAATGTTGGGGGATCTATGGACATGGACCCCAAGATCTGTTCTTCCACACTGCCAAGAATTATGCCTTTAACCCAATCATCTGCATTCAAATTCGACCTTCCAAAGTGAATCACTTCACACTTTTCCAGGTTGAACTCCATCTGTTGCTTATCAGCCCAGTTCTGCATCCTGTCAATGTCCCATTGCAACCTACAATAGCCCTCCTCACTATCTACCACTCCACAAACCTTTGTGTCATTGGTAAACTTACTAACCAACCCTTTCGCTCCCTCATCCAAGTAATTTATAACAATCACACAGAGCAGGAGTCTCAGAACCTAACCCTGCAGAACACCATTGGTCACCGAGCTCCAGGCAGAATATTTTCTATCTACCACCAACCTCTGTCTTCTATGGGCCAGCCGAATCTGTATCCAGACAGCCAGATTTCCCTTTATCCCATGCCTCCTTACTTTCCGAATGAGACTCCATGGGGACATTTCTTAAACACTTTGCTAAGATCCACATACACCACATCCACTGCTATACCATCAATGTTGAAAAATGTGTTGCTGGAAAAGCGCAGCAGGTCAGGCAGCATCCAAGGAGCAGGAGAATCGACATTTCAAGCATAAGCCCTTCTTCAGGAATTCCTGAAGAAGGGCTTATGCCCAAACCGTCGATTTTCATGATTTTCAAAATTTTCAGCACATCCTCCTTCTTAACATCAACCTGTTCGAGCATATCAGCCTGTTTCATGCTGTCCTCAGAAACGTCAATATCTCTCTCAGTAGTGAGTACTGAAACAATGCAGTCATTAAGGACCTCCCCTACCTCCTCCAACTCCTGGTGCAATTTCTCTCCACTATTCCTTCCTACCCTCACTCTGCCCATCCTCTTGTTCCTCGCATAACTGTAGAATGCCTTCAGGTTTTCCTTAATTTCTGTTTTCAGCAGCAGGAAGAGTGGGAGCTTGGACCAGGGGCCTGCCGGGAAAGGTGAGTCACTAATTTAATTCTTTACATCTGACATTGGAGAGCAGAGATTTCTGGGAAAGGAAGGACTTTTTTTTCCCCCTTAGCTATATAAGTGAGTGTTTTCTAAACCCGAGACACTACCTTTGTAGGGCCTCCCATCCAACCACCTCCTTAAACACTAGGGGCACATCAGGTAAACTTCTCTTCTTTTTTACTTTCTGATAAGGGGACTAGCACGGATGGCAGTTGCAGGGATGGGAATGTTTCTCCTGCATGGTGTTTGAGGTGAGGGATGCCATTAGTGTCCCATCCAAATACATTTGCAGGAAGTGCACCCAACTCTTGTTCCTTCAAGACTGCGTTAGCGAACTGGAGTAGGAGCTGGATGAACTTCAGATCATTCGGGAGGCAGAGTCTGTCATAGATAAGAGTTACAGGGAAGTAGTTACTCCTAGGCATGAGGAAAGCTGGGTAACTGTTTGAAGGAGGAGAAAAACAGTCAGTGCAGGGATCCCCTGTGGTTGTTCCCCTGAAAAACAAGTATACCATTTTGGATACTGTTGGGGGGGTGGGGGGACGTACCAGGGGCATGCCTTGAGATGCAGGTCTCTGGCACAGAGTCTGTCCCTGTTGCGCAGAAGGGAAGGGGAGAAAGGAGGAGAGTGTTAGTCATTGGGGACTCAATAGTTAGAGGGTCAGATAGAAGATTTGTTGGGAACTAAAGAGATTCATGGTTGGTGTGTTGCCTCCCAGGTGCCAGGGTCTGTGATGTCTCGGATTGTCTTTGGGATCCTGAAGGGAGAGGGTGATCAGCCCCAAGTCGAAGTCCACATATATACCAACGACATAGGTAGAAAGAAGGATCGGGATGTAAGGCAGGATTTCAGGAAGCTACGTGAAAGCTGAGAGCTAGAACAAACAGAATGGTTATCTCTGGTTTATTACCCATGTTACATTATAGCAAGGCGAAGAACAGGGAGAGAGATATCAGCTGAACACGTGGTTCCAGGGATGGTGCAGCAGGGAAGATTTCAGGTTTATGGATAATTGGGGCTCATCCTGGGGAAGGTGGGATCTCTACAAACAGGACGGTCTTCACTTGAACCAGAGGACGGCACGGTGGCCCAGTGGTTAGCACTGCTGCCTCACAGCGCCTGTAGACCCGGGTTCAATTCCCGACTCAGGCGACTGACTGTGTGGAGTTTGCACATTCTCCCCGTGTCTGCGTGGGTTTCCTCCGGGTGCTCCGGTTTCCTCCCACAGTCCAAAGATGTGCGGGTCAGGTGAATTGGCCATGCTAAATTGCCCGTAGTGTTAGGTTAAAGGGGTGGATGTAGGGGTATGGGTGGGTTGCGCTTCGGCGGGTCGGTGTGGACTTGTTGGGCCGAAGGGCCTGTTTCCACACTGTAAGTAATCTAATCTAAGGAGTGCTAATATCCTGGGGGGGGGGGGGGATATTTGCTAGTGCTATTCAGGTGGGTTTAAACTAGCTCAGTAGGGAACCTGTGGTGTAGTTCCAGCACACAGGAGGATGTGAGAAGGGAGGGCATAGACAGGATTTCATGGTCACAGGAGTGTGCTGGCAGACAGCAAGCTGGTTTGAAGTGTGTTTATTTCAACGCCAAGAATATCTGGAATAAGGTAGGTGAGCTTGCAGCATGGATAGGTACCTGGGACTTTGACGTTGTGGCCATTTCAGAGACATGGATAGAGCAAGGTCAGGAATGGATGTTGCAGGTTCCAAGGTTTAGATCTTTCATTAAGAACAGGCAAGGTGTTAAAAAAGGCAGAGGTGTGACTTCATTCGTCAAGGACAGTATAACGGTGACTGAAAGAACTTTTGATGATGATTCGTCCACTGAGGCGGTATGGGCTGAGGTTAGAAACAAGAGAGGAGAGGTCACACTACTGGGAATTTTTTTATAGGCCTCTGCAAAGTTCCAAGGAAGTGGAGGAGAGGATTGGCAAAATGATTCTGGGTAGAAGTGAAAGGAACAGGGTGGTCATTATGGGGGACTTTAACTTCTCCAACATTAACTGGAAATGCTATAACTCTAGTTCGTTGGATGGATCAGTTTTTCCCCTATGTGTGCAGGAGGATTCCCTGACACAGTATGTCGAAGGGCCGACAAGTGGGGAGGCCACATTGGATCTGGTGCTTGGTAATGAACGAGACCAAGTGTTTGATTTAGTGGTAGGTGAGCACTTTGGAGAGAGTGACCATGATTCAGTTACATTTAGTTCAGCGATGGAAAGGGACAGGTACAAGCCACAGGGCAAGAGTTATAGATGGGGGAAGGGCAATCATAATACAATTAGGCAAGACTTAGGAGGCATAGAATGGGGTAGCAAAATGTAGGGGATGGGGACAATCGAAATGTGGAGCTGGTTTAAGGAACAGATATTATGTGTCTTTGATAGGTATGTCCCTGACAGGCAGGGAGGAAGTGTTAAGGTAAGGGAACCGTGGTTTACTAAAGAAATTGTATCTCTTGTTAATTGGAAGAGGGAGGCTTATGTGACATTGAGGCGAGATGGTTCAGATGAGGTTCAGATTAGCTATGCAGGATTTAAAGAGAGAGCTAAGAAGAGTAAGGAGGAAATATGAGCAGGCTTTAGCAGGTAGAATAAAGGAGAACCTTTAGCTTTTTGTAGGCATGTGAGGAATAAAAGGATGGCTAGAGTAGGAATAGGGCCTGTCAAACACAGAAGTGAGAAGTTGTGTATAGACCCTGTGGAGATCGGAGAGGTGCTAAACAAATATTTCTCATCGGTTTTCACTCAGGAAAAGGAGAATATTGTAAAGGAGAAGACTGAGATACGGGCTATAAGACTTGAAAGGATCGAGGTTAGTAAGGAGAAGGTATTATCAATTCTAGAAAGTGAGAAAGTAGATAAGTCCCCTGGGTTGGATGAAATTTATCCGAGGATTCTCAGGGACGCTAGGGAGGAGATGGCAGAGCCTTTGGCCTTGATTGTTGAGTCATCATTGTCTACAGGTTAAGTACCAGAGGACTGGAGGATTGCAAATGTTGTGCTCTTGTTCAAGAAGGGCAGTAGAGATGGCCCAAGTAATTATAGACCAGTGAGCCTTACATCTGTTGTAGGAAAAGTTTTGGAAAGGATTATAACAAATAGGATTTATAATCACCTAGCAAGCAACAGTTTGATTGGAGATAGTCAATATGGATTCATCAAGGGGCAGGCCGTGTGTCACAAGCTTCATTGAGTTTTTTGAGAAGGTGACCAAACATGTGGGTGAGGGTAGGGCAGTTGACGTGGTACATTGACTTCAGTAAAGCCTTTGATAAGGTTCCACATGGTAGGCTTTTGGAGAAAATGTGGATGCATGAGATTGAGGATGATTTAGCAGTTTGGATTAGACACTGGCTTTCGGTAAGAAGGCAACGAGTGGTGGTTAATAAAAAATATTCAGCCTGGAGTCCGGTTACTAGTAGTGTACCACAAGGATCTGTTTTGGGACCACTGCTGTTTGTCATTTTTATAAATGACTTGGACGCAGGCATTTTCTTTTGAGTGCAAGCAGCAGCGGAGATAAGACAAACCCAGAAGACTGCAGCTAAGGTAAGGCAGTTTTTTAAAAATTACTTACCTGTAGCAGACAGCGGTGTTTTCCCTTTCACAGAAGGAGCGGGAGCAGTGGGGGAAGTGACGAGGACCAGAGGGACAGCCGGGAAGGAAAGCAGTGACCATATATATCAGCAAGGCGGCTAAACCCGAGACTCTACAACTGTAGAGTCTCCCACCCGCCCTCCTCCTCTAACCTAGTTAATAAGGTAACGTTCATTCTAAACTTCCTCTATTGAATATAAGTTTGTTCTTAATTTTATAGCAACTTGCACTAAGCTTTCTACTTTAGTACTGAGTGGGTGTTCAGATACGTTGGGTATGGATGCTAGGGCAGTTGCTTGCTCCTCCTGCAGAATGTGGCAGGTGGAAGACATGGCACAGGTCTCCGCTGGCTTCATCTGAGGGAAGTGCACCCAACTCCAGCTCCTTGAAAACTGTGTTAGGGAATTGGAGCTGGAGCTGGATGAACTACGGATCATTCGGGAGGCTGAGGGGGTAATTGAGAGGAGTTACCGGGAGTTGGTCACTCCTAAGGCTCAGGACAAGGATAAATGGGTTACAGTTAGGGGGAGGAAAGGGGACAGACAGACAGTGCAGAGATCCCCTGTGGACATTCCCCTCAGCAATAAGTATACCGTTTTGGATACTGCTGGGGGGGATGACCTACCAGAGGAAAGCCATAGCAGTCAGTTCTCTAGCACTGAGCCTGACACTGTGGCAAAGAAGGGAAGGGGGCAGAATAGAAAAGTATTCATGGTAGGGGACTCGATAGTTAGGGGAATCGACAGGAGATTTTGTGGTCAGGATCGGGATTCCCGGAAGGTATGTTGCCTCCCTGGTGCCAGGGTCCGGGATGTCTCCGATCGGGTATATAAGGTTCTAAAAGGGGAGGGCGAACAGCCAGAAATTGTGTTGCATATTGGCACTAATGATATAGCCAGGAAAAGGATCGAGGATATAAAAGTGATTTCAGGGAGTTAGGATGGAAGCTGCAAAGCAGGACGAACAGAGTAGAGATTTCTAGTTTACTACCGGTGCCACGAGATAGCGAGGCGAGGAACAGGGAGAGGGCGCAGCTTAATACGTGGCTGCGCAGCTGGTGTAGGAGGGAGGGCTTCAGATATGTAGATAATTGGGATGCCTTCTGGGGAAGGTGGGACCTGTACAAGAAGGACGGGTTGCATCTGAACTGGAAGGGGACCAATGTCCTGGGTGGAAGTTTTGCTCGAGTAGTTCGAGAGGGTTTAAACTAGTATGGCAGGGGGGTGGGAACCTGAGCTGTATACCGGAGATGAGAGTTGATGCAGATGAGGCAGTAGCAAGAGGTAGACCAGCTAGTGGGAAGGATTTTCCTGGGAAGGAACCAAGGGATCAGTTAAAGTGTGTTTGCTTTAATGCAAGGAGTATCAGGAATAAAAGTGACGAACTTAGAGCATGGATCAGTACCTGGTGCTATGATGTTGTGGCCATAACAGAGACATGGGTTTCTCAGGGGCAGGAATGGTTGCTGGATGTTCCAGGGTTTAAAGCATTTAAAAAGAATAGGGAGGGGGGAAAAAGAGGAGGGGGTGTAGCACTACTAATCAGAGAGGGTATCACAGCTACAGAAGCTTCCATTGTCGAGGAAGATCTGCCTTCCGAGTCAGTATGGGTGGAAATTAGGAACAGCAAGGGAGCAGTCACCTCTTTAGGGGTTTACTACAGGCCCCCCAATAGCAGCAGGGAGATGGAAGAAAGCATAGCTCGGCAGATTTTGGAAAAGTGTGGACGTAGTAGGATTGTTGTAATGGGTGACTTTAACTTTCCCAATATTGATTGGAACCTCCTTCGAGCAGAAGATTTGAATGGAGCTGTTTTTGTAAGGTGTGTTCAGGAGGGTTTCCTAACTCAATACGTTGACAGGCCGACGAGGGGAGAGGCCATTCTAGACTTGGTGCTCGGAAACGAGCCGGGGCAGGTACCAGATCTTGTGATGGGAGAGCATTTTGGTGATAGTGACCACAACTGCCTCACATTCTACATAGCTATGGAGAAGGAGAGGATTAGGCAAAATGGGAGGATATTTAATTGGGGAAGAGGAAACTATGATGCGATTAGACATGAGTTAGGAAGCATGGATTGGGAGCAAGTGTTCCATGGTAAAGGCACTATAGATATGTGGAGACTGTTTAAGGAACAGTTGTTGCAAGTGATGAATAAATATGTCCCTCTGAGACAGGCAAGAAGTGGTAAGATAAAGGAACCTTGGATGACGAGCACGGTGGAGCTTCTTGTCAAAAGGAAAAAGGTAGCTTACATAAGGTGGAGGAAGCTAGGGTCAAGCTCAGCTCTACAGGATTACAGGCAGGCAAGGAAGGAGCTTAAAAATGGTCTGAGGAGAGCCAGGAGGGGGCACGAGAAAGGCTTGGCAGAACGGATTAGGGAGAACACAAAGGCACTTTACACTTATGTGAGAAATAAGAGAATAGTCAAAGAAAGAGTAGGGCCGATCAGGGATAGCATAGGGAATTTGTGTGTGGAGTCTGAGGAGGTAGGGGAAGCCCTAAATGAGTTTTTTGCTTCTGTCTTTATGAAAGAAATGAACTTTGTAGTGAATGAAACCTTTGAAAAGCAGGTGTGCATGCTGAAATGGATAGAGATAGAGGAAGCTGATGTGCTGAAAATTTTGTCAAACATTAAGATTGACAAGTCGCCAGGCCCGGACCAGATTTGTCCTCGGCTGCTTTGGGAAATGAGAAATGCAATTGCTTCGCCACTTGTGAAGATCTTTTCATCCTCGCTCTCCACTGGAGTCGTACCTGAGGACTGGAGAGAGGCAAATGTAATTCCTCTCTTCAAGAAAGGAAATAGGGAAATCCCTGGCAATTACAGACCAGTAAGTCTCACATCTGTAAGGTGTTAGAAAGGATTCTGAGGGATAGGATTTATGACCACCTGGAAGAGCATGGCTTGATTAAATGCAGTCAACACGGCTTTGTGAGGGGCAGGTCATGCCTCACAAACCTTATCGAGTTCTTTGAGGATGTGACTAGAAAAGTTGATGAGGGTTGAGCTGTGGATGTGGTGCATATGGACTTCAGCAAGGCATTTGATAAGGTTCCCCATGATAGGGTCATTCAGAAGATCAGGAGGAATGGGATACAGGGGAACTTAGCTGTCTGGATACAGAATTGGCTGGCCAACAGAAGACAGTGAGTGGTGGTAGAAGGAAAATATTCTGCCTGGAAGTCTGTGGTGAGTGGTGTTCCACAGGGCTCTGTCCTTGGGCCTCTACTGTTTGTAATTTTTATTAATGACTTGGATGAGGGGATTGAAGGATAGGTCAGCAGATTTGCGGATGACACAAAGGTTGGAGGTGTCGTTGACAGTATAGAGGGCTGTTGTAGGCTGCAGCGGGACATTGACAGGATGCAGAGATGGGCTGAGAGGTGGCAGATGGAGTTCAACCTGGATAAATGCGAGGTGATGCATTTTGGAAGGTCGACTTTGAAAGCTGAGTACAGGATTAAGGATAGGATTCTTGGAAGTGTGGAGGAACAGAGGGATCTTGGTGTGCAGGTACATAGATCCCTTAAAATGGCCACCCAAGTGGACAGGGTTGTTAAGAAAGCATATGGTGTTTTGGCTTTCATTAACAGGGGTATTGAGTTTAAGAGTCGTGAGATCTTGTTATAGCTCTATAAAACTTTGGTTAGACCGCACTTGGAATACTGCGTCCAGTTCTGGTTGCCCTATTATAAGAAAGATGTGGATGCTTTGGAGAGGGTTCAGAGGAGGTTTACCAGGATGCTGCCTGGACTGGAGGGCTTATCTTATAAGGAGAGGTTGACTGAGCTCAGACTTTTTTCATTGGAGAAAAGGAGGAGAAGAGGGGACCTAATTGAGGTATACAAGGTAATGAGAGGCATAGATAGAGTCGATAGCCAGATACTATTTCCCAGGGCAGAAATGACTAACACGAGGGGTCATAGTTTTAAGCTGGTTGGAGGAAAGTATAGAGGGGATGTCAGAGGCGGGTTCTTTCCACAGAGAGTTGTGAGAGCATGGAATGTGTTGCCAGCAGCAGTTGTGGAGGCAGGGTCATTGGGGACATTTAAGAGACTCCTCGACATACATATGGTCACAGAAATTTGAGGGTGCATACATGAGGATCAGTGGTCGGCACAACATCGTGGGCTGAAGGGCCTGTTCTGTGCTGTACTGTTCTATGTTCTATGTTCTATAAGTGGACGGGTTAGCAAGTTTGCAGATGACACTAAAGTCGGTGGAGTGATGGTCAGTGTGGAAGAATGTTGCAGGTTGCAGGGGGACTTGGTTAAACTGCAGAATTGCACTGTGAGGCAGCAAATTGAGTTCAATGCAGATAAATGTGAGGTGATTCACTTTGGGAAGAATAACAGGAAGGCAGAATACTGGGTGAGTGGAAGGATTCTTGGCAGAGTGGATCTTGGAGTCCATGTACATAGATCCCTGAAAATTGCCACCCAGGTTGATAGTGCTGTTAAGAAGGCATACGGTGTGTTAGATTTTATTGGTAGATGGATTGAGTTCTGTGCTGTCATGCTGCAACTATGCAAAATGCTAGTGCAGCCTCATTTGGAATATTGTGTACAGTTCTTGTCACCCCATTACAGGAAGGATGTGGAAGCACTGGAAAAGATGCAGAGGAGATTTACCAGGATATTGCCTGGCCTGGAGGGAAGGTCTTATGAGGAAAGGCTGAGGGACTTGGATCTGCATGGATAGGATAAATAGACAAAGTCTTTTCCCTGGGGTGGGTGGGTCCAGAACCAGAGGGCATAGGTTTAGGGTGAGAGGGGAAAGATATAAAAGAGAACTAATGGGCAACTTTTTCATGCAGAGGGTGGTACGTTTATGGAATGAGCTGCCAGAGGAAGTGGTGGAGGCTGGTACAATTGCAACATTTAAAAGGCATCTGGATGGGTATATGAATAGGAAAGGTTTGGAGGGATATGGGCCGGATGGTCGCAGGTGGGACTAGATTGGGTTGGGATATCTGGTCGGCATGGACGAGTTGGACCGAAAGGTCTGTTTCCTAGCTGTACATCTCTCTGACTCTCTGACTCTATGTTCTCACTGCAGAGAAGAAGGCTAAGAGGGGATTTAATAGAGACATACAAAATGATCAGAGGATTAGATAGGGTGGACAGTGGGAGCCTTTTTCCTGGGATGATGACATTGGCTTGTATGAGGAGGCATAGCTGCAAATTGAGGGGTGATAGATTTAAAACAGATGGCAGAGGCAGGTGTTTTATTCAGACAATGGTAAGGGTGTGGAATGCTCTGCCTGTCAATGTAGTTAATTCAGCCACATTATGGGCATTTAAACAGTCCTTGAATAAGCACATGAATGATGATGGGATAGTATAGGGGGATGTGCTTAGATTAGTTTGCAGGTTGGTGCAACATCGAGGGCCGAATGGCCTGTTCTGCGCTGTATTGTTCTATGATCTATGTTAATCCTACCTGCTAAAGCTTTTTCATGCTCCCTTCTAGCTCTCCTAAGTCCATTGTTCAGTTCCATCCTACCTGCCTTGTAACCCTCTAGAGCCCTGTCTGATCCTTATCTGCTCAACCTTTGACTCGACTAGATGTTCCACATCCCTTGTCACCCAAGGTTCTTTCAACCTACCATCCATTCCTTGCCTCAGTGGGACACACCTGTCCAGCAGTATCAGCAAGTCTTTCCTAAGCAAAGTCCACATTTCTGTCGTGCATTTCCCTGAGGACATCTGTTCCCAATTTAGGTGCCCCAGTTCCTCCGAATAGCATTGTAATTTCCCCTTCCCCAATTAAATACTTTCCCATACCATCTGCTCCTATCCCTCTCCATGAGTATAGTAAAGGTCATGGAGTTATGATTACTGTCACTGAAAAGCTCTCTCACCGAGAGATCTGACATCTGGCGTGTTTTGTTGCCATGAACCAAATCCAATTCGGCCTCCCCTCTAGTCGGCCTACCTAAATTTTGAGTCAGGAATCCTTCCTGGACACACCTGACAAAAACTGCTCCATCCTAACTATTTGAACTAAGGAGGTTCCAATCGATATTAGGCCAGTTAAAGTCACCCATGATAAAACCCTGTTACTTCTGCACCTTTTCAAAATCTGACTCCCAATCTGCTCCTCCAGTACTCTGTTGTTTTTGGGGTGTCTGTAGAAAACTCCCAATAAAGTGGCTGTACCTTTCCTGTTTCTGACTTTCACCCATACTGACTCTGGAGACAAACCCTCCTCGACTATCTCCGTTTCTGCAGCTATGATACTATCCCTGGTTAGCAACGCCACTCCTCCACCTCTTTTACCTCCCCCCATCCCTTTTGAAACCCTGGAACATCCAAAAACCATTCCTGCCCAGTGATATCCAAGTCTCTGTAATGGCCACAACATCATAGCTCCAAGCACTGATTCATGTTCTAAGTTCATCACCCTTATTCCTCATACTTCTTGTGTTAAAATAGACACATTTCAACCCATCACACTGACTGCACTTTTGCCCTATCAAATGCCTATTCCTGCTCACAGACTCTCTGCACTCTCTACAACATAGCAAAAAACAACAAGTTCCAGTTGAGGATTATCATCTACAAAAATAGAATTTTCAATTTCTCCACATTCTTCACATTACCATCTTCAAAACAGGCAAGCGATGGGATCCAAGATGGCGGCCACCTGTTAGGATCGCATTTGATGGGTCCACATTGCAACACCGAGCCAACTGAGACAGGACCAATCCTAAACACTTTACTGTGAGTAAAAACACAGTAAGGGTGCTAGAAATCTGAAAAAAGTCTTCTTCCCTTTGTCCTTGCAGCTGGAGAATGCCAAAGAAAAGAGAAAGTTCACCCAGGGCCAGGGCCACGGTCCAGCCCTCTAAAGCAACGGGCTTGCTTACTCACCAGACTCTGGTTGAGGAACTGGCCAAATCTCGTAAGGTCCTGGGGAAGCAGATCCAGGAAAACTTAAAAAGAAGCTGGCTCCTGTATCTGATATGCTACAACTCCTGGGAAAAAATGATCGATGAGCTACAGGGGTAGAGGCAGATACTGATTCCTCCAAGAGCTGGATTGAAGCCCTGGAAACACAGATCCACGGTCTGTTGGATCTGATGGATGATCTCAAAAACAGGGGCAGAAGAAAGAACCTGCGTGTTGTTGGCATACCGGAGGGGATGGAAGGTGAGCGGCTGGTGGAGTTCTTCGAGAAGTGGTTCCCAGAGTTGGTTTGGAGGCTGAGAAGGGAAGGATAACAATTGAAAGAGCCCACCGGATCACAGCATGAAAGCCAACTGCGGATCAGCACCTACACCCTGTCCTGGTGAGGTTTCATCATTATAAAAATAAGCAGAGGGTCATGGAAGCCTGTAGAGCCCAGGGGAGGGACCCAAAGGTGTTGGTATGTGGCTGCTCCGGGGTCATGTTTTTTCAAGACTTCTTGGCAGCAGTGGTTCAGAAAAGGAAGTCTTATGATGGTGTCAAGAGGAGATTGAGAGAGCCTGGAATCCAGTATTCTTTAAGATATCCAGCGATGCTTCGGATCAATTATAATGAATCCATATATAAGTTTGACTCGACAGAGAAAATAAAGAACTTTGTGGACATGTTGACTTAAATCGAATGGCTGAATAGGAGAAGAGGATAGAGTTGTTCTGGTTTGCTCTTCTTTAAAAAGGACTTGGTGGCGTGTCCTTTCTGGTAATAAGTTGCGTGAAATCATGTCTAGGATGGATAGAGTATTTATCTTTAATTTCTAACTTACGTTCAGGGATGGGTGACATACTTATTTTTAGTTTACTTGTCTATAGTACTAACCTTGCTCTTGGGTATATTTGTTTCTCTACCGGGTGGTCGGTGTATGTGGCACGACCCTAGCTGGTAGAAGTTGAGAGGGCAGTTGGGATGGTTAGTAGGGTTGGAGGATGTGTAGGTACCCCCTTTGAATGGGGGGTAAATTCCTCCAATCAGTGCCTTTGGTGATTTTTTGTTTGCCTGTTCTTGCTGTATATAGCTTTTGTAAACTTTGCAGATTTGTTGGCTGTAGTTATTTTAATCTGTGTATTTTTTGGTTATTATGGATTCTTTTGCATTAAAGCTCAGTGATCTATAGTTTGGGTTCTTCCTCTCTGGAGTCGAGATGGTGCTATAGAAAGTTAATGTTAAGGATTTGTTTAAATGGTGCTTCTGGAATATAAAAGGGAATTATTCACCTGTCAAGGTGAAGAAGGTTGAGCCTTAAAAGTGAAAGGGTGAATGAATGTTGCCTTATTACATGAAACACACTTGGATGATGCAGAGCATTTGAAGCTGTAACAGAATGGGTATGACTGGGTTTATTTTTCATCTTTCAATACGAGGAGTAGGGGGATGGCCATTCTAGTTAGAAGGAATCTCCCATTTAAGTTATTAGAGTGTATTAAAGACACACACGGGAGATTTGTAATCCTTAAAGCTTTGGGGAGGAATATGGGATCTTAAATGTTTACTGTCCCCCTGGCCCATCCCCTTAAAGTCTTGACAGATGCACTTTCTAGACTGGTTAACCTTGCATCTCAACATATCATCATAGGAGGGGAGATCAATTGTCTCATAGGCCCTATGGTAGACAGATTGCCCAAAGAGGTAAAAACAATGACTGCAGATGCTGGAAACCAGATTCTGGATCAGTAGTGCTGGAAGAGCATAGCAGTTCAGGCAGCATCCGACGAGCATTTTGCTGCTCGTCGGAGATTGCCCAAAGGCCCACCGATAGCTTTTTTGTGATCAAGACAATTAGAGATTTAGGTGCTGAATTGGGGTTGGAGGCACCTTCACCCTACTGGCAGGGTGAATTCTTTTCAAACCCACATAAATGCCATACCAGAATTGATCTTTTTCTGACACCCGCAGCACATCTGAGCTCAGTGGAGTCATGTAAAATTGGCAATATCACTACCTCCAATCACGCCCCAGCGTATTTAATGGTTGAGAGTAGGGATACGGTGGTAGGCTCAAGGCACTGGTTCTGGATCCCTTCATCCTCAAGGATAGCAAGTTGATTGAATTCTTTTCTACTGAGTTCAGGGCATTTTTAGATATTAATTCAGGCTCAGTCAGTAGCCCATCCAATCTTTAGGAAACAGCTGAAGCCTCTGCTAGAGGGTTGGTTATTTTCTATTCAGCCTATAAGACGTGACAGATGGGTGGGCAGCAAGGTTTGCTTGAGACATATCTGAAAATAGCTGAAAAAGCATATTTTGACATGCCCTCACTGGTTAAACTGTAGAGGATTACAGTGCTTCAGTCTATGCTGAACTTCATGCTCATTCAGACAGCCAAGAGGGAGCTTACATTGGCAAGTCAAAGGTTGTTTGAGCATGGGGATAAGCTGGGCAAGAACCTAGCATATCTTGCTAGGAAAAAGAGTGCCCCCCCCCCCCCCCCCCCGCCCAGGCCATTACCTCAATCAGAGAGTACACTGGGAATTTGACGTATGATTCTAAAAGCATTAATGCAGCATTCCGGAAATTTTACTTTGAATTATATCAATCTTAAAGCTGTGAGAGTGGACAGGGTAAGATGGAGTCTTTTTTTTTAATTTGGACCTTCTAGGTGTGACCCCTGAACAAGAGTCTCTCCTCAAATGCCCTATTGCCAGGGCAAGAGGTGCAGGAGGCTGTGAGGCAGCTCCAGAATGGGAAGGCGCCGGCTCCTGACGGGATCCCCAGTGAGTTCTATAAGAAATTTAGAAGTATATTGTCAGGGTTGATGCTTAGTTTGTTTAATGACTCACATAGTCATGGCCTCCTCCCACCATCTCAAAGATGGTGGGAGGCAGCCTTGCTCATTCTCTCTCATCTCTCTCATTCTTAAAAAAAGGGAAGGCCCCAGAGGACTGTGCCTCCTATAGACCCATTTCACTCCTGAATGTAGACTTCAAAATCCTATCCAAGACTCTAGCATTAAGGCTAAAAACTTACTGCCTTCCATCATTAAGGAGGACCAGACAGAGTTCATAAAAGATTGCAGATCGATGGATAATGTCAGGAGAGTAGTTAACATGATCCAAGTTTGTCAACAGCAATCCGTACAGGAATTTGTGATCTCCTTAGATGTGGAAAAGGCATTTGACAGGGTTGAGTGGCCAAACCTTTTTCATACTTTGAAGTGGTTTAGTCTGGGTGAGACCTTCATCAGGTGGGGGAAGGTTTTGTATAGTGATCCTCTTGCCGCGGCCCTCACCAATGGTGTACGATCAAGCAATTTTAATGTTTGTAGGGGCAGTCGACAGGGCTGTCCCTTGTCACATTGCTGATTGAACCACTGGCAGAGGCAATATGCAGGGATCCCAAAAGAACTGCTCCAGATGTGGGGACCAAGTCATGTAAGATCGCACTGTATGCAGATGACGTTCTCGTCTTCTTATCAAACCTAATAGTGTCAGTGGAGAAGCGCAGCAGGTCAGGCAGCATCTAGGGAACAGGAGAATCGACGTTTCGGGCATTAGCCCTTCTTCAGAAGGGCTAATGCCCGAAACGTCGATTCTCCTGTTCCCTAGATGCTGCCTGACCTGCTGCGCTTCTCCAGCAACACATTTCCATCTCTGATCTCCAGCATCTGCAGACCTCATTTTCTCTCTAATAGTGTCAGTGCCACACCTGAATCAATGCATCAATTTACTTGGATGTTTCTCAGGTTATAAGATCAATTTTGCAAAGTCAGAGGTATTGCCCATGGGTGGTCTCCCAAGAGTGCCTGATCCTGAGGGAGGGTTTCGGTTCCCCTTTAGACGGTCACAAGAGGGCATTCTCTGCTTAGGGGTATTTATTACTCCCATTTCTGATTGGCTAATATAAAGCCAATTTTGTCCATTTGTTCTTCAGAATCAAGCAGGACCTTTGTAGATGGGAGGTGCTTCTGATCTCTTGGTTAGGTCAGATAGCCCTCATTAAAATGAACATTCTGCCCCGTCTGTTGTATCCTAATGCCTTCTCTGCTTTTTACTAAGCAAATATTGAGAAGACTGAATAACTGGTTTAGTTCTTTTATCTGGTATCGCAAGTGGCCACTAATTAAATTGACTAAATTGCAGTTACCTTACAGACTGGGAGGAGTGGGCCTCCCAGATATCAAAAACTATCAGTTAAGCTCATTGCTATCTTACGTGAATGATTGGGCCCAGGGGGACCCTCACTCACTTTGGTTGGACACCGAAGCATCTCAGGCAAGGTGCCCATTGTTAGCCAGCTGTTCTTAGACAAAATGAGGACAGTTAAGGAATATTGCCACAGCCCAATGGTCATCAATACTATCAAGGTGTGGAGGGCAATGGGTCAGGGTGAGGGCAATATTGCGAAAACATCATTTTTGACACCCACAACTGGTATGCCGGGCTTTCAGCCAGAGATGATAGACTCTGGGTTTAAACTATGGGCAGCTAGGGGTGTGTCTTGCCTGGGTGATTTATTCAAAGGGGACATATTAATGTCCTTTGATCAGTTGGCTTGGAACTATGAATTGCCCAATAGGGATCTCTTTCAGTTCTTTCAAATTAGAAACTTCATACAAAAAGAGACCCACACTTCTAACTGATCCTTATCAGTCTGAAATGGAGAACAGGGTGTTGAGTGCTGAGGATACACGTTATCTATTAGCAACCCTTATCATCTATTGGGAGAGGGTCCCTCAGATGAGACCGAATGGCTCCGTAAGGTATGGGAGAGGGAGTTGGACATTGAGATCTCTTTTGAAATAAAGGAGGATATTGGGAAAATATAAGAAGGATCTCGATTTGCAACAGGACCCAAGCCTTGCAATTGAAGATTCTGCCCAGGGTCCATCTGGCCCCAGACCGCCTCGTTAAATTTAAAGCCTAAATGTAAAGTGAGCATGGGCTGCTCACTCATTGTCTTTGGTCCTGCCACACGCTGTGGGCATACTGGAGCGCTGTGGTAGGCGAAATAGAGAGGCCTTGGGGACGGAGGTGGAGACGGACCCCTTCTTCTTGGTTTTTTTAAATTCACTTTATTAGATTCGCACAAAAAAAGGCTTTTCAGTATCCTCTCTTTTTGTGCCAGAAAGAATATTCTATTAGGGTGGGCGTCGGAAAATCCCCTGGGGCTGGTGGGTTGGCATAAGCTAGTCATGGAGCACATCTTACAAATATGGTGCACCATAAAACTGAGAATTTCTGTAAGACGTGGCAGCCCTTTTTGGACTACCTGGGTACAGATCTGTCCGGCTTACTAATAAGAGCCTTTATATAGCGATGGCAATTGTATGTAATGAATCTGGTATCCAGAGGGGAGGAACTATGAACATATGAATATATATAAAGTTATGTGCTCGATGATCAAGGGCTATTGCTTTGTTTTGTTGAGCTACGTTATGGTTATTATCATTATAATTATTGCTTAGTTATTAGTTATTATTTATTTATGTAATTAGCAGGCTTGTTTTTTAACATTAGTTTGAATTATTTGGTTTTGTATTTGTTGTAATATTCAAAAGAAAAAATTTCCCTTTTTTTACTAAAAATGTTTAGCCAGATAGGGGAGTCCAGAACTAGATGGCATAGGTTTAGAGTGAAAGGGGAAAGATATAAAATAGAACTAAGGGGCAGCTTTTTCACGCAGAGGGTGGTGCGTATGTGGAATGAGCTGCCAGAGGAAGTGGTGGAGGCTAGTACAATTGCAACATTTAAGAGGCATCTGGATGGGTATATGTATAGGAAGGGTTTGGAGGGATATGGGTCAGGTGCTGGCAGGTGGGGCCAGATTGGGTTGGGATATCTGCTCAACATGGACCAGTTGGACCAAATGGTCTGTTTCCGTGCTGCACATCTCTATGACTCTAAAATATTCTACTTAATTCCACTGTGATAGGAATCTGATGCCATTTTCTTTTTGGTGGGTTCAAAAAGCTCAAATACATTGCTTCAAAATAATGCCAATCATAAACATGTTGGATTTTCCTATTTATTATTGAAATAATTTCACAACACGTTTAGGGGACACAAGAAGTAACAAAAAGGATTGATGAGGGGAGAGCAGTAGATGTGATCTATATGGGCTTTCGACAAGGTTCCCCATGGGAGACTGATTAGCCAGGTTAGATCTCATGGAATACAGTAAGAACTAGCCATTTGGATACAGAACTGGCTCAAAGTAGAAGACAGAGGGTGGTGGTGGAGGGTTGTTTTTCAGACTGGAGTCCTGTGACCAGTGGAGTGCCACAAGGATCGGTGCTGGGTCCTCTACTTTTAGTCATTTGCATAAATGATTTGGATGCGAACATAAGAGGCACAATTAGTAAGTTTGCAGATGATACCAAAATTGGAGGTGTAGTGAACAGCGAAGAGGGTTACCTCAGATTACAACAGGATCTTGATCAGATGGGCCAATGGGCTGAGAAGTAGCATTTGGAGTTTAATTCAGATAAATGCGAGGTGCTGCATTTTGGGAAAGTAAATCTTAGCAGGACTTATACACTTAATGGTAAGGCCCTAGGGAGTGTTGCTGAACAAAGAGACCTTGGAGTGCAGGTTCATAGCTCCTTGAAAGTGGAGTCGCAGGTAGATAGGATAGTGAAGGCGGTGTTTGGTATGCTTTCTTTTATTGGCCAGATAATTGAATACAGGAGTTGGGAGGTCATGTTGCGGCCGTACAGGACATTGGTTCAGCCACTGTTGGAATATTGCGTGCAATTCTGGTCTCCTTCCTATCGGAAAGATGTTGCGAATCTTGAAAGGGTTCAGCAAAGGTTTACAAGGATGTTGCCAGGGTTGGAGGATTTCAGCTGTAGGGAGAGGCTGGTCAGGCTGGGGCTTTTTTCCCTGGAGCGTCGGAGGCTAAGGGGTGACCTTATAGAGGTTTAAAAAATTATGAGGGGCATGGATAGGATAAATAGACAAAGTCTTTTCCCTGGGGCCGGGTGTCCAGAACTCGGGGGAGTAGGTTTAGGGTGAGAGGGGAAAGATGTAAAAGAGGCCTAAGGGGCAAACTTTTCACATGGGGGGGGGGGGGGGGGTACGTGTATGGAATGAGCTGCCAGAGGAAGTGGTGGAGACTGGTACAATTGCAACATTTAAAAGGCATTTGGATGGGTATATGAAGAGGGAGGGTTTGTAGGGATATGGGCCAGGTGCTGGGTAGTTGGGAATAGATTGGGTTGGGATATCTAGTCAGCATGGACGAGTTGGACCGAAGGGTCTGTTTCTGTGCTGGTAATAGATCAGAGGTGAAATGCAAATTCAAGCACTGTCACAAAATGGGCAGTACTAACTGTGATAACCACAGTTCAGAACCTTGAAGTACTATGGACATTTTTAACATAATCCCTAAATGTGTTGCCTATAAGAGGCTGATACAGCTAAAATGGCTGCAGATGTAAATTAAGTGGCTGTTGGGAAAGAAAGAGAGAGACCCACAGAGTTTTACACTTATGGAAGTGAAGGGAAGCAAAACCTGTTCAAAAGAGGAGAGATTTGATTCCAAACTGACTGGGCCATAATCTCCTGTCACAATGAAAGGAACAAGGGGCTGAGGACTTCCTGCTCAACAGTAATCCACACCCTGTGGCTTATGTCCCAAACTGTACGTCTAGTTTATGTTGGGAAGATGCTGGAGATTAGAGTCAAGATTAGAGTGGTGCTGGAAAAGCACAACAGGTCAGGCAGCATCTGAGGAGCAGGAAGCCACTTCTGATGAAGGGCTCTGGCCCAAAACGTCAATTTACCTGCTGCTTGGATGCTGCCTGACCTGCTGTGCTTTTCCAGCACCACTCTAAGCTTGATACTTTATGTTCACCCTGTTGAAGAATACACAAGGATGGGGGTTAAAAAGCCAGTTTCAACTTTGTCAGTCAGATGAAACACTCTCATGTTCAAGCATTAATGTGCTGCAATGGTCACAATTGAAGAATTATCTCCAAGTTATCCCTATGTTGCAGGAATGATAATCTCTCACTCTGACTTCTGCTAACCATTTGGGGTCATAGAGTCATGGAGTCATAGAGTTATACAGCACGGAAACAGATCCTTCAATCCAACTCATTCATGCCGACCAGGTATCCTGAACTGATCTAGTCACATTTGCGAGCTTTTGGCCTCTAAACCCTTCCTATTCATATACCTATCTAGATGCCTTTGAAACATTTTAATTGTACCCATCTCCACCACTTCGCTTGGCAACTCATTCCATACACATGCCACCCTCTGCGTGAAAAATTTGCCCCTTAGATCCCTTTTAAATCCTTCTCCACGCACCCTAAACCTGTGTCCTCTAGTTTTGGACTCCCCTACCCTGGAAAAAAGACCTTAGGTATTTACTCTATCCATGCTGTTCATGATTTTATAGACCTCTATAAGGTTACCCCTTAGCCTCTGACAGTCCAGGGAAAAAGCCCCAGCCCATTCAGCCTGTACCTATGGCTTAAACCATCCAGTTGTGGCAGCTTCCTTGGAAATCTTTTCTGAACCCTTTCAAGTTGAAGACATCTTTCCTATAGCAGGATGACCAGAATTGAATGCAGTATTGAAAGGTGGCTTAATCAATGCCCTGTACAGCTGCAACAGTACTCCCAACTCCTATTCTCAAAGCACTGACCACTGAAGACAAGTATGCCAAATGCCTCCTTCACCAACCACCCTGTCTACATGCAACTCCACTTCCAAGGAGCTATACACCTGCACCCATAGGTCTCTTCGCTCAGCAACATTCCCCAGGAGTCTAGATTAGAGTGGTGCTGGAAAAGCACAGCAGGTCAGGCAGCATCCGAGGAGCAGGAAAATCGACGTTTTGGGCAAAAGCCCTTCATCAGGAATAGACTCCCCAAGACCCTACCAATAACAGTACTTGCTTTATCAAATCCAACAGTTCTCATTTATGTAAATTAAGCTCCATCTGCTACTCCTTGACTCATTGGCCCATCTGTTCAACGTCCTGTTGTATTCTGAGGTAAGCTTCCTCACTGTCCACTAAGCCTCCAATTTTGGAGTCATCTGCAAACTTACTAACCAGACCTCCTGTATTCACAGCCAAATCATTTATGTAAATAATGAGAAGCAGTGGACCTAGCACTGACCCTTGCGGCACGCTGCTGGTGTCAGGCCTCTAGTCCAAAAAGCAACCATCTACCATCACTTTCGGTCTCCTATCTTCAAACTAATTTTGTACCCAATTGGTTAGCTCCCCCGGATTCCGGGGTCTAACCTTGCTAACCAGTCTACCACGTGGAACCTTTCGAGAAAAGGGACAACAAAAGTACTCTCCCCACCCTGAATGCTGAAGTTTAATTTCAGTCAAAAGGATTCAGAACTACAGAATCTCAACCAATCTGCAAAATTAAGGATTATGAAACCAACTGTTCAACTAATGTCAATGTTACTGATAACCTCTACTACAATGTTCAACTATTTGCTTTTTGTGAACAATTCAAATTGATCCAAAGATTTACTTTCTATCACTTTTATCTTTTTTACTCACTGTTAATCTAGCTTGATGAGTGTTATGTTTTAAATTCTTCTCAAGTTATTTGTTAACAAACTCACTTGTTGTCAACTGAAGAAAGCCTGGTTAAATTGGCTCCTCTTAAAATGTGAATTCATTTGGCTCTGGAACAAGGGTATCCACAGAGGAAGGGATCCTTTCTCAATTAAACTTGTTGCAAACAACTGAGGGACGTGGGAAATAAAGATGGGGGGGGGGTGGTGGAAACAGTTCATCCTTCCTCGCCTGAGAGCTTAGAGATTGGAATGGTATATATGAAATGGCAACGAATTGAGGAACATCACTTGGTGTCTGGTCACAATACAGTCAGATGCCTGCTGCGCTTTCCCTATCCCTGTCCATCTAACTTACCACCCAACAATAGGAAGGAAAGTGGCAATGTATGAATGGACAGGCGATGTAACTAGTGGTTAATTTTTCACAATTTATCCACCACTAAAGCACTTAACAGGGCATTGATGTTATTGATGTCACTATCATGTGCCCACATTGCACTGGAACTGGAACTGAAAGTAATGCCTGTTGTTGCTGCCCTTCCCTCATCACCCCTTGCTGTCTCCCTCGCTGTACCCATTGCCTTCTCGCTAGCTGCCCTTCCATCGCCACTCTCCTCATCATCCCACTGGCCATTCCCCTCACTTTTAGTTGGTTCTGTCATTATTCTGCTAACTACTTCCTTCACCATCCCTTGCTGCAAATTCTGCAACAACCCACCAAAAGGTATTTGGGTATGTCATTAAAATGCACAGGCTGCAGGGTTAAGAGACACAGGACAGAGTTGGATCTCTGTATGGGATGAGAACTTCACATTGTTATGTTACTTAGCAAGTCTACACTTTGCAATGTGAGATTAGTTCAACAGTGCAACTAATGGAATTTTCCAATGATTTGTAGTCAGGCAGTGAGCAAGTTAACTCACTGGCAGTGCCATTATTTGTGTCGATTTTACTGCTCCTTAGATGCTGCCTGAACTGCTGTGCTTTTCCAGCACCTCTCTAATCTAGACTCTGGTTTCCAGCATCTGCAGTCATTGTTTTTACCCTGTAAATGTATCCCTTACAGTCGCATGTCTGCAATCATGGACAATTTCTTATAGTTCATTTTCACCGAAGAGTCGAATTTCACAGCCACCAGTTCTCAGTTTGCCAGTTGCATACATTTTCTTCAATATTGTAGCATAACAATACAATTTCCATATTGTGTTCAGGATTCCTGGTGCTTCGGATGAGCTTCCAGACAGATAGGTATGAAGATGAATACTCCTTTCTCTGTCCACTAATGCAGCTTGGACTCCAGCATTTCCTATTCAATTTGAAATTGTCAGCATCCGCTGTATTCTGCCTTCATTTAAAATACAAGGCTGGACGTAAAGTACATGCTCTTTATTTGAAACAATTTATCTTAAATGACACCACATGCGATGTAACAAGAACCAATATCTTGAATTTATAATGGAACATTGATCTTAGTTACCCGCAGTGTACAAAGTCATGCTGGGTAGGGTAATTCTATCATCAATTTAAGGCCCAAACCAAGTTCACAATGCAAAACCCCTGCATTCAGGTTCTAGCTTAATATTCTTACATCAATGGCAGTTTAGATCGAAAAAGAAAAATCAATATTTTCCTCAGGGAACCTCAAACCTTATAAATTCAATAAATGTGGCAGATCCACAGGCATAAAACAGACATCGCAGTGTCCAAGACAGCATTCCCTCCCTACCTTTAATTATCCATTCCTCTGAAATAAAGGCCATTTGCCTTCCCTATTACTCGCTGAACTTGAATGCTCGCTTTTTGTGATTCATGGATGAGGGTGATTATCATGGCATTTAGTCCAGCATTTTCCCATGATTGGAAACACTTCTTATTCACTTACTCACTCATTCTTAACTTTAAAAATGTTAAAGATCTTATAGGCAACGATTTTAATAACCCATCAGCCTTAACTTTTGAAGAGAGAAGAGACCCAGCATACCCTTTCTTTCCCAATACTTATAGCCTCACAATTCTGGTGTCACCCTTGAAAATCTTGTTGCATCTTTTCCTGATACTTCTGTTTATTTTTATAATTTAACACTCTCACCATTCTATCAGATTGCTGCATGCTATTAACCTCCAATGCTGCGATCAAGTCTGAATGTTAAAATTCTGCCCAATATCACAACAGGGTATTGCCAATAAAACACTATTGGTGCATATTTGCTATCATTTTTACCCTTTGGATGCTTTGATCCATTTGCAAATGTCTTGAGTAAGCAGACCATCTCCTCTCTTCCTGCAATTAAGTAGCTCTCTCTACAACTTGAAGTACTCCCCTTGTGATTTTCTGTCCCTTTTGTGGCAAAGTCCTTGGTTTGCAATGGGAGCCACCCACTGGCTTTGTTCTGCAACTCCTCAAGGATCCACAACAATAATCAACACTCGCCTTTTGCAGGATTCTTTAGTTCCATTACTTCTGGAGCTAATTGGAATGCATGCTGTGGCCAAGCTTCCACTTCAACTTAAAATGGCATTAGGGTCCTGTTTAAAACGAGTAGAAATCTGAAGGTAGGCCCCTTTCAAAATGCAGGCAGCTGCATTGCTAATCGTTGACAATGAGACTACTCAATGTGCAGCCATTACTAAAGGTAATTTGTGTGCAATCAAGAACCAGCCCCAGTCACTTAAACATTCACTTCCATGCAAATATTCTCTCCGTAATTCATATTCTCTCTACACTTGATGCACTAGAATAATGTTACACAGGTTGATCCAGGAAATTTGTGCATGATCAACACATTCCTCTGGCATAGCATTAATCTGCAACCTTTTATGTACAATTCCGAAAATGAAACTCAATGGTATTACACGAAGTATAGTGAGAAAGTGCAACTCTCTTCATCAAAAGGTGGTGACAGTTGGAACTTTTCAAAGTGAACAGCTTTATGGTATGGATGTTTTTCAACCAATAGGTAAGTGGAATTGAGGCACAGATCTGATCTGACCCAACTGAATGGACTTGAATAGATGAGTGGTCTAACTGTGTTCCAATATTACTGTATTAACTTTTTCTCATGCACATGAATGGTGTCAATTCAGCTGCCATCTCTAAGTTACAAAGCCCAGGGGTATTTTTGACATTCCATAGTAATATAAAACAACAAACTGCATTTATATAGCACCATTAACGTATATTTACATCCCAAAGTGCTTTACAGCAGTTGTATCAAATAAAATTCAATCTCCTTTAACCTGGAGCAGATGAGCAAATGCTTGGTCAAAGAGATAGGTCATAATGAATATCCTAAGAAAGAAAGAAGATGTAGAGAGGTGAAGATGTTTCAGGAGAAAAGACCAAGGCTTAAGGTGACATAGTTGCCAATGTTGGAGAGTTTAAAATCATGGAAGCACAAGAGATCAGAATTAAGGGATCACAGAGATCGCAAGTTGTAGGATTGAAAGAGTTCAGGGAGGGCAAGACCAAGGAAAAATTTGACAACAAGGCTAAGAATTTTAAACTAAAGATATTCTTTTAATCAGGATCCAGTGTGGGTCAGTAAACCCAAACAGGTACAAATGAATCAGTTGCCTGTTCTGAATCTTTCACAATTTTCATATAAATTGACTCTGAGCCATATGAGAACTTCAGTTGCATAATCTGGGCTGATACTCTTGCACAGTACTGAAGGAATTCAGCATTGCCAGAGATGCTATCTTTTGGATAACATGATAAAGTAACGCCTGGGAATCCACAAAAGTACTTGAAGAAGAGCTCAGGAGTTGTAGTGAACCAAACCAGTGCGACAAAAGCATTTATCTTATTTCCTATTTGTTTGTGTGACCTTTGCTGTACACAAATTGGCCACTGTGTTTATCCTTGAGGCAAGAGTGGCTGACTATATTTCAAAAGTAATTTTTTGGTTATAAAGCACATCCATTGCTTGTGAAAGACATGGCATAAATTCAAATGTTTATTTTCTAAATATTGGAATGGATCAACATCTAAAGTGCATTTTCATATTCACTGTTTGCAGTCCTTCTTTGTGACACTGAAGACAATTCATTTTATGTTTAATCACCTTGATTTTAAGCAGAAAATTTCAAAGAGGATTTTATCGAGGTGATAGTGCTGCCATTGTATTGTGTGTTGTAAAGGAACCAAGTTACAATCATTTGACAATTTTAGAAAAATGCCCTATTAAAATCTTCTTGAAAGCATTTTATCTCTGTACTTCATCACAGTTGGATGCAAACTGAACACATTCAATACTGAGTGTCAAGTTAACTCTAATGTCACAGCAACTTCTCTATTGTGACTAAGGCTGTTGGATGACAGTCACCTTCGTGAAAGATACATCAGACAGATTTTCTGCTATGCTCCTCTTTTGAGGTAGGGACCTATTGTGGTCGTGGATAACAACCTGGTAGTTGAACAAGAAGTTCTTGTATAAACAAGATATAGATTATTGCATGACAGTAATCAAGTATAATTGTTATTGGCATGAGAGACATTTTTACTTGATGTGATAACTTGGATATATGAGTCATTGCTTTATAAATAGCTACCACTGTTAATCCTTAATCCTGATCGGTTTTGTTCTCAGGATCTGTTGTAGATGCAGTGATAGGATTTTTACCTTTTTAGTGTTTTTGTACCTATTAGACGATACTTATGTTAGCGCCCACAACATAACAGTTAGGTATGAGTCATATAATACTGAAAGATTCATTAGATATTTATTACAGCTCTCTACATATGTTTGTGTATATAGAATCTCAAACACTATCTCGTCTTGGGACAGTACTGAGTAATTTCTTTACAAACTGTGGTTTGCTTCTCTGCAGCATATCATGGGCCCAGCAAGATGGAGATTGAGATCTTTACCCCTTCAGGTCACATGGTGATAACATCATGAGCATGTCTCTTAAAGGTACAATACATATAACTGCGAGGGACAACACATTATCCCCCTTTTTCCAAATAAAAGAAAATCGCAAACAGACATAAATACTTGCACAGCCATACATGCTGTAAATTAATTAATTATACAAACAGGTAAAACAGAGTTAACAAGGTTAGCAATTCAAACTTGAATGCAACAGTTTGAAGTTTTGACAATGCATCATAAACTGGAGAGCTCGGTGTTACGTCTTGGGCACTCTTGGCTGACCACCAGCTTGTGTCTTGATGTTAGTTGCTGTCACTCAGCATCATCATATACTCATAGTTATTCCTCACTGTCTCCATGCATAAATGGCATGTTGTACATTGATCTAAGCTGGTTTCTGTTCCTTCACAATGTAGCGCCACAATCAGTGATGACTTCATAATTTCTGGGCTGGCTGCATATCTTAGAAACCTTTGCTAACGTCCAGGTATTTATGTCTGGATTTCTGATGTGCACTCCTGCTCCACTGCTTATTTGTGGGACTTCTTTACTGCTTGCTGCCTCTGCATCTTTTTCAGTCTCCATCTTTGAGGGTGAATGTCCAATATCCTAGAAGGGTTATTCAATTGATTGATAGGCAAAGTCATTTACACTTACCCTCTGAACATAAGTTGTGCTTGGGATGGTAATCATTGTGCACACTGTGCCTCTTTGGAGGATTGATAAATGGGCTTGTGTTATCCAAGAGATGTAATATAACATGGCCCTTAAATTGGTGATCAAGTCAAAATCCACCTGGGTACAGCTGTTTGAAATCACTGCCTGATGTAATTGCACAACGCCTAATTTGTTCTACCTCAATAATGTGGCTTGGGTCTCATTGATTATTGGTAATCCAAGATCTGTGCATAATGGTAATCCTGCCACTGTGGGACTACAGGCATCCACCAGGTAGAAGATTTCAGGAATCCAAGATGAATTTGCAAATTGATGCTGCATTATGACTGTGCCATTGCATGGAATTGGTGATCCATTATGGGCAGTGAGATAGTCTCTTGTGGACTGTGCCATGTATGTGGTCCCCACTTGTTGGAGACAATGTCTTTTAGCACACGGAGTGTTGACATTTTGGCAGTATCTCCTATGTTGTTGTTGATTTTCAGCGTGTATTGACCTGCTTATTGGGGACATATGATGTTGATGGTTGTGAATGTTTCTGATTGTCTTATAACATTGACATTGTCTGTGAGGTTGACAATATGAAAAACTTGGTCCTTTTCTGAGATTGCCCATTTGGTTTGTTGGCTGTATATTTCATCAACATATTTGTGCACATTGCCAGTGCAGTTTTTTTAATATATTCAGAAGTGCTCTTCCACATAACATTTTTCCATCATCAAGTCACCTGTGGTACTTTTTTTCATATATTGACCATCACCAGTAAATCACCCGTGTTTCTAATTAAATAATTTACATGCAAAGCTCATTAAGAGCAATGCAAACCTTCAAAGGTGCGGGACCCAAAGCCTTTTTTATTTCCTTTTTTATATATATATTCAGAAGTGACTGCTAGTGTAGTGGAGTTGCAACATTATTGTCGCTTGTGTCTTGTTCCAAAGTCTGGCTTGAACCAGATTTTCTGCACATGCATGTCCACTATTACCCAAGCAATAGTCACGCCACACAAGTGTCAGGAAATGACCACCTACAACAAAAGAGAATCTATCTTTGACAGTCAATCAATAAATCTCCCACTATCAGCATCCAGGTGCTACCCTCAACCAAAGACTAAACTGGGCTAGTCATATAAATACTTGGCTACAAGAGGAGGTCAGAGTCTAGGAATCCTGCAACAAGTAACTTCCCAAGGCCAGTCCATCATCTATGGTGCAAAAGTCAGGTGTATGATGGAATACTCTCCACCTTTCTGGATAAATACAGCACCAACAAGTCTCAGGAAGCTTGATACCATCGAGAAAAAAATGGAGCAGCGCTCTGGAAGCTAGCGTACTTCCAATTAAATCTGTTGGACTATAACCTGGTGTTGTGTGATTTTTAACTTTGTGCACCCCAGTCCAACACCGGCATCTCCAAATCAGAAAAAAAAAATAGCCTCTTTATTGGTGCATTCACTCGCTCCACCGCTGACACACAGTAGCAGCAGTGTGTGCTATCTTCAAAATACACTGGAGTAATTCTCCTCAGTCAGCACCTCCGAACCCTGACTACTACTATCTAGAAGGACAAGGGTGGCAGCTATATGGGAATACCTTTGGAATTGTACATTTAACAAATAAAAGCCTGCAGTAACAAGTTTCAGCCATTAATGTGAGCTTGCACCAAATAAGAAGTGATGGTGTTATATCGGCTTCAGCACCAAACTGAAGAGAGAAAATTGTTGAACCAACTAGGCCCTGCATGAACAGAAGCTTCTTCAGTTCAGAAAATTACCTTCAATGCATAAAAAGCTTTTTTTGTGCCCCTAACAGGAGGGCTCTATGTTTAACAGACAGTAGTCTTTTGCTGTCTAATTTAGCTTTAAGCCTGCAAGAAGTCTTTTGACTGCTTCATGTTATTTTTAAATTATGGTAGAAGGTCAATACAGGATGAAGTAGCCTTTAAGTTGCAGATCAGTACTGATGTAAACATTTTGCTGTTAGTCTTCTGAATTCTCTGAAGTAAAGAGTTGTCATGTAGCTGATCTTCAGTGGGGTTTCCACTGGTCAGCAAATTAAGTCTCGGAGTTGTTTACAAGCAGTTCTGCTAATCAATGCACTACCACCATGATACAATACTTGGGAGTCAATTCTTTGTGAATCACACAGTAGTGATGTTTATAATAATTCCTGTTATATAACATGTACATTGTGATCACAAGCAGTGCCACATTTGGATAGAGCAAGCATTTCCATTTTCAACTGTAACATCCTTCCCACACTGTGTTATACTATAAAATAAGATGGTGACTGAGACCTTTATACCATCAGGTCACATGACATGATATAGTGATGACATCATAAGCATGTCTCTTCAAGGTATATTATACACTTGCTGTGAGACATAACATAACATTATCAAGGCTATGAAGGGGACTTAGAGGGTCCCTTTAGAACCAAGTTATTCTCTCACTCAAGAAGAAGGGCTGAAGAAGGGCTTCCTGAAGAAGGGCTTATGTCCGAAACGTTGATTCTCCTGTTCCTTGGATGCTGCCTGAGCTGCTGCGCTTTTCCAGCAACACATTTTCAGCTCTGATCTCCAGCATCTGCAGTCCTCACTTTCTCCTATTCTCTCAGTCAAGTCTATACAATGTCATTACATTGGGCAATGCTTAATGTAATCCTCAGCATTAACCCTTTCAGAGCCTAATGCCTCATAGAACAAACAGCACTCTGATTTTAAGAGTATATTTCAATCCTATGCTGACTTTGGACCAATGTTCCTCAATTTTGAACATGTCTTATGAGGCATCAAGTCATACGCTGCTGTAGACTCGGAGGTACAGATGACTTCTTGATTTCAAAATGGCACCCACACTCTTGGGGTTAACTTCAGCACATTGGTGAGAGCGTTAACATGGTTATTAACATTGTGGTCCAGGAGTGTGATGAGCAGACTGGTCATGATGTTGGTCAATGTGTAGCACTAGTTTGGTATTTGTATGAGCACTTTGAATTTCACCTCTGTAGTCAAAACCCTCTCTTAATCTCACATAACTGAACACGTTGATAGCAGGAAGGAGCATCTCTCTGCGCGCACACAAACACACACACACAAATATCTACTCAGTGCCTTTTAAAGGGATGAGCAAATTGCAGGTTCATTGCTAATGATTTTCTCATGACTGTGCCTGATTTTGTGATCGTGCTGGATATTTTGAAGAGTTGATAACTGTTGGTGAAGTCTGCAGGGACTAATGATGCAAATGTGGAAGGCCTGACTGCAAGGACTCTGGGCACACCACATGCAATTGGTTGTGGTTGCTATGGTAGCAATCCTCCTGGGTTACAGTATGAGACAGAGATTGAATTTTTAATCCTTGCTTTTCAGATTTATTTTTGAGTCACTCAGGTTGGGGTTCACTGCTCTTACTTTTCTTGTGAATCAAAGTTTTTAGTCCCTGGGATTTCACACAGAAACATTGCCTTTAATTTATTTGATGGAAAGATGTGTTTGGGAGAGCCAGAATGGGAGGATAGAGGTGGAAACATGGAACGGTGCACTGACCGCTGGGGAGTTTTGGCTATGTTGTGATTGGCTATTCCTGTGATTGCAAGAATTGCCTTGGCTGGTATTGCTTTGAGATTTGATGGTGAAAGGAACAGATTTACAGGTTGTCTGTATGCGCACTGATTTTGGGTTATGCTATGTGATTGGCGAGGAATTCTCACCACAACATTGTCCAGGCACAAAGACCTAAATCTTCTGCCAAACACATTTATGGTGAAATTGTTAGAGAAGGGTCTCTGGGGTAGAGTGCTGGTGGGAAATGGAGCCAGGATAGAGTCAGTGAAGAGAGTTAGAATGTGGTTTAGAAGGGGAGCCATGGGAAGGCAGTTATGGGAAGTGGGGGCGGGGGAGGTTGTGCTAGGGTGAGGGTGTGGTTGGCGATGGGTAGGATGGGCTGGGTCAAGGTATGGTCAGTGATGATGAGGGGGAGCTGGGGAGGTGTAGTCAATTATGGTGAAGGGGGAACTGGGGTGAGGATGTGGTCAGTGATGGGGAGGGATCAGGGTGTGGTCAGTGAGGGGGAGGGTGTGGTCAGTGGGAGGTAGGGTGCGGTCAGTGAGGAGTGAAGGTGTGGTCAGTGGTGGGAGAGTGTAGTCAGTGAGGAGGGTAGGGTGTGGTCAGTGAAGGGTGAGGATGTGGTCAGTGAGGGGTGAGGATGTGGTCAGAGATGGGGAGGGTGTGATCAGTGAAGGGTGAGGGAGTGGTCAATGAGGGGTGAGGGTGTGGTCAGTGAGGGGTAAGGTGTGGTCAGTGAGGGCAGAGTGCGTGGCCAGTGAAGGGGAGGGTGTGGTCAGTGAGGAGTGAGGGTGTGGTCAGTGAGGGGGAGGATATAGTCAGTGAGGGGGAATGGTGTGGTCAGTGACAGGAAGGGTGTGGTCAGAGGGGGGACTGTGTGGTCAGTGAGGTGTGAGGGTGTGGTCATTGCGGAGTGAGGGTGTGGTCAGTGAGAGGGGAGGGTGTGGTCCATGCAGGGGGAGTGTGTGGTCAGTGAGGGGGGTAGCTGTGGTCAGTGAGGGGGAGGGAGTGGTCAGTGGGGGTAGTTGTGGTCTGTAAGGGGGAGGGTATGGTCATTGGGGTAAGGTGTGGTCAGTGAGGAGTGAGGGTGTGGGGGGAAGGGTGTGGTCGGTGAGGGCAGAGTGTGAGGCCAGTAAAGGGGAGGGCGTGGTCAGTGAGGAGTGAGGGTGTGGTCAGTGAGGGGGAGGGTGTGATCCATGAGGGGGGAGGGTATGGTCAGTGAGGGCTGAGGGTGTGGTCGGTGAGGAGTGAGGGTGTGGTCAGTGAGGGAGAGGGAGAGGTCATTGGGGGGAGGGTGTGATCTATAAGGGGAGGGTGTGGTCAGTGAGGGGGAGGGAGCGGTCAATGGGGGGAGGGTGTGGTCAGTGAGGGGGAGGGAGCGGTCAGTGGGGGGAGGGTGTGATCTGTAAGGAGGAGGGTGTGGTCAGTGAGGGGGAGGGTGTGGTCAGTGATTGGTGGATAATCCAGAAAAAGTTAAAACATTTCTGTAAGTTCAATGCTTTTAAAAAGGTTACTCTGTGTTTAATATCATCTAAGGTAAAAGAAAGGAAAAGAACTGTTTGGCCTGGGGCTTGTGTATCTCATTTGCATGGCATTGCATAATTACTTTTTGAGATGATCTATCACCAGCTGATTTGCCCAATAATTTAGAAATTCTGACTGATGGGATATCAAGTAGAGTAATTGGGTGTTGTCCTTGACCATATCTCCACTGTAATCTCTGCGCTTGTCTTACACTGGTGATGTGCAAACCATGTGTAGGGAGTGAGAAACAATCTTCTCACTGCAAGGTCTCACAAGCCAGCTGATTGAGAGACTGAAGAGCTGGCTCACCGGTTGGCAGCCAGCAAAGGTGGGATCTTCACTGTTAAAGGGATGAAAGCTCTGACACCAGGCAGTGAAACAATCATTGATGTGGCACGGTGGCTCAGTGCTTCGCGCTGCTGCCTCACAGCCGCAGGGAGCAAGCTTGGTTATAGCCCCGGACAATTGTCTGTGTGGAATTTGCACATTCTCCCCGTGTCTCAGTGGGTTTCCTTTGAATGCCCTGGTTTCTTCCCACAGTCCAAAGACGTGCAGGTTAGGTGGGATTGGCCATGGGAAATGCGGGGTTACGAGAATAGGGTAGGGGCGTGTGTTTGGGTGGTTGGTGTGGACCTGATGGGCTGATTGGCCTGCTTGCACACTGTAGAGATCCTATGAATTGTGTGGACTGTCACCATTAAAAGCAGCCAACTAGGGATCAGAAATAAAAATGGCTTTCCCCTATTACCCACACTCCAATAACAAATTACAATCAATTCATGCACAGACACTTTGGCTTTGTGGCAGTGGTAATCAAAGGGGGATGGGTGAGATCATTTTAATTGAACTCCATATTAATTTTAATTGAAATTGTTGAGATAGGGTGAAATGGTGACTTGACAGTTTGTCTACGAACTTTCTGCAGCTTTAAATAGTGAATAATGTCAATGTGTGTACACCAACATAATAAACAATTTCATCAGTTCACCAATGGTGTTAGGTTGAAATTGCCTCCATTACCTTGCATCATTGTAACGACCAGTTCTATTTGTGAATCAAAATGTGTGGTGCTGGAAAAGCACAACCAGTCAGGCAGCATCCAAAAAGCAGGACAATCGATGTTTTGAGCATAAGCTTGTCATCATCCTCTGCCATTTCCGCCATCTACAGTCAGACCCCACCATCAGAGATATATTTCCCTCCCTACCCCTTTCAGTATTCTGCAGAGACCATTCCCTCCGTGACTCCCTTGTTAGGTCCACGTCCCCCACCAAGCCACCCTCCACTCCCGGCACCTTCCCTTGCCACTGCAACAAGTGTAAAACCTGTGCCCACACCTCCCCCCTCACCCCCGTCCAAGGCCCCAGAGAATCCTTCCACATCTGGCAGAGATTTCCCTGCACATCCAAACGCCTCATCTACTGTGTCCGTTGTTCTCAATGTTGTCTGCTCTATATTGGGGGGGCAGGACGCCAACTTGCGGAACATTTCAGAGAACATATCTGGGTCACACCAAACAACCCCACTGCCTTGTTGCCGAACACTTCAACTTCTGCTCCCACTCCGCCAAGGACATGAAAGTTCTGGTCTTCTTCCACCGCTAAATCCTAGCCACCCGACACCTGGAAGAAGAACAACACCTTGGGACCCTCCAATCACACAGCATCAATGTCGATTTCAATAGTTTCCTCATCTCCCCTCCCCCTACCCCAACCCAGATCCAACCCTCCAACTCGGTACTGCCATCTTGAACTATCGTACCTGTCCATCTTCCTTCCCACCTATCCGCTCCACCCTCTGCTCCGATCTATCCCATCACCCCCATCTTCATTTACCAATTGCATTCCCAGCTACTTTCCTCTCAGCCCCAGCCCCCTCACATTTATCTCTCAGACCCCTTGGCACTGCTTCCCCCCTCCCCAACATTCCTGATGAAGAGCTTATGTTTGAAATGTCGACTCTCCTGCTCCTCAGATGCTGCCTGACTGGCTGTGCTTTTCCAGCACCACACTCTTTGACTGCAATCTCCAGCATCTGCAGTCCTCTCTTTCTCCTAATTCTATTTGTGAGTTAATGGACACATATCTTTTCATCTCCAAATGGCAGTGTTACTATGCTTTCTTTAGCAGTGCTCGTGCTCAAAGCAGCCTTTATAGTTCTGGAGCCAGTAATGTAGTTTATGGAAGGATTAAAGTTACAAAAAAGCAGTAAAAAAGAATGAAGTCATCTTGGACTGAAATGGTAAGTCTTCTGTTCATCATTTAACCACAGCTTGTGTCAGGACATTTTTTGTTTGGCACCAATATTTTTCTCTCCTGCTTTATACACCTCTGACTGTCCTGATTGCTATTAAAACCAATTAACACTTTAATTAGGATGAATACCACACATTAATTCCTACTATAGTAAGCATTCTGCCTTGGCATTAATCAAACTAATGATCTTGGTCTCTGTTATAATGATAGCCAATTCCTGGCCCATGCACTTCATTCACAGGCAAGTCTAAACAGAGGGAGGGGAATTCTGGACAGCAGCTTTTCCAGATTTGCTCCTGTTCTGCCAAAATAATTGGCCAGAATGCGCATGCATCTGTTCTGTATTTATGGAGAAGTTACAAGTGCGGAGGTGGGAACTAGCCTGAGAACTAGTCTGTTAGCCTTACACATCCCATCAATATAGCTGCTGGGATCAAACCAAAACACCAAACCTGGGAGTGGGGAGGGGAAGTTGGGTTGGGCAACATTTCTAGATTTCATTCATCCCATTTGTAAAGGTTTCCCTCGTCCTGGAATTTACGTTGCACATCGGTTTAAGTGAAGGAAGCAATGATGACCACCAACATGTTGCATTGCAGGACAGTTTATAATCAGAAGAGAGAGAGTGTGCAGTGATTCCTGTAACATCGACACCAGCTAACAAAGCTGTGCTATTTTCCCTTTTTATAAGCTCGACTGGAAATTCTCACTCATTAGTCAATGTGCCATGCAGAGGTGTATTAGTCAAGTTACCTCTGGCTTGTTTAAGTGGCATGTTCACAGAATTACCATCCCAATAATCCAAAGCAAATGAAATCAGGTTTTCTCACTATTCCTGATTTCCCTAGAGAGCTCCATTGCCATTAATTGGAAGCATTTAGAACAACATAATTCACCTTGTGGAGTTGTAAAGGAGGTAATTCTATCAACATTTGGCTTGTATGTGATGCCAAAAACATGGGGTCTCCCTGTAATCTGTGTTTTGTAGGAGAGTCCAAGTGGGCCAGAGGTCACTGATGGATGCTGATAGATGATTGATGGGTGTGAACTGTGCTGAAATGCTAGCTAATCTGTCATTTTTCAAAGTGTCAACCGTGACTCAGCATTCCTCTGAATCTGAGATTTCTGCAGACACTTGCGTTGAAAATTCCCAATGATGCTCTGAGTGCAGTGCTGGGGGAACTGCACCATTACAAATAGTCACAGTCATAGAGATGTACAGCACAGAACCAGACCCTTCGGTCCAACTCGTCCATGCCGACCAGATATCCCAATCTAATCCAGTCCCAGTTGACAGCAATTTGCCCATATCCCTCTGAAGCCTTCCTATTCATATACCCATCCCAATGCCTTTTAAATGTTGCAATTATGTCAGGCACCACTTCCTCTGGCAGCTCATTCCATACTCACACCACCCTCTGCCTGAAAAGGTTGCCCCTTAGGTCCCTTTTATATCTTTCCCCTCTCACCCTAAACCTATGCACTCTCATTCTGGACTCCCCACCCCAGGGAAAAGACTTTGTCTCTTTACCCTATCCATGCTCCTCATGATTTTATAAATCTGAGGTCACCCCTTGGGCTCTGATGCTCTGCGGAAAACAGCCCCAGCCTATTCAGCCTCTCCCTATAGCTCAAATTCTCCAATCCTGGCAACATCCTTGTAAATCTTTTCTGAATAATGTTGTCATCCAGATGATGTGTTGTATCTGCTCAGCTGGACACAAAAGAATCTCATGGCACTATTTTAAAGAAGAGCAGTAGAATTCTTTTATAAGAATCCTAAAAGCCACACTCAGGGCCATGCGCCGCCACATGAAAGCACTCGACATCTCTCTCCAGCAGCACTGACTTACTCTCTCAAAGCTGTCCTGGTCCACAGTTTCATTTCATCCTTCGTATTATTCGACGCCTTAACTCCAAACTTTTCCTGTTTCTTGCAGATGTTAAGGAACGCGAACTTCAACTTCTCATCCACACCCCTGCCCACCCTCCACCTTCCAACAGTGCCAATCCCTCGAGCCCCATCTCTTCCAGCCTCAACCCTTTCCGTGTGTTCACCATACCCTCTGACCTTCCCCTCTCTGAGGCTGAGCATGCTGTTCTCAGCAAAGGACTCAGCTTTGTACCCTTATGTCCCCACCTCAATGAATTCCAGGCTCGACATGATGCTGAGCTCTTCTTCCGTCGCCTTCACCTTCGTGCTCACTTCTTTGGGCAAGAGTCCTTCCCGTGCCACAGATCCTTTCACATCCCTCCAACATTCCACCTCTAATTGGACACCCCCACCAGGACAATTTCCTGCCCTCGATCTTTTCATTGACAATTGTCGACAAGACATTGGCCGCCTTAATTTCTCTGCCCCTCTTACACATTCCAACCTCTCTCCATCCGAACTTTCTGCCTTTCACTCCCTTAGGTCCAACCCCAACCTTGTCATCAAACCTACTGACAAAGGGGGTGCTGTTGTCATCTGGCGTACTGACCTCTACCTCAGAGAGGCTGAGCACCAACTCTCAGATTCCTCCTCCTACCTCTCCCTGGAGCATGACCACACCACTGAGCATCAAGCCATTGTCTCCAACACCGTGACTGACCTCGTTTCCTCCAGATGCCTCCCCCCACAGCTTCCAACCTCTTAGTCTCCCAACCCCTGACAGCCCATTTCTATCTACTCCCCAAAATCCATAAGAAGGACTGTCCCGGCAGGCCCGTTGTGTCAGCATGCTCCTGCCCCACTGAACTTATTTCCTCCTACCTTGACTCCATCCTTACTCCTTTGGTTCACTCCTCCCCACCTACATCCGGGATTCCTCTGATGCCCTGCGACACATTGATAGTTTTCAATTCGCAGGCCCTAACCACCTACTATTCACCATGAATGTGCAATCTCTTTACACCTCCATCCCACACCAAGGCGGCTTGAAAGCTCTTTGCTTCTTTCTCAAAAACAAGCCCGAACAATCTCCATCCACCACCACTCTCCTCCGCCTGGCTGAACTTGTTCTCTCTCTCAACAACTTCTCCTTCAACTCATCCCATTTTCTCCAAATCATAGGTGTAGCAATGGGTCCCCGCATGGGTCCTAGCTATGTCTGCCTTTTCATGGAGTATGTGGAACATTTCTTGTTCCAGGCCTACCCTGGTTCCCTCTCACAACTGCTTTATCGGTACATCGATGACTATTTCGGTGTGGCTTCATGCTCTCGTCCTGACCTGGAAAAATTCATAAACTTCGCTTCCAGTTTCCAAACCCCCATCACCTTCACCTGGTCCATCTCTGACACTTGCCTTCCTTTCCTTGACCTTTCTGTCTCCACTTCCAACAATAGTCTATCCACTAATATCCATTACAAGCCCATTGACTCCCACAGCTATCTGGACTACAGCTCTTCTCACCCTACGTCCTGTAAGGACTCTATCCCTTTCTCTCAGCTCCTTCGCCTCCGCCGCATTTGTTCCGATGAGGCCCCTTTCCAAAGTGGTGCTCCTTCTTCTCCAACCATGGCTTCCCACCTACAGTTGTTGACAGGGCTCTCAACAGCTTGCGGTCCATCTCCCGTGCCACGACCCTCACCCCCTCCCTCCCCTCCCAGGACAAGGATAGGGTCCCTCTTGTTCTCACCTTTCACCCCACTAGCCTTCACATGCAAAGAATAATCCTCCGCCATTTTCGCCAACTCCAACACGATGCCACCACTAAACACATCTTCCCTTCCCTCCCCCTGTCTGCATTCCGCAGAGATCGTTCCCTCCAGGACAACCTAGCCCACTCCTCCATCACACCTAACAGCTCTCCCATCACACACAGCACCTTCCCATCACACACGGCACCTTCCCATCACACCTACCAGCTCTCCCATCACACACGGCACCTTCCCATCACACCTAACACCTCTCCCATCACACCTAACACCTCTCCCATCACACACGGCACCTTCCCATCACACACGGCACCTTCCCATCACACACAGCACCTTCCCATCACACCTAACACCTCTCCCATCACACACGGCATCTTCCCATCACACATGGCACCTTCCCATCACACCTAACACCTCACCCATCACACCTAACACCTCACCCATCACACACGGCACTTTCCCATCACACACGGCACCTTCCCATCACACATGGCACCTTCCCATCACACCTAACACCCCTCCCATCACACCTAACACCTCTCCCATCATACACGGCACTTTCCCATCACACACGGCACCTTCCCATCACACATATCACCTTCCCATCACACCTAACACCTCTCCCATCACACACGGCACCTTCCCATCACACACGGCACCTTCCCATCACACCTAACACCTCTCCCTTTACACCTAACACCTCTCCCATCACACACGGCACCTTCCCATGCAATCGCAGAAGGTGCAACACCTATCCCTTTACCTCTTCCATGCTCACCATCCAAGGCCCCAGACACTCATTTCAGATTAAGCAGCGTTTCACTTGTACCTCTTTCAATTTGGTCTATTGCACTCATTGCTCCCAATGTGGTCTCCTCTATATCGGAGAGACAAAACGCCAACTGGGTGATCGCTTTGCTGTACCTTTACAGACCTTCGATCTGTACGCAATCAGCTCTCGGACCTTCCTGTGGTTTGCCACTTCAACTACAATCCTGCTCCTATGCCCACATGTCTGTCCTTGGCCTGCTGCAATGTCCCAGTGAAGCTCAACGCAAACTGGAGGAACAGCAGCTCATCTTCCGACTGGGCACGTTACAGCCTGCTGGTCTCAACACTGAATTCAACAACTTCAGATGATTATCCCATCTCGACCCCTCTGTTTTCATTCTGCTCCATAATTTTATTTTT
This sequence comes from Chiloscyllium plagiosum, assembly GCF_037043375.1. Lineage (NCBI taxonomy): Eukaryota > Metazoa > Chordata > Chondrichthyes > Orectolobiformes > Hemiscylliidae > Chiloscyllium > Chiloscyllium plagiosum. Next base: position 24,107,005 of record NW_028270156.1, read on the forward strand.
TTAATGTTTTTTTCACTGTTCTGTACCTCTTATTTCTTGATTGTCTCTCTTTCTCTCGCTCCCCACTCTCTCATCACCTTTTTCCTCTCCTCTTCCCCCTTTGCTACCCTTCTCCCCTGTTTTCCATTTTGCCTCTGCTTCACCCATCCCCCCCCTCCCCCACATATTTTGTCACACAGCACTGGCTTCAGCCTTGGTCATTCACAGCTCCTAATCTCCCTATAATCCCTCTATGCACTGTCATTATCACCTCTTTATTGCTACCTTTGCTTCTGAAGCCATGACTCACCTTCTCTCAGCCTCATATAATACCTCCCTATTTCTCCCTTTTTTTTAGCTTTGACAAAGGGTCAGTTAGACTTGAAACATCAGCTCTTTTCTCTCCTTACAGATGCTGCCAGACCTGCTGAAATTCTCCAGCATTTTCTCTTTAGGTAATAGAATTGTTTAGATGTCCCAGTCAATGCGTACTCCCCCATTAAACATTACCAAAACAGATTATCTGATGATTTTATGATTCCTGTTCATGAATCCTGCTGTGCACAAATTGGCTGCCAGATTTCCTACATTACTACCGTGATTGAATATCAAAAAGTATTTCAGTAGCTTAGAACATAGAACATAAAAAAGTACAGCAGAGAACAAGCCCTGTGGCCCACGATGTTGTGCCGAGATTTAATGTAAAATATAGTAACTCAACTCACCCCTCAACTCACTGCTATCCATGTGCATGTCCAGCAGTCGCTTAAATGCCCCCAATGACTCTGCTTCCACCACCACAGCTGGCAACGCATTCCATTCTTTCACAACTCTCTGCGTAAAGAACCTATCTCTGACGTCTCCTTTATGCCTTCCTCCTAATATCTTCAACCTATGACTTTTCGTACCAGTCAATCCTGCCCTGGGGAAAAGTCTATGGCTATTGACTCTATCTATTCCTCTCATTATTTTGTACACCTAAGAGACGTATCCTGAAAGTCTTGATATCTGAGAGGACACGCAGAGAGCATGTACTCCTTGTCTTTTTTTTTATACAACAAAATTATCGGTAGCATTTTTACCACAGAAAAATATGCAAAAGCCCTTCACAAAAATATAATCAAGCAGAAAATGTATTCTGAAGAATGGACATATTAGGAGGGCATGACTTGGTTAACAAAATAAGTTTTAAAAAGGTCTTAACGGACAATGGAAGAGACGAGTTTGGAGCAGAGGTGCGTTGGTAGTTGTCAGTGCAGCTGACCATACACATGCCAGAACTGAGATGCCTGAAAGGAGGCTGCAGAAGACAACCCCTACTGAAGGAACAAAGAGGCAGTGATGGGTGACTGGGGGTGATGGAGCTTCCAGAAATAGGGCATAGCAAAGGACATGAATGGGTTTAAACATGAGGATGAGCACTTTAAAATCTGAGGTATTTGACCAAAGGAAACCAACATAGTCATAGAGTCATAGAGATGTACAGCATAGAAACAGACCTTTCAGTCCAACCTGTCCATCCCAACCCAATCTAGTTCTACCTGCCAGCACCCAGCCCTTATCCCTCCAAACCCTTCCTATTCATATACCCATCCAAATGCCTCTTAAATGTTGCAATTGTACCATCCTCCACCACATCCTCTGGCAGCTCATTCCATACATATACCACCCTCTGTGTGAAAAAGCTGCCCCTTAGGTCTCTTTTATATCTTTCCCCTCTCACCCTCAACCTATGCCCTCTAGTTCTGGACTCCCCGACCCCAGGGAAAAGACTTTGTCTATTTATCCTATCCATGCCCCTCATAATTTAGTAAACCTCTATAAGGTCACCCCTCAGCCTCTGACGAAGGAGAGAAAAGACACAAAGGACTTGCATTTATATATCACCTTTTACAACCTCGGGAAATGCTTGACATGCTTTTGGATTCTTATAATATAGAAAACGGGACAGCCAATTAGTGCAAAGGAAGAGCAAATAAACAGGGATGTGTTTGTTACCAGAACACTTGTTTCACTGATGCTAGCTAAGGATCAGATGGGTCATGATTCTGGGGGAGAGCTTCCCTGCACTTCATTAAATAATGCTTTGGGAGCTTTGACTGAGAGGGATTGGCTGTTTAATCTGAAGGCTAGCTCCAGACTGTACAGGATTCCTTCAGTATTGCATTGGAGGTAGCAACCTGGATTTTGTATTCTGTCTGTTCAAAGCAGTGTTTTTTTAAAATTCATTCATGAGCATTTATTACCCATCCCTTATTACCTAAAGGGCAGTTAAGAGTCAACCACAATGCTGTGTGTTTGGAGTCACATGTAAGCCAAGTCAGGTAAGAAGTTGTGGATAGTGACGAAGGATGTTGTAGGTTACAGAGAGAGATGGGTAAGCTGCAGAGCTGGGCTGAGAGGTGGCAAATGGAGTTTAATGCGGACAAGTGTGAGGTGATTCACTTTGGTTGGAGTAACCAGAATGCAAAGTACTGGGCTAATGATAAGATTCTTGGTAGTGTAGATGAGCAGAGAGATCTCGGTTGAAACTTTATTGCTGGAACAGCACAGCAGGTCAGGCAGCATCCAGGGAACAGGAGATTCGACGTTTCGGGCACAGGCCCTTCTTCAGGAGAGATCTCGGTGTCCAGGTACACAGATCGTTGAAAGTTGCCACCCAGGTTGACAGGGTTGTTAAGAAGGCATACAGTGTTTTAGCTTTTATTAATAGAGGGATCGAGTTCCGGAACCATGAGGTTATGCTACAGCTGTACAAAACTCTGGTGCAGCCGCACTTGGAGTATTGTGTACAGTTCTGGTCACCGCATTATAAGAAGGATCTGGAAGCTTTGGAAAGGGTGCAGAGGAGATTTACTAGGATGTTGCCTGGTATGGAGGGAAGGTCTTACGAGGAAAGGCTGAGGGACTTGAGGCTGGTTTCGTTAGAGAGAAGAAGGTTGAGAGGTGATTTAACAGAGACATATAAGATAATCAGAGGGTTAGATAGGGTGGACAGAGAGAGCCTTTTTCCAAGTATGGTGATGGCAAGCATGAGGGAGCATAGCTTTAAATTGAGGGGTGATAGATATAGGAGGAGAAAGTGAGGACTGCAGATGCTGGAGATCAGAGCTGAAAATGTGTTGCTGGAAAAGCGCAGCAGGTCAGGCAGCATCCAAGGAGCAGGAGAATCGACGTTTCGGGCATGAGCCCATCTTCAGGAATGAGGAAAGTGTGTCCAGCAGGCTAAGATAAAAGGTAGGGAGGAGGGATTGGGGGAGGGGCATTGGAAATGCAATAGGTGGAGGGAGGTCAAGGTGAGGGTGATAGGCCAGAGTGGGGTGGGGGTCGGAGAGGTCAGGAAGAAGATTGCAGGTTAGGAAGGCGGTGCTGAGTTGGAGGGATTTGACTGAGGCAAGGTGGGGGGAGGGGAAATGAGGAAATTGGAGAAATCTGAGTTTATCACTTGTGGTTGGAGGGTTCCCAGGCAGAAGATGAGGCGCTCTTCCTCCAACCGTCGTGTTGCCATGGTCTGGCGATGGAGGAGTCCAAGGACCTGCATGTCCTTGGTGGAGTGGGAGGGGGAGTTGAAGTGTTGAGCCACGGGGTGGTTGGGTTGGTTGGTCCGGGTGTCCCAGAGGTGTTCTCTGAAACGTTCCGCAAGTAGGCGGCCTGTCTCCCCAATATAGAGGAGGCCACATCAGGTGCAGCGGATGCAATAGATAATGTGTGTGGAGGTGCAGGTGAATTTGTGGCGGATATGGAAGGATCCCTTGGGGCCTTGGAGGGAAGTAAGGGGGGAGGTGTGGGCGCAAGTTTTGCACCTCCTGTGGTTGCAGGGGAAGGTGCCGGGAGTGGAGGTTGGGTTGGTGGGGTGTTTGGACCTGACGAGGGGGTCACGGAGGGTGTGGTCTTTTCGGAACGCTGATAGGGGAGGGGAGGGAAATATATCCCTGGTGGTGGGGTCCGTTTGGAGGTGGCGGAAATGACGGCGGATGATACGCTGTATCTGGAGGTTGGTGGGGTGGTAGGTGAGGACCAGTGGTGTTCTATCCTGGTGGCGATTGGAGGGATGGGGCTCAAGGGCGGAGGAGCGGGAAGTGGAGGAGATGTGGTGGAGGGCATCGTCGATCACGTCTGGGGGGAAATTGCGGTCTTTGAAGAAGGAGGCCATCTGGGTTGTACGGTATTGGAACTGGTCCTCCTGGGAGCAGATGCGGCGGAGATGAAGGAATTGGGAATATGGGATGGCGTTTTTACAGGGGGCAGGGTGGGAGGAGGTGTAGTCTAGGTAGCTGTGGGAGTCGGTCGGTTTATAGTAAATATCCGTGTTGATTCGGTCGCCCGAGATAGAAATGGAAAGGTCTAGGAAGGGGAGGGAGGAGTCTGAGACGGTCCAGGTGAATTTGAGGTCGGGGTGGAAGGTGTTGGTGAAGTGGATGAACTGTTCAACCTCCTTGTGGGAGCACGAGGCAGCGCCGATACAGTCATCGATGTAGCGGAGGAAAAGGTGGGGGGTGGTGCCAGTGTAGTTGCGGAAGATGGACTGTTCCACATATCCTACGAAGAGGCAGGCATAGCTGGGGCCCATGCGGGTGCCCATGGCTACTCCTTTGGTTTGGAGGAAGTGGGAGAATTGGAAAGAGAAGTTGTTCAGGGTGATAGATATAGGACAGATGTCAGAGGTAGTTTCTTTACTCAGAGAGTAGTAAGTGTATGGAATGCTTTGCCTGCAACGGTAGTAGATTCGCCAAGTTTAAGTACGTTTAAGTCGTTATTGGATAAGCATATGGACGTACATGGAATAGTGTAGGTTAGATGAGCTTCAGATTGGTATGACAGGTCGGCGCAACGTCAAGGGCCGAAGGGCCTGTACTGCGCTGTAATGTTCTATGTTAAAGGACATTAGTGAAGCAGATGGGTTTTTCTGACAATTGCCTATGGCGTACCTGAAGAAGGGTTATACTGGTAATATCTCCACCTCCTGATGCTGCCTGGCTTTCTGTGCTCTTCCAGCCTCCTGTTTGTCTACAATGGTTTCATACTCATCGTTAGACTCTTAATTCTAAATTTTTATTGAATTCAATAAAATCTGCTGTGGTGGATTTTGAACCTGGGTCTCCAGAATATTACCTGGGTCTATGATTAATAGTTTAGCAATAAGACCAGCAGGCTGTCTCCCCATTGAGTATATAAACTCATCAGTACCACCCTCCAAATTTACATTCTTCCAGTAATACCATAAACATGCATAATTCTCTCACAGTTTGATACATTGCTAGGAATGTGCAGTTTTAAAAATCAATTTTTATCTTCTTGGCACTGCTAGAAATGCTGTTGTTTTTATTGAGAATTAGACAATTTCTTCATAATGGTGTTCTGAGGCTGTTCTGGCTGAATGTTGCTGTGAGATCTGATTGCATTGTGTTTCCATCCTGGCATGAGAAGATAGCATCAAGATCAGCCATTGCAGATTGAAGAGCTGTCACATTCACACAATGAGGAAAAGCACATCTTCTAGCGTGGTTCCTGGAGAGAGGCCTTACAGGGTAACGTGAGGAACTGTCAGTCCGAGGATGATTCATTTGATTGAAGCTGGCAACCAACAAACATTGGTACTTATTTAGTCTGGTCACAAACTGTTCAGTCTTACAAGCACAGGGAGAAAATCCCTGCAGTAGCTCAATAACAGGACAGTTTGCATCAACCGTGTCTAGAGTAGTTTTTCATGTATCACCTGAATGATGAATGGGAAGAAGATTTGCTTCAGTCTAAAAACGGAATTAACAACAATAAATTGCATTTGTATAGCAGCATTTTGCATCTGGAGATGCTTTGCAAAAGCAAGGACAAAATTTGACCCGCAGTACGATACCAGGACAGGTGACTTTGTCAAGTAGGCAATGGAGCAGAGAAAGACATTGGAGAGATGGAGAGCTTTAGGGAGGAAATTCCAGAGCTTAGGACATCATTAGTTGAGGTCAGAGCCATTAAAGGTGGACTGCTGAAAATGAGGGTCAAACAGTGTGGTTCTGGAAAAGCACAGGCGGTCAGGCAGCATCCGCCGAGCAAGAGAGGTGACGTTTTGAGCATAAGCTCTTCATCAGGAATGAGGGTTGCAAAACTGGAAGAGCTCAAAAGCCTTTTGAAAGTCCAAACCACCCACCATCACTCTCCTGATCAACTCGACTAGTTACATCCTCAAAGAATTCCAATATGTTTGTCAAGCATGATTTCCCTTTTTATAAATCCATGCTTACTGCGCTGATTCTACCACTGTTTTCTAAATGGTCTGGGACCAAACCTTGATGATGGATTTAGCACCTTTACTATTGCCAATGTCAGACTCACTGGTCACAATTCTATTTTCCCTCTATCTCCCTTTTAAGTAGTGGGAATATATTAGCCATACTCTAATCTATAGGAACTGAAAGAACTGTGGATGCTGTATAAATTAGAAACAAAAACAGAAATTGCTGGTAAAGCTCAGTTGATCTGGCAGCATCTGTGAAAGGAAATCAGTGAAATGTTAACTCTGCTTTCTCTTCACAGATACTGCCAGACCTACTGAACTTTACCAGCCATTTCTGTTTTTTGTCTCTATTCTAATTCCACAGTCTAAAGAATCTTGGAAGATGACCACCAATGTATTCACTATTTCTAGGGCCACTTCCTGATGTACTCTCAGATGTAGATTATCAGGCCCGGGGGATTTATTAGTCTTCAATCTCATCAATTAATTCAACATCATTTCCTTTTTAATACAGAGTTGCTTCAGTTCCTCCCTCTCAGTAAACCTTGCATTCCTCAGCTTCTCTGCTGTTACCTATATCCTCCTTTGTGAATACAGAAACAAAGCTAAATTTAGTTTGTCTGCCATTTCTTTGTTCCCCCTGTTATAAATGATAAATTCTGTCTGTAAGGGTCCTACCTTATCTTTCACTCATTTTTCTCTTTACATACCTGTAGAAATTTTGTTCTTGTGTTGCTGGCAAAGCGCAGCAGGTCAGGCAGCATCCAAGGAGCAGGAGAATCGACGTTTCGGGCATAAGCCCTTCTTCAGGAAGCTTATGCCCGAAACATCGATTCTCCTGCTCCTTGGATGCTCCCTGACCTGCTACGCTTTTCCAGCAACACATTTTTCAGCTCTGGTCTCCAGCATCTGCAGTCCTCACTTTCTCCTAGTTCTTCTGTTCTTCACAAGTTTACTCTCATATTCTATTTTTCCATTTTTAATCAATCTTTTGGTCCTCTTTTGCTGACTTCCCAAACCTCAGGACTATTGTTCCCTCATGCCAATTTGTATGCCTTTTCTTTTTGTGTCTAATACTATCTCTAACTTCCCTTGTAAATCATGGTTTGGCCACTGCTCTGACTGCACCTGACAAGAACAAACAATGTTTATAGTTCGCCAAAGTTACCATTGCCTATTAAGTATCAGTTATTCCTTTCAGTATCATTTCCCAAGTCATCATAGCCAACTCACCTCTCTTAACATTGTAGTTTCCCTTATTAGGTTTTAGCACCCTCGTCTCAGAATCAAATATCTCACTCTTCATTGTGATGAAGAATTCTGTCATAACATGGTCGCTTATCCCCAAAGAGTCTCTCAACCACATTACTGATTATTCTAACAGAGGTTGTCTACCTGCATCCTTCATCTCCAGAGATGTCTACTTACAAACATTCAAATATATGTTATAAACTCATCATAATAATCTTCTGAGAAATTAATATATTGCATCGTATCTTAATCAAAATCAACAGGAACACAAATCTTGCCCTTAAATCTACGTTGTTGTTGCTCATGCTTACAACTCGTGTCCATACAAGCAGAAGCCAACCTGGCAGTGTGACATCAGGTGAATGGTGGGGATAAGGGTTCTCTCAGCTGGTCTTGACTGTAATGTTGCACAACAGTGACTTGTCTTTTGGACTAACACACAGAACACCAGTTGTACCAGGGCGATATTTCAGAACATGGTTATGACATATGGAAGACATAGACTGTAGGGAAATAGATGGTGACACCTTGCAAAATGTGCATATTACACCTTGCATATTACAGAGGAGGAAGTGCTGGATGTCTTGAAATGCATAAAGGCGGATAAATCCCCAGGGCCTGATCAGGTGTACCCTAGAACTCTGTGGGAAGGTTGAAAAGTGATTGCTGGGCCTGTTGCTGAGATATTTGTATCACTGATAGACACAGGTGAGGTGTCGGAAGACTGGAGGTTGGCTAACATGGTGCCACTGTTTAATAAGGATGGTAAGGACAAGCCAGGGAACTATAGACCAGTGAGCCTGACGTTGGTGGTGGGCAAGTTGTTGGAGGGAATACTGAGGGACAGGATGTACATGTATTTGGAAAGGCAAGGACTGATTAGGGATAGTCAACATGGCTTTTTGCGTGGGAATCATGTCTCACAAACTTGATTGAGTTTTTTGAAGAAGTAACAAAGAGGATTGATGTGGGCAGAGCAGTAGATGTGATCTATATGGACTTCAGTAAGGTATTCGACAAGGTTTCCCATGGGAGACAGATTAGCATAGTTAGATCTCACGGAATACAGAGAGAACTAGCCATTTGGATACAGAACTGGCACAAAGGTAGAAGACAGAGGGTGGTGATGGTGGAGGGTTGTTTTTCATACTGGAGGCCTGTGACCAGTGGAGTGCCACAAGGATCGGTGCTGAGTCTTCTACTTGTTGTCATTTACATAAATGATTTGGATGCGAGCATAAGAGGTACAGTTAGTAAGTTTGCAGGTGACACCAAAATTGGAGGTGTAGTGGACAGCGAAGAGGGTTACCTCAGATTACAACAGGATCTTGACCAGATGGGCCAATGGGCTGAGAAATGGCAGATGGAGTTTAATTCAGATAAATGCGAGGTGCTGCATTTTGGGAAAGCAAATCTTAGTAGGACTTATACACTTAATGGTAAGGTCCTCGGGAGTGTTGCTGAACAAAGAGACATGTTGCGGCTGTACAGGATATTGGTTAGGCCACTGTTGGATCATTGTGTGCAATTCTGGTCTACTTCCTATCAGAAAGTTGTTGTGAAACTTGAAAGGTTTCAGAAATGATTTACAAGGATGTTGCCAGGGTTGGAGGATTTGAGCTATAGGGAGAGGCTGAACAGGCTGGGGCTGTTGTCCATGGAGCGTCAGAGGCTGTGGGGTGACCTTGTAGAGGTTTACAAAATTATGAGGGGTATGGATAGGGTAAATAGACAAAGTCTTTTCCCTGGGGTGGGGGAGTCCAGAACTAGAGGGCATAGGTTTAGGGTGAGAGGGGAAAGATATAAAAGAGACCTAAGGGCAGCTTTTTCACACAGAGGGTGGTATGGGTATTGAATGAGCTGCCAGAGGAAGTGGTGGAGGCTGGTACAATTGCAACATTTAAGAGGCATTTGGATGGGTATATGAATGGGAAGGGTTTGGAGGGATATGGGCCGGGTGCTGGCAGGTGGGACTAGATTGGATTGAGATATCTGGTCAGCATGGACAGGTTGGACCGAAGGGTCTGTTTCCATGCTGTACATCTGTATGACACTATAATTAACTGTAATGATTAGCCAACAAATCCACTATCATTAAATCATGTGAATACCTAGATGGTAGAAAGTGAGTTAGATGGACCTTGATGTTTGGTAATTTGGCAATTCCTATGTATTATTAAATTCTAATTCAGATATCTCTGACAGGCAGTGTTAAACATCTGATAGAGAAAATCTGAAGCAAAAGTACAATGATACTTGCATAATTTTAGTTGGTGTCAGATTGACCTATTATATTGAGAGGAGAAAGTGAGGTCTGCAGATGCTGGAGATCAGAGCTGAAAATGTGTTGCTGGAGAAGCGCAGCAGGTCAGGCATCATCCAGGGAACAGGAGGCTCATTCCTGAAGAAGGGCTTATGCCCGAAACGTCGATTCTCCTGTTCCCTGGATGCTGCCTGACCTGCTGCGCTTCTCCAGCAACACATTTTCAGCTATTATATTGAGACAATGGTACATTCAAAGCAATTATTCAGCCTTGACTGGCATGAGGTATTTCTAGTGGATAAAAAGCATGAAACCTAAATGCAGATTCAGATGACATTTCTCGTATTATGAAAGGTCTGACTGCATTTCTGATCTTTATCAAACCACGGCTTATTTCAGAGTTGGTGTTTTGATTCACCTTGTTAAAACATTGATCCAGTCCAAAGAACGTCAAGTGAAACTGTCCACAGTGAGTGTCCCACTCCTAAGAAAACATTGCAAGTAACCTTTGATCAGCGCTCTGTGAAGTAATGCTGCTTTCCTTTTTATATTCAATAACTCTTTTGATGAAGTTGGTCTTTCCATACAGTTTGTGCCTGCAAGGTACATTTTAATGATTTCCACTTGGACCTTTATATTTCCTTGTGATTTCTTTTCTCTCTTAACAAATATCTATCCAGATTTTGGTTTCACCTGCAATTCTTATGTCCAGATTGTATTACTTCAAAAATTAGCCAAACTTCTTCATCTATGAAAAAACAATGAAAGATTCTTTGCTTGTTTTCTTGAATGTGGCATAACAGCAATCACTCTCAAACTAAGCAAGGAAACAACAAAAGCATTATCATTGTTTTCACAGATTGTTAGGAACAGAAATGACCTAGACATTGAGGTCACTGAATTTCTTTTCATTCAGGGAATGTGATTGTGGCTGGCAAGTTCATTCTGACTGCTGTTCAGAAGGCGGGTTGCTTCTTGAACCCCTGTTGCCCATGTTTTAATGTCGATATTTTACAATTGACCTATTCACAGATGTTATTGTACACTTGTACGGCAAGTAGGACTTGAACCCAGGTCTCCTGGCTCAAGTTGGTGAGGTGGCCTGAGTGGATGAGTAGGAAGAGCAGAGGCAAGAGGATTAGGAGTCTGAGGTGACAGCCATTGGGGAAATGACACTACATGCAATACTGAGAGTGGTAGACCCTAATGCTTGGTGATTGTAGGTACGGTAGTGGAGTTAGGGTGAGTGTAAGCTGGCAAAGCGAAGATGGTAGCAATTACCACTGAGTGCAGAAGTTCATTAACCTGATGGCTTTGCTGTGCATTGCTCTGGACCTTGGAAATGGCACTGATCCGGGTGACAACTTCAGACCAGACTGGCAGGGTCTGGTGCCTGGTGTCTTCTGGTGTTCCTGAGGAAAAAGGAGGATTCTCCTTTCCACCAGCCCTCCTGCCAGGATAGTCAAATCCCTGTTGGCAAAGCTGGTGCCAGTGTAGCTCAATCTCTGGGGCTATACTTCCCACTATGGAGGGCTACTCTTGGCTTACAGCATTTGAACTGTTGCACCGGAGAACTTTAAATATGGCACAGGAGGGATCCTAGTAATGATGAGCCCAGCACTGATGAGTGCAGTGCAGTATTGTAGGCATATACTGCAGAGAACGGCAGTGCCAAATAGCATGAGAAGACTCAACTCAGAAGAACTCACAGACAGGAACCTCCCAGAAATTCCCTGAGATAGACACTTAACCAAATTTTAGGAAAATTCAGCCCAGAGGGTCGGCATAAATAGGTCCGTTTCAGTTGGCAAAATGTAATAATTAATGCCCAACAGGGATCAGTGCTGGAGCCTTAACATTTTTACCATTTCTATATATGACTTCAATGAAGGGACTGAGGGTATGACTAGTTGCTAAATTTGCCGATGACGCAAAGAGAAGCAGGAAAGTAAGTTGTGAAGTGGGTCTGTGGAGGCTCTAAAAGGTAAGTGAGTGACCAAAGATCTGACAAATGAAATATTGCGTGGGAAAATTCGGAATTGTCTATTTTGTCAGGAAGAATTTTAAAAACCGAATAAATAAGAGATTGCTGTGCTCTCAGAAGCAGACAGAACTGTGTGTCCCTGTGCATGAATCACAGAATGTTAGTATTTAGTTATAACAACTAATTAGGAAAGCTAATAGAATGTTATCATTTGTTGCAAGGGGAATTGAATACAGAAGTGGGGAGGTTATGCCTCAATTATCCAGGACACTGGGGAAACCAAATGGAGTACTATGAACCATATTGGTCTCCTTATTTAAGGAAAGATATAAATGCAGTTTCGGGAAGGTTTATGAAATTAATATCTGGAATGGACCGGTTATCTTATGAGGAAAGGTTGGATCAGCTATGTTTGTAACCATTACAGTTTAGAAGGGTAAGAGGAGCCTTGGTTGAAAGATAAGAGCCAAGAGATTTTGACAGGATGGATGTGAAAAGGAGGTTTCCTTTTGTGGGACAATCAAGAACTCTGACTCACTGTCTAAAAATAAGATGTCACACATTTAAGAGAGAGATATGGAACAGCTTTTCCTCATAGAAGGTCATGAGTCTTTGTCACTCTCTTCTTCAAATGGTGGTGAAAGCAGAGTCTTTAAACAGTTTTACAGCAAAGATAGCTTGGTTTTTGATAAACAATGGGTGAAAGATTACCAGAGGTAAGCTGGATAACGTACTAAGCAGATCGACCATTTTACTGGATGACAGAACAGGCTTGGGGGTACAGTGGTCTACTCCTATTGCTAATTCATGGTTTGTATGTACCAGAGACATTCCACATCTACTATATTCTAGATTTAGTACTCTGGCTTTGTCACCTCTAATCTGTGCTCCCACTCTGTGCTAGCAAACCTGTCTGCTTTTATAGGGAAGGATAATTCGCATCCATTTTTCTAATTATTCAAACCAAACCACTAGTGTCAACACGTCCTCAATTCATCCCAACTTTATCAGTCACCAACCAACAATGCCTATTACTCAAATCTCATCCTTCACAATTATATGCTTCCCCACACCTTCACACACAAAGCAAAATACTAGGGATGCTGCTGATCAAAAGAAAAACAGAAAGAGCTGAAAAACCTCAGCAATCTGGTGTGATCTGTGGAGAAATAAACAATTAATGTTTGAGTCCAAAGACTCCTTCTCTTGCTGTCATTTCACTGGCTGCCTAGTATGCAAAAGGACTCTGATCACACCTCTCCAAAGTTCCACTTTCACATCTCACTCTTCCAGCATCCTGTCTTACTCTGCGCAGCCTTGCTCCATTATCTCACCCATGCTCACTAACTGCTGCAACACCTCACAGCTTATATACATTGACAATGCATGGCAGCCTCACCACCAAAACACATTGCATGGCACTCAGACAGAGGTCCTTTCACTAACTGGCAAAGGTACTATAACACCAGAGGTAGCAGGAGCCCCCCAAAGTGGGATAGGTACTCCCACACATTTCCACCTCACAGAGAAGACAATCCTGGTCATTATTGAAACAACAATTTCTGAGGCCATGTGGTCAATGACTTAGCTGAAAATATTGATGAAGACATTATCCTCATACTAAATCCTTACATCACATCACAGTTCAACTGAACCCATGCTGTGTTCTGATGTATAAGTTGCAGATGGTGGAAATATGCATCTCTTGCTTTCCTCCCCTCCTACCCTCACCATAGACTCAGCTTTGGGTCAGGGAATGGAGGACAATATTGACAGAGACTGACTCTGCACGTATCCCCAGAGGTGGGATGAAGCCAGAGCAAGGGCAAGGACAGCTTCCCAGAAGCTGTTATCAAACATGCATTTGCCTGTAGAGAGCTCTGAAGACTTCAGTTGAGCTGGCTACAGAGAAGGCTGAAGGGCATACACAAGAAAATGGTTGGCAAATTGAGAAATCTACAAGAATCCCTGTGTTGATTGCCACATAGTGTGGAGTGGCCCAGCACTGAATTGGTTGAGGGTTGGACATAGATCCTGGTAAGCATCCTTTTCAGCAATGAGATTCTGATCAACTCCATCAGAACACCCGTGGCGCCAACCACAACGTAGTGTCTGATGGCCGATGACTCCACTTCCAGTCAATATCTTAATACTGAAGTGTAAGTTGAGACTATTATTCAAAATAAAGGCAAAATCTGTGGATACCTGAGTTCTGATATAAAAACAGAAAGTGCTGAAGAAACTCAGCAGGTCTGGCAGCTTCTGTGGAGAAAGGAACAGCATTAACATTTTTAAATCAATGATCCCTTTTCTTCTGAATTCATGTTACTGAGTACCTAGTATCCTAGCAAAGGGACTCTTGAAATGATGCAGCTTTCCTAAAATCTGTCCAGAACAGATTAGCTGCTTAAAGAGCCTTTGTAGATGGTGGCTCAAGTTTTAAAACCTGAAATGATTTTGGAAAACACAAAACTCTTGTGTAATTCACAAAGCAACCAGATGAACTAACAACAAATCTGTAAATAGTTGTTGTTCCCATTTAATAGTTTGAGTGGGGATAATGTTGGGAGAGGTGTAGTTGTCCTTCCTGCAGCTGACATTGTGTTCAGCTGTTTCAGGTGAAGTAAGGAATATTGGGTGGAGCTGGTGAGTTCCAGGATGACATAATGGTGGTAACAAGTCAGTGGTGTCCACTGATCCGATGTCATGGTCTGTCCACTCTGCATATGCTACATAGAGATTAGGTGTGTGAATGCCAACCCCTTTGCCAATACAGCATCAAGTAGGTTTTATGACAGACGTGTGCAGAGGGGCAGGCAATGGTCTCATGGTATTCTCGCTGAACTGTCATATAGTGTCATATAGTATCCCACCCAAACCATTCCCCATTTTTCTACACTTACCCCTGACTAATGCACCCAACCTATACATCCCTGAACACCATGGGCAACTTAGCATGGTCAATTCACCTAACTTGCACACCTTTGGATTATGGGAGGAAACTGGAGCACCCAGAGGAACCCACGCAGACATGGTGAGAATATGCAAACTCCACACAGACAGTTGCCCATGGCTAGAATCGAACCCGGGTCATAGAATCAAAGAGTCATAGAGATGTACAGCATGGAAACAGACCCTTCGGTCCAACTCGTCTATGCCGACCAGATATCCCAACCCAATCTAGTCCCACCTGCCAGCAGCCGGTCCATATCCCTCCAAACCCTTCCTATTCATATACCCATTCAAATGCCTCTTAAATGTTGCAATTGTACCAGCCTCCACCACTTCCTCTGGCAGCTCATTCCATACATGTACCACCCTCTGCGTAAAAAAGCTGCCCTTGGGTCTCTTTTATATCTTTCCCCTCTCACCCTGAACCTATGCCCTTTAGTTCTGGACTCCCCAACCCCAGGGAAAAGAATTTGTTTATTTACCCTATCATAATTTTGTAAACCTCTACAAGGTCACCCCTCAGCCTCTCATGCTGCAGGGAAAACAGCCCCAGCCTGTTCAGCTTCTCTTTATAGCTCAAATCCTCCAACTCTGGCAACATCCTTGTAAATCTTTTCTGAACCCTTTCAAGTTTCACAACATCTTTCCGATAGGAAGGAAACCAGAACTGCATGCAATATTCCAACAGTGGCCTAACCAATGTCCTGTACAGCCGCAACATGACCTCCCAACTCCTGTACTCAATACTGGGTCCTGGTGCTGTGAGGCAGCAGTACTAACCACTGAGCCACTGTACCGCACTAAGAGACCCAGAGACTCAGTTTATATCCTGGACACCCAGGTTCGATACCAAAAATGGCAGATGTGGAATTTGAGTTCAGTAAAACAAAATATGGAATTATGAGCCTAATGATGGCCATGTATTCATTGTTGATTGTTGGGAAAAAAACCCATATGGTTCACTAATGTCCTTGAGGGAAGGAAACTGCTATCCTTATCTGGTCTGGCCTAAATGTGACTCCAGACGCAAAGTAATGTGGTTGACTTTGAACTGCCCTCAGGAAAATTAGGGATGGGCAATAATTGCTGGCCTAGCCAGTGACACCCTCATGTTGTGAATGAATTTTTAAAAAACCAACATGCACTCATGTTGGTTTCTGAATGCCATCAGCTGCGTACAAAAATGGGCATGACCACGTTCCAATCTCATTAATAGTTTACTATCCATGCCATATATTTGCCAATTCAACAATCTGTTGCAGCTATTTAGTTCCTTTGCAGAATGTTATTAAATAGTTCCTACAGGATCATTGAGTCTTGTCAACATTGAGCCTTAGTGACTCCTGAAAGACTCAGTTTAAGCTAGTTAGGCTTGACTAATTTCTTCAAAGCCATATTGACTTTCTACAGTCAGCTTACATGTTTTCAAGTGCTCACTTACTGTGTCGCTAATGATAGATCCTAGGAACCTTTGGTCTTGACATTAAACTGTAATTTATGATCGCTGTAGTTACTTGGTTGTATTTTGTTTTTCAGTAATAGTATGACGCTAGTTTTCTTGCAATCATTCAGCATCATGCTCAAATCCTGTAAAATATGAAGATTCTAACCTAACGCTTGCCAAATTTCCTTGCCCATATTTGTTTACATCTTCAGGTGGAATTGTCTGAACCTGAAATTGTGTTTCTCTTCAATCTTATCAGACCATCAACTATAACCTTCTCGAATCCCATTTTTCACGCTGGAGAAAGACAGTGCAAATTTTCTGAAGGCAACTGAAAAATCAAAGAAGGTCAAACAATAAATCATTCAAAGATAATTACTAACAACAACATTGAATTTTCATTCAGAGCAACAGGCAATTCAACCCCACTGGTTTATGCCAGGTTAATGCTCCAAACAATCTTACTATCAACTGAAACCAGCTACTCCATTCCATGTAGCATATTTCACAAACTATTTTGTACATTCATCCAATGAACATAGCCAAGCAGTGCAGACATTATTGACATAGGGAAAACAAAGGACAGCAAATTGTGCACCTTCTTTGCCCACTGTCTTCCTCTCCAGCATCATGGAAGCAAGTGTCATACACATCAGGAGTTCCTGAGTCACAGAGGTGATGCATTCTTCACAAGGAGATTAACAGCAGGTTATGGAGTTGGCAATTTTTTGGTGTGAATGAAAAACTGCTAATGAGAAAGGAGATTGGTCGTATCCATTTCTTTGGAGAAAGTGAGGACTACAGATGTTGGAGTACCAGAGTTGAAAAATGTGGTGCTGGAAAAACACAACAGGAATTCCTCATTCCTGAAGAAGGGCTTATGCCCGAAACGTCGATTCTCCTGCTCTTCGGATGCTGCCTGGCCTGCTGTGTTTTTCCAGCACCACATTTTTCAACTCTCATATCCATTTCTTTGTTCAGCGCTGACATACATTGTATATGTGCACATGTCTGTTGATCACAATTCTGCAAACCATAATTTTATAAAATAGGCTGGCACCATCATATCTCCATCACCATTTTTATAGCCGGAATTACAGAGGGCAGCACGGTGGCACAGTGGTTAGCACTGCTGCCTCACAGCGCCAGAGACCCGGTTCATTTCCCGCCTCAGGCAACTGTCTGTGTGGAGTTTGCACATCTTCCCCGTGTCTGTGTGGGTTTCCTCCGGGTACTCTGGTTTCCTCCCACAGTCCAAAAATGTGCAGGTTAGGTGAATTGGCCGTGCTAAATTGCCCATAGTGTTAGGTGAAGGGGTAAATGTAGGGGAATGGGTCAGTGTGGACTTGTTGGGCCGAAGGGCCTGTTTCCACACTGTAAGTAATCTAATACATCTAAAAAGTGTTATAGCACAGAAGGAGATTCATCCCATCGTACCCACACCAGTTCATTAAATGAGCATCATTACCCAGTGCGAAACTCCTGCTTTCTCCCATACCCTTGCACACTACTCTATCGAAATAATAATTCAAGGCCCTCTAGATTGCTTCAGTTGAACTGCCTCCACCACACATCCAGCCAGAGTATTCCATACCCCAACTACACAATGAGTGAAAGAGACTTTTTTTCCCTTACTTCACCTTTGCTTCTTTTTCAGGTCACTTCAAATTTTAAATTAACACAGACACAGAAAAATAAAAGGTCACAATAACTGTAACCTTCAGGGAAAATTATTGCTTTGGTATTTCCTTCCTTCCCTGTATATTTCCTATAGTCCTTATTTATAATTGCTTTCTCCCCATTAGGCTCGCAAAATGCTATATACTATTCATTTGGGGAGAAGGTGAACCAATAATCCCGGGCTTCTGGCAATGTCACTTTTCAGATGACAGCTGAAAAGTTCACACCATTATTCTTGGTTTACTTGTTCTCCATTATCTCTTTCTAGACGCAACTAAGTTACCACTAGCAATGACACCAAGGTCGGCAACTCAGCTCTAGAGAATTATTGAACTAGCATTGCACTAAGTTCTACTTTGTTTGGTTTGATTAATTACTGTCATGTGTACAAAGGTACAGTGAATATTGTTGTCTTATGTGCTTTAGAGGCAGATCGTACAATACAAGTGCATCAAGGTAACAGAACAGCGTACAGGCTACAGTGTTGCAGCTGCTGAGAAAGTGCAGTTTTAGTTTGCTTGTATGAAGTTTCAATTGCCAACTACAATTGGAATTGTTCCCAGATGTCACCTTTGTTATTTAATCACTCCATTTCATCTACAGAATTTTGCATAAGCATTCCACTTAGAAGCCAGTCACTTGACTCTTTTCTATTCTGATTCTTGATTCTATCTTTTATGTCTGTAATGATAGCTCCCACTGTTTGATCCTTGTTATTTCATCATATTTATAAATATTAGATTCTTCGCTGTTTGAAGACATTTTCCAAATGACTGAAATCGTCTGGTGTCGTTATTATGCAGTTTCCTTCCCTAATGGCTGCCGAATGAGAGCTGCAGCAGTTCAAAGACTCAGTTCACCACCATCTTCTCAAGAGCAACTAGGGACGGGCAATAAATGCTGGCCAGCCAGTAACACCCACGTCCCGTGAGTGGACTAAAAAAAAAGGATCAACTTTTTTGATCTATTATTACCTTCAGGTCTCAGGGTGAGAATCTCATAACATTCTGAATCTTTTCAGCATCAGCTGCAGTTCTCAAGCTGTTTGTCCTTTTTCACCGGAAATCCTGAATATAACGTCCTCATCTAGCCACATTGCCTCTCCACTAAATACTTCTTGTATCATATCAGCTTGTAATCCCGATCTCACAGACACCAAGCTGAATATTAATCAACTTTTTGGCTCTTGCTTTTAAGATTTCATGACTGTATCGATCCAACCTTCTTTCTTCTTTGTGCCTGGTCGATGGTCAAGAGATAAACTGCCAGCAAAGAAGCAGCAGCCTTATGCTTACTGGCTGACATGATAAACCTCTTTAAGCACTTGAGTCAGTTAAAAATTCATGTTTGGAGCTGTTGCTGGCAAGTGATTTGTAACCTTTTAATCTGCTATCTCCTTTTGACGCATTTGTCTTTAAAGGTCAATAGTTTATGGGTTGAGGTTTCGGATCGCAACATGGATTAGAACTGAATAAATCCAGCAAGCAAGCTGCAAAATTTCCCCTTATCTACACCTTGGTATTTATTTCTGAAAAACTGCAGGTCCTAGTTTTCCATATAAAGATAACACAGATCACTTTCTTTCATTATTCTTTGGACCCACCTTTCATCTCCTGCAAGATTTTGCTATGTGCTTGGTCTGAGGAGTCCTCTGTCAGGCTTTATGACTGTACACTACACTTGCACTGAACTGTCCAGTTATAATATCCATCCTTTGTCTCATCTTTTTCACAGAGCAAACAGTTTAAACTCCTCCTCCAAACATGTCGACAACACAATCCCTCATTTAAAAAGGGACATAAGTTACAACAACTTGCATTTATTTAGTATATTTAAAGTAGTGAAAAGCCAATCAGAGGAGTGTTATCAATTAAAATATGATTCTGAGCCATCTAAGAAAATACTAGGGAATGACCAGCTCGATAATTCAGAAAAAAATGATAGTTTTGTATGCTGCACCCTGGCCACCTATTCTTTTCTGCTGCTTCTACATTTGGGTTGTAAGTGGTCAGTTCCTAAGTCAGTGCATCTGAAGTAAAAATTCCAAATTTGGACTGCGTGTTAGGATATTTACCATCTATTTACATTCTATTTACCCTTTGTGTATAGACTTATTATTGACGAAGTCATTTTTGTGAACTCTAATTCTGATCTTGATTACTAGTGCAAACATCTCCTCTACACTTACCCTATCAACCCCTTTCATATTTTGCAAGCTCTCTACTAGATCATCACCATCTTACTCTACAGCCCCTGCTGACTTGTTCTTGCCTTATAGTTATCATTCCTGTAGATTTTTTTTCACTTTCACCAGTGCTTTGTTATCCTCTGTGTAACATGGAGAACAGACATGATGTTGGTCATTTTAGTGGCTTTGTTGACCAGTACTTGCATGGAACTACGTATCTGAATTCATGGCCTGTTCTCTTCATTTCAATCTTTTAGTTGAGTATCTGGTCCTATTCCTTGTTTTCCTCATACTTACACACATTTATATTGCGTTCATCACCTCATTGTCCATTTCACTAAGCTACACTTGTGACCTTTTTTTACTGCCTTTCTCACTGCTTGATTCAATACTTTGGTGTCATAGGCAAATTTTAAGATTGCTTTGCCTACACTAAGTCAGAAGTGGAGCCAGCATTAACCTTCTCCAATTATGAGCAATATCCATTTACTCTAACTCATTGAACAAAGAACAATATAGCACAGAAAAGACCCTTTGGCCCGCTAAGCCTGCACTGACACATTTTGCCCTTCCATACTAAAACTATCTTCACTTACAGGATCCGTATCCCTCCCCGTCCTATTTATGTATTTATCCAGATGCTTCTTGAATGCTGCTTGCACCACCTCCTCTGGCAATGTAATCCAGGCACTCACCATACTTCGTGTGAAAAACTTGCCTTGCACATGTCTTTTAAACTTCACCCCCCCCCCCCCCCCCCCCACCACCACCACCACGCACCTGCACCTTAAACTTGTGTATCCTAGCAATTGATCCCTCCACTCTGGGAAAATGTCTCATACTTTTCTATTGACCAATTAGCCCCTTTTCCATTGGTATTGTATCACTTCCTCTTGGAACAGAGTCATCCAAATTTACTGGAGAGACCTCTGGGTCAGTTTATTGAACCATTTCTTCAAATCCATGTACGTATTATCAACTGTACTCCCTTTATCTACTGAATTAGTCATTTCTCAAAACAAAAGACAGCCATTATTGGACAAACATGTAAGAAATCCATGTCAGTTGCCATCGAAAAGCAGACGCATTTCCAATTGTTATTTACCTTTATGTTAATTTGTTGATTCTAAGAGTCTTTCCACAGACCACTTTGCCGATAGTCACAGTTAGTTACAGTTAAAGTGTGCAAGGTTGAAGGTCTTATTCATTGTGGCTCCAATGACAAGCACACATTCCACAAACAACATGAAACAACTTATAGAAAGGAAGTGAGGTGCAGTGTGGTTGCCAAAAATCATTGAGGGACAACCACACATGAGTGGGAATTGAGCCAAATCAGACAGTGAATAAAAATGAAAGGTTTGGAATCACTTATTGAGGCAGTTGAATTAAGCTAACATCTATGTGACAATTATTTTTAATTAATTCCAAAAGTTATGATTAAACAGAGGACAGCTAGACTGAAAGTAGATAATTCATAAAATATTTTCTCACATGGAGGAAAGAACCTGGAGTTCTGTCCTCCAAAATACCATGAATGTGGGAACAATTGACACTTTCTAGACTGATATCATTACTTTCTGTTAGGAACATGGAACCAAGGAGAGTGAATGCAGTTGAGGGAAAGATCTGACATAAACTAATTGAATAGCAGAGCAGGCTCAAGGGATTCAATAGCAGCTCCCCCACCCCTTTTATTCCTACATTTCTAGAATGGGGAAAATCTCTTTTGACAACATATTTTCCTTTTGTTCCAGCGAATCACACAATTCTTTTTTTTTGCTGATGCTATAAGAAGATGCAAATTGTGAAAACTGAGGATTACTTCAGCATTCAGAGGATTTTGCAAATGATATTCTATTTCAGTGAAGGAATTATAACACCAGTCCTATTGTGTACGAGAATGCAGGCATTTGTAAATGTCTCCTTCATACAATGGTATAGTTTGGGCTCGACACATTCATACAATAGATGTTTAAAGTCCATACTCAGCTTTTGTACAGTCAGACTGTGCTGATGTCTCCGACTAAATGTGGAAAGAGATCAACACACAACATAATGTGTCAGGTATAGAATATAGAATGAATAAATCACAATATTACACATTACAATACAATATCTGCCTAGTTCCCAAAGGAGCAGTGTAGGAAAAGTGCTTCGTTCAATTTTTCTATTGCAACTAACAATGACACCTGTCACCAAGGGGAACAGTATTGACATTTTTGCTGCAGGCTGCATGGAAATATAGTCAGGGTCCATAGTTACACTAATAATATAATACCATCATGAAAGCTGTAAGTGAGGCCACACTAGAATAAAATTGAAAGCATAAACCTTCCTGATACTTAAATATCAATGTAGCCAACAACTATTCACACCAGCTTACTCCAAAAAAACAATGATTCATACATTGTGGGATGTTGTAAAAGCTATAGTAACAGTCTACTATAGTTTTAGAAAAAATTGTTAAAATTGTATTACTAAAGATTTAAGGATTTGACACTCTTGTTGTTATTTGATAATTCCTTTTACTACTATTTCTATGTCTCATTCAGTCTATGAAAACATTTCAAGGTGCTTGTGTACAGTTCTGGTCACCGTACTTCAGACCAGAAGGATGTGGAGGTCTTGGAGAGGATATAGAAAAGGTTTACCAGGATGTTACCTCATTTGGAGTGTATAAGCTATGAGGAGAGATTTGACAAACCTGGTTTGTTTTCACTTGTGTGTCGAAGGGCGAGGCTGACCTGATAAAAGTTTACAAAATTATGAAAGGCATGGATAGAATGGATAGTTGGAATCTTTATTCCTGGGTAGGAATGTCAATTATGAGGGAACGTTTAAAGGAAATGTGATAGGCTAGTTTTTACACAGAGGGTGATAAGTGCACAGAATGCACAGCCAGAGGAGGTGGTGGAGGCAGGTGCCAGAGCAACATTTAAGAGGCATTTGACAGATATATTATATATATATATAAAATGTGAGAAAGTGAGGACTGCAGATGCTGGAGATCAGGGCCGTTTCAGGCAAAAACCCTTCATCAGGAACGATGAACAGCTTATGCCTGAAAGGTCAACTCTCCTGCTCCTCGGATGCTGCCTGACCTGCTGTGCTTTTCTGGCACCATACTTTGTGATATTAATAGAATGTGTAGAGGAAAATGGTTTTTAAGCTTAGAAAGGCATCACGTGTCAGTGCAGTCTCACTTCATAGTGGGGCTATGAAAGAACATTTGACAGAAAGTCTCACAGGAGATATTAGGACAGGTGGCCAAATGCTTGCTCAAAAAGATAGACTTTAAGGAAGGTCTTTAAAACAGAAGAGAGGCAGTGTGGTTTGGGGAGGGAATTTAAGTGAGGACCTACATGATGATGGAATGGCCATTAGTGGTGCAGTGTTGAAAATCCTTGTTCTTCATTCCTCTTACATTCTATGTGAAAAGCACTGGCAAGGCCAATACTTTTGTCCAACCTAACAGCTCTGGCGAGAGTGATGGTAAGCTACCTTCTTGAACCATTACATTCATCTGGTGTGGGTACACTCAGAGTGCTGTTCGGGAATTTCCATGATATTGATTCAACAAAAGTGAAGGAATAACAATATCTGGCAATCATATGAAAGACTTGATCTCAGAACTAGCTGCAACTCACCAAACTATTCCAGTAGATCACAATACTAGTATCTACTTGACAATGTGGAAAATTGCCCAGGTATGTCACGTGCATAAGAAGTGGACAAATGCAACCCATCCAATTACCACCCTATCAGTTTACTCTCTATCATCAGTGAAATGATGGAAGGGATCATAAACAGTCTTATCAAGTGGTACTTCCAAAGGATTAGCCTGCTCATTGATACTCAATTTGGTTTTCACCACAGACACTCAGTTCCTGACTTGATTACAACTTTGGTCTAATGAAGGACAAAAGACCAGAACTACAAAGGGGAGATGAGAGTAACACTGAGGTGTAGCATTGAAGACCCCTAGCAAAATTACATTCAATGGAAGTTGGGGGGAAACTCTCTGCTGGTTAGAATCATACCTAGCACAAGGGAAGATAGTTGTTGGATGTCAATCATCACAGCCCCAGGACACTACAGCAGGAATGTCTCAAGGTAGCATCCGAAACGCAACCATCTACAGCTGTTTCATCAAGACTTTCATCAAAGGATCAGTAGGGGAAATGGTCACTGATGGTTGCACAATGTTCAACACCATTCACAACTCCTCAGATACAACACATACTATCTTAACCTGGAACTATATTGACATTCCTTTACTGTCACTGGGTCAAAATCTTGCAAATCTCCATCCCTATGAGCACTGTACATATTCCTGCACCTCAAAGATTGCAGCAGTTCAAAAAGGCATCTCCAGAAAAATTAATAGAATTCCTAAAGTGTGGAAACAGGCCATTCAGCCCAACAAATCCACACCAACCCTCCAAAGGGTAGCCCTCCCAGACCCATTCCCCCTACCCTGTATTTACCCCTGACTAATGCACCTAACCTACGCATCCCTGAACACAACAGGCAATTTAGTTTGGCGGCACGGTGTCACAGTGGTTAGCACTGCTGCCTCACAGCGCCAGAGACCTGGGTTCAATTCCCGCCTCGGGCAACTGTCTGTGTGGAGTTTGCACATTCTCCCCGTGTCTGCATGGGTTTCCTCCGGGTGCTCCAGTTTCCTTCCACAGTCCAAAGTTGTGCAGGTTAGGTGAATTGGCCATGCTAAATTGCCCGTAGTATTAGGTGCATTAGTCAGAGGGAAATGGGTCTGGGTGGGATACTCTTCGGAGGGTCGGTGTGGACTTGTTGGGCCAAAGGGCCTGTTTCCATTATGTAAGTAATCTAATCTAATTCATCTAATCTGCACATTTTTGGATTGTGGGAGGAAACCAGAGCACCCAAAGAAAACCCACGCAGACACAGAGAGAACGTGCAAAATCCACACAGACAGTCACCCAAGGCTGGAATCAAACCTAGATCCCTAGTGCTGTGAGGCAGCAGTGCTAACTAGTGAGCTACCATGCCACCCTAATTGGGCATGTGTGATAAATACTGGCCTAGCCAGCAACATGCACATCCCATGAATGAATAAAAGGAATAATCCTAAATCAGGATGGCGGGATGCTTTGAGGGGAATTTGCAGGTGATGGCCATCCATGCATCTGCTGCCCTTGGTTGTAGAGGGCATAGGTTTGGAAGGTGCTGTTGAAGGAGGTTTGGTAAGCTACTGCAATGTGTCTTTTAGATGGTACCCATTGCTGCCACTTGGGATTGCTGGTGGAAGGAGGGAATGCTAGAGATGGTTGATGCAGTGCCAATCAAGTGGGCTGTTTTATCCTGGGAGGTGTTGAGGTTCTTGTGTTCACTGGATCTGCATTCTTCCTGGCAAGTGGGAAGTATTCCATCATAACTCTGACTTTTGCCTTGTAGATGATGGATAAACATTGAGAGACAGGAGGCGAGTTATTGTTGCAGAATTCCCAGCCTCTGACTTGCTTTTATAGGCACAGCATTTATATGATTGATCCAGTTCAGTATGTGATTAATGGCAAATCGCAAGAAGTTGACAGTGGTGGATTCAGTGATTCAGACAATATTAAATGTCAAGGAAAGGTGGTTAGAATCTCCCTTGTTGGAGATGGCCATTGTCTAGAACTGATGTAGTGTGACTGTTACTTCATAAAACAGTCAGAATGCACTTAGAGAATAAGCATTTTAAATCAGTGTTTTCTGAATGTTCATTATCAGTTTCCTCATTCCACTAATTAAGCATTTTCAAAGATATTTGATGAAAACACCTCTGGCCTTTCTCTGGCTCCTACCATATCCCAGTCTTGGGGATCACAGTAATCCCTTTTGTCAATTTCCAGCCGCAGAATGAGTTACTTTTGATGTGGCTTACTTGAAAAGCAACAGCAGCTGAAAATATCTTCACAGTAATTGCTCATTATAATTACAAGTTTCCGACTGAACATCTAATGAATTTAACCTGCTCCAGTGCCGGTTCCTTTTCTGCTGAATTGGTTTGAAGAATTAAAGACCACTGTCATACAGCAAAGACAGTAAAACTGCAGCAGAGTCAAGCAGCTGTTTTGTGCTATGGAAAACCATTAGTTCATGATGTAATTAAAAAGCCGATTCTCATTCTTATTTGGGACATGGGCATCTCTGGCAAGGCCAGTTTCCCAGTCCCCACTGTTTTTGGACTGACTGACTCTCTAGGTTATTTCAGAGGACAGTTAAGAGTCAACCACTTGGTTATGGTCTGGAATCACGTGTAGGCCAGACCAGGAAAATGGCTGATTTCCTTCCCTAAGTGACATTAGGTGAACCAGATGGGTTTTTAACAACTGGTGGTGGTTACACAGTTGCCATTAGGGTACCTTTTAATTCTAGATTTAATTTAATTCAAATTTTACCATCTGAAATGCAGACTCAAGTCCCTAGAACATGAGCTTGGGCTTCTAGCTTACCAGTCCCGTGACACTACCACTATCCCCTGCCACAGATATTGCTTCATCTAAATTGGGCAGGATGGTGTCAGAAATGATGGTCCGACAATGAGGTCTATTGACGATTCACTGCTTTAATCAAAATTTCCCTCCATCTGAGCAGACAGGCCACCCCTTCCCCAATCATCACACAGAGGACTGGCCGGTGGTCACAGCTCAGCTCCCTCAGATATCAGCAAGGGCTCAGTTGCTGATCAAAGAACAAAGAAGAACAAAGAAAATTTACAGCCCTTCAAGCCTGAGCCAATCCAAATCTACTGTTTAAACCTGTCGTCCAATTCTTAAGCATCTGTATCCCTCTGCTCCGCACCTACTCATGTATCTGTCCAGACGCATCTTAAATGAATCTACCGTGCCTGCCTCTACCACCTCTGCTGGCAACGTGTTCCAGACACCCACCACCCTCTGTGTGAAGTACTTGCCGCGTGTATCCCCCTTAAACTTTCCACCTCTCACCTTGAAACCGTGACCTCTCGTTATTGAATCCTTCACCCTGGGAAAAAGCTTGTCTCTATCCACTCTGCCTATACTCTTCATGATTTTATAAACATCAATCAGGTCCCCCCTCAATCTCCTTTTTTTCTAGTGAAAATAAACCTAACCTACTCAACCTCTCCTCAAAGCTAGCACCTTCCATACCAGGCAACATTCTCGTAAACCTTCTCCACACACTCTCCAAAGTGTCCACATCCTTTTGGCAATGTGGCAACCAGAACTGTACACAGTATTCTAAATGCGACCGAACCAATGTCTTGTACAATTTTAACATGACTTGCCAGCTCTTATACTCAATACTCCGTCCAATGAAGGCAAGCATACTATATGCCTTCTTGACCACTCTATCCACCTGTGCAGCAACCTTCATGGTACAATGGACCTGCACTCCCAGATCTTTCTGCCCATCAACATTTCCCAAGGCTCTTCCGTTCATTGTATAATCCGCTGTAGAATTAGACTTGCCTAAATGCGTCACCTCACATTTTACTGGATTGAAAACCATCTGCCACGTATCCGCCCAACTCTCCAAACTATCTATATCCTCCTATATTCTCTGACATTCCCTTATGCTTTCTGCTACTCCACCAATCTTTGTGTCATTTGCAAACTTGCTGATCACACCAACAGTGCCCTCTTCCAGATCATTTATATATATCACAAACAGCAGTGGCCCCAGCACTGATCCCTGTGGAACACCACTGGTCACCTTTCTCCATTTCGAGGAACTCCCTTCAACTCCTACTCTCTGTCTCCTGTTGCTCAACCAGTTCTTTATCCACCTCGCTAGAACACCCTGCACACCTTATCAAATGCCTTACTAAAGTCCATGTATATGACATCAACAGCCCTTCCTTCATCTATCAACTTGGTCACTTCCAGAAAAAACTCTATTAAGTTGGTAAGGCACGACTCCCCCGCACAAAACCATGTTGCATCAACAGCCCTTCCTTCATCTATCAACTTGGTCACTTCCTGAAATAACTCTATTAAGTTGGTAAGGCACGACCTCCCCCGCACAAAACCATGTTGCCTATTACTGATAAGCCCATTCTTTTCTAAATATAAACAGATTCTATCCCTCAGTACCCTCTCCAGCAACTTTCCCACCACCAACATCAGGCTCACAGGTCTGTAGTTACCCGGAATATCCCTACTACCCTTCTTGTACAGGGGAACAACATGAGCAACCTTCCAGTTCACCATCCTCAATACCCATGGGATTAGCCCCTGTGATACCGGCAGGAATTCCCTGATGATATGACATGCCCTGCAACAGTTAGATCTCCTTTAATTTTGCCATAATCGGTGCAGGCCTGAACTAAGGACTCCGGTGTCCATCTGTCCCTATAATGCAGTTCCCATGTCTTTTGGTGTTGCAGTCCTGCACAGATTTTGGTAAGGGCTCCTTTCAGTATCCCACTAGTTCCCTAGGAACTTCAGTCAGCAACAATGATCATTCAGTGTCCAGTGGAACCAAACTTTGCATCGCCAAAATAAGCTTGGGGTTTGTGCATTCCCTTCCCTCACCCTTTAGCAGCTGAGTCCCTAGAAATTTCATGGAATAAATGATATTGAAGTGTTTTCAAATCCATAAGACCACAAGGTTTCATATACATATTAACTAAAATTGCTGAAGGACTTTCAAATAGTATCTTTGAGTATTGTAATGAATTCTTGAGATAGATTGCTTTATGACATGCACCATTCTCAATTGCCTTATAACATTACTTGCCAAATGCAAAATAATTATCTCTTAATACTCCTGTGAATCACATAGCAGCACTATGCTGGACTCATGACAATAGTTTTGCAGTTTTCAAGCAATGCAGTTATGCCAGGAATTTAAGAAGTGTGAGATATCGGCACATGTACAGGGCGTCTTGAAGAAATGTATGATAGTGAGTTTTGAGAAGATTTGTAGCTCAGGTTGAGGTTCTGGATGTAGGTTTGCTCGCTCAGCTCAGTGACAAACCTATATCTGAAATGCAAGCTATTCGGAACATTAAAAAAACCTAGCAATTGAGATTACATGTGTGTACTTTATGGGAAAATGCTGGTGTAAAGGACTGTTCTCTCATTAAAGAGAGAGCTGACTGATGGTGGTTTACCCTGAGGGCCACCACATCTCAGGAGAAGAGAGCAATTGAGAAGAACAGGCCTTTATTGTAACCTCAACCAAAGTAGAAATTGAACACATGCTGTTGGCATCTCTCAGTGTTGCAAACTAGCCATCCAGTAAACTGATCTAATGAGTCCCCAGAGTAAAGCTGCTATAGTCTTACCAGACCATAGGGCTGCTCTCTCCTTAGAGGGAAGGCAACTGGTGGGGAGGAGAATCCTTCATAGTAACCTCAGCTGATGAAGGAATTGAACCCAAATTATTCGCATCACAAACCAGCCATCCACCCAACTGAGCTAAATGGACCTCCCTTTGGTGGTATAATGATAATGTCACTGGGCTAAAAATCCATAGGCCCAGATTAATGCTCTGGAAAATGGTTTTATATCTCAGTAGAGCAGAATTCAGTTAATAAATCTGGAAATAAAATGTAGACTCATTCATGATGATCATGAAGCCACTCCTGAAGGCCCAGTTGGTTCACTAATATCCTTTAATAAAGGAAATCTGCCATTCTGTCTCACTCACGTGACTCCAGACCCAAGAAATGTGGGCGACTTTTACCTGCCCTTTCAAACATGCAAGTTTCCTCAATGTTTCTTCTTCTGTGCAGACCTCTGACATCCCTGCATAGCAGTGATGTCTGGAACTGGAAATCAATACTGAGGATAGCATCAGCACGCAGATCACCATGCACGGACCTTTAGAAATATGGCCATGTAGCTTAGCAATTTGCCAGCAAGCAGATCAGTTCAAGGGTAATTAGGGATGGGCAACAATGCTGCCTTGCCAGCAACACCCTTCTCCCATGAAAAAATAAAGAAAAGACTTAGAAATAGCCACAATTCAACATTGCGAACTCTGAAATGTTGTGGCAAAGTCTGCTTTGAAACAAACAGAACAGAATGTGGTTGTTGTACCTGTCCCAGCTATTTTAAGGAGCGATCCCCCAATAAACCCCACACTCCTACACTTTCCCAATAACTTTGTTTCTAATTCATTTATATATTGATAGAGTTCTCACTGAATTTTCATTTTTTTTAGTGTTTTTAGGCGACTGACTGTGTGGAGTTTGCACATTCTCCCCGTGTCTGCGTGGGTTTCCTCCGGGTGCTCCGGTTTCCTCCCACAGTCCAAAGATGTGCAGGTTAGGTGAATTGGCCATGCTAAATTATCCGTAGTGTTAGGTAAGGGGTAAATGTAGGGGTATGGGTGGTTTGCGCTTCGGCGGGTC
The DNA here is from genome assembly GCF_037043375.1 of Chiloscyllium plagiosum. Taxonomy (NCBI): domain Eukaryota; kingdom Metazoa; phylum Chordata; class Chondrichthyes; order Orectolobiformes; family Hemiscylliidae; genus Chiloscyllium; species Chiloscyllium plagiosum. The sequence goes on from NW_028270156.1 coordinate 24,137,350, forward strand.
GGTGTGGACTTGTTGGGCCGAAGGGCCTGTTTCCACACTGTAAGTAATCTAATCTAATCAATTTTGGCTGGAGCTGTGAACTGGGAATTGTGAGCTGAAAATAACTTGTGGACTTTGGGAAACAGTTTGTAGTAAAAGGGAAAGAACAGACCAAACAAGCTTTTCAGGTCAGGCCTGCAGGCTAATTGTAGGCTGATTCTTGATTTAATGGGGTTCCTACAGATACAATGACACACTGCAACAGGAGGTCAAAGACAGCCTCCAGTATCTGTCGGCCTCTTAAGGCATTAAGCTATATCTGGCATGTTGATGCGATAGGCCTGAGACTGGGATGGGGGTAAATTGTAGAGATGCAGTTAGACAGGGACATTATGGTATGGTGCAATGCTGGCAATCCAAGACCCCAGGATAGTAATACCCACAGTGACAGATGGCAAAATTCGAATACAGTAGAAATTAAAATAGCTAGTTTAATGATGACCATGTAACCACTGTTGACTTAACAACACAACTGGTTCACCACTATCCTTTAGGGAAGGAAATCTGCCATCCTTACCTGGCCTGGCCTACATGTGATTCAGAACCCACAGCAATGTGGTCAAATCTAGGGATGCGTGATAAATGCTGGCGTAGCCAATGATGCCCACATCCAGTGAATGAATGAACTTAAAAACAAGATTATGTAAGAACAAGGGAAACCATCAAAGCTGATGGGGTTAACAGGTATGGCTACCAACAAGGGAATTGGTACATTTTGTGCTTCAAACGACTGGGCCTAAGATCTACTTTGTGAAGTGCAATTGCTGGTTTCTTCCATTGTGCTGCAAATAATGTTTGCACTGAAGCTGAAAATGGCTGCAGCAACACCCAGAGTGGGCAGTTTAAGTAATTTGTTTGAAGGGGAGTTTTTGAGTGACCATCTCTACCCTCTCCCCTAGCAGCACGTTCCAGATACTTACCACCTGCTGTGAAAAAAACTTGCCTCTCACATCTCCTTTAAACTTACCTCCTTTAACCTCAAAACTGTGTCTCCTAATAATTGATATTATTAGGAGACCTGGAATAAAGACTCCAAATATCCATTCTATCCATGCAATTCATAATTCCATACACTTTCATCAGGTTGTCTCTCACCCTTCAATGATTTAGCAAAAACAAACCCAATTTGTCCAATTTCTCCTCATAACTAATATCCTCCAAACCAGGCAATATCCTGGTTTCAGTATCCTCTCCAAAGCCTCCAAATCCTTCTTGAACTGTGGTGACCTGAACTGCACGCATTATTCCAAGTGTTGTCTATCTAAAGTTCTGTACAGCTGCAACATGACTTGCCAATTTTATAAGCTATGCCCGACCAATGAAGGCAGATATGCCATGTGCCTTCTTGAAGACCTTATTCACTTATGTTGGCACAGTCAGGGAACTATAGACCTGTATCTTAGATTCCTCTGTGATGCTACTAAGGGTTCTGCCATTTAGTATATCCTTCCCTCCTGCATTAGATCTTCCAAAATCCGTAACCTCACATTTGTCCAGATTAAACTCCATCTCCATCTCTCCGCCCAAAGTCTCCGCCAATGTATCCTGCTGGCAATCCTCCTCACTATCTGCAACTCCCCCCAATATTTGTGTCATCCACAAACTTACTAATCAGACCAACTGCATTGTCTTCCAAATCATTTATATATATTACAAACTACAGGGGTCCTAGCACTGATTCCCACTGAACACCAATCACAGATCTCCAATCAGAAAAAAGACCTTTACACTGGCACTTTCTATCTTCTATGACTAAATCAATTCTGTATCCATCTTAACCAGCTTATCATGGGTTCCCTGTAACTTCACCAGGATGTTGCCTGGAATGGAGAGGAAGTCGTACGAGGATAGGTTGAGAGTTCTCGGCCTTTTCTCATTGGAACGGCGAAGGATGAGGGGTGACTTGATAGAGGTTTATAAGATGATCAGAGGAATAGATAGAGTAGACAGTCAGAAACTTTTTCCCCGGGTACAACAGAGTGTTACAAGGGGACATAAATTTAAGGTGAAGGGTGGAAGGTATAGGGGAGATGTCAGGAGTGGGTTCTTTACCCAGAGAGTGGTGGGGGCATGGAATGCGCTGCCCGTGGGAGTGGTAGAGTCGGAATCATTGGCGACCTTTAAGCGGCATTTGGATAGGTACATGGATGGGTACTTAATCTAGGTTAGAAGTTCGGCACAACATCGTGGGCCAAAGGGCCTGTTCTGTGCTGTATTGTTCTATGTTCTATGTTCACCTCTTGTATCACCCATGAGGGGCCTTTCAAAGGCCTGGCTAAAGTCCATATAAACAATATCTACTGCCCTGCCCTCGTCAATCATCTTTACCAGTTTCTCAAAAGGCTCAAGATTGTGAGGTATGACCTTCCTTCCAGAAAGCAATGCCGCTTATTGCTAATAAGTCCATATTTTGTTACATGTGAGTAAATCTTATCCCTAAGAATTCCTAATGATGGCTACTCTCTAGTCCTCTGGCACCTCTTCTGTGACAAAGGAGGAAATAAATATTTCATACAAAGTCCCAACAATTTCCTCATCTGCCTCCCTCAGCATTCTGGGATAGATCCAATCAGGTCTTGGGGACATCTCCACCTTAATGCATTGCCCAACACTTCCTTCTTTTTTGTATTGACATGCCCTCCTGAGATTCACCATCCATCATGTCCTTCTCCTTTGTGAATACCAATACAAAATATTCATTCAGTACCTCACCCGCTTTTTTAGCTCCACCCATTAATTTCCTCCTCTATCATTGAATGGATCTACCCTTTCCGTAATTACCCACTTGCTTCTAATATAAGAATAAAATGCCTTGGGATTTTCCCTAATCCTGTTTGCCAAAGACATTTCATTGGCCGTTTTAGCCCTCCTCATTCCTTGTTTGAGTTCTTTCCTGCTCGCTTTGAATTCTTTGTCTTCAGTTTCTTAAACCTTACACATGCCTCCTTTTTCTTTTGGAAGAAGGTCTCAATTTCTCTTGTCATCCAACTTACCTGAATCTCGCCATGCCTATCCTTCATTTTCACAGGTCCTCAACTCTAGTCAACTGGCCTTTAAAGGATTTCCATGTGCCCGATGTGGATTCACCCTCAAACAGCTGCCTTCAATCTATATTCTCCAGTTCCTGCCTAATATTATGGTAGCTAGCCTTCCCTAGTTTAGTACTTGCACCTGAGGTAATCTCTTATTGTTATCCATAAGTTACTTAAATCTTACAGAATTACAATCTTTCTTTCCCTCCTTCTATGTCTTGGTGCACTAAGCGCCAAGGTCTGCAGCTGGGATGGAGAGATCCTGCCCTCTAGTGGAACCCGTTGGCCTTCGGGGTTGTGAGACGATCCCTGCGGGTGTATGTGTAGAGGGCCTTGCCATACTGACCATGTCCTAGACAGAGACAGCCTCCTCGACTTGACCTCTCATAGGGTTGTAGGGGCCAGGTGGGGGTGGAAGAGCCAGCAGCTCTGCAGTGTTCAGAAAGGGAAGCTCTAGGGACTTGTACATGGTTTCTCCTTCGACTGGATGCCTACTGACACCATCCTGTCTCCTGGAGAGGTAGGGGCTCCTGCAGTGAGCTCAGGATTCCTTGTGCCCTGTTACCTTGCTGTTCATGCTGAGCTCTAATAGCTGAAGGTGCCTGCGTGGATCCTGCTGACACTGGGAGTGGTGGAACCTAGCTGTCCCTGGCAACCACAAACCTGTCCATGGAGGCAGCCATTCACCCACAATGCCTGACACAGTATTGTGGCAACAGTGGTAGTTTGCATAAATTTTCCCAGTGTCCTCTTACAGATCTACCTACTGCTCTTGTGGCTGTCTGTGCACTTCAATAGGATCCTGCCCTGCGTGCAGCTGAGCAGGTGCCTGGTCCTCTTCAGACCTTTGAATTATTGTTATCCAGGGTATCCTTTTCCTTGGGAAACTGTCTAGATGGTGGCAGTATTGTGCTCACCTGCCCTCCATTCTAACTGGACTAGCAGTCAATATCTGAGCTGGTGAGTGCAGGGGCATCTTTGTTAAGGATCAGTAGCTTGTTCCTCAGAGGTGGTAGGGGCCTCACTTGGTGATACTGTGCTGCTGGCGTTAGTGCTAGCTGGGGAAGGAAACAAAAATGGTGTCAAGAATGTGGAGTAGATGTCTGGATGGTTAAGAACGCATTCACTATGGGGGTAATGAGAGAGCAGCACAGCATTGCACAATGCTCCTTACTTGGTTGCTGGGACATGGATATTTCGGATTCAATGTGTGGTCATGGTTTTCACTGGCCAGTGGCTCTCCTCTCCTTGTAGGAGCTAAATGTTCAGCACCACACCACCTGTCCTGGCTCTCTCCTCATGGTTCTTGGCCATTTCTCTTGGAAGGAGACCAAGGGAGGGATTGAATACAGGGAAAATGGTTGGCACAGATATTCGTGCTGGGCCAAGGTAGGGGCAAGTGTGCTGTGTGCTGAGTGAGTAAATAGGCAGTACAGAGGCAAGGTGGGCTGAGTCATCATGCAGGCTTGGAGGGTGAAAGCAAGTGAGGGAAGATGTTGCATGCAATAATGAGAGTGATAGACCATGAGAGGTGTTTGCAGTAGCAGAGACTGAGTGAGTGCAAGGTAGCAGAGGGACACTGGTGGCATTTACTCCAGCAGTTGGTAGAGAATTACTGACCTTCTTGCAGCACTCCTGGTTTCTTTGGTCCATGGATATCACACACCCAGATGGCAACCTTTAACCAGGCTGGCAGGATCTAGAACATGACCATCTCTACTGGTTCTCAGGGAAGTGCTTATGCTCCACTTCACCCACCAGGACTTCCAGGTCATTGTCCGGAAGGGGGGGAGCACCAATTTTCCCCATGACTTGGCGAATAAAACAAACTGGGCACAGCAGCTCTGGACTGCCAGCTCTTCGCCGTGTGCATAACTGCTTTTAAAAATGCATTGGAGCCAAGGATTCTGGGAAGTCCTGGCAGTGGTGGGTAATTCTGCCCATGTGAGTGGGAGGATGTGTGCAGAGTGCCATAGCAGCCATATGTAATGAACTGAATCTGAGAAGATTGTGTGAGAAATCCTGCTAGGCCTCACTGCAAGTAACCCTCCATGAGAAATGACATGTGCTGATTTCTGGTAAGATTCAACCCAACGTGTTGATGAGATCAGCACAAATGAATTGATGAAAACAGTTGCACCAGAACAACTTCCTCACAGCTTACTCTCCAATGTCAGATACAACAAGTGGAATAGCAGAATGGATCAATACATGACATCAAGTTGTCATCAACAGTCAGGCACAAAAACTAGATGGATCCATTCACAATCCCCTGCACTACAGTTTGGTAATGCAGGGTTGTGGAGTGTGGTTCATATTTTACAATTCACAAGTACAATTGATTTTTTTTTGCAATTGCAAATAACAATGATATTTCTTATCGGCAGATTTTTCAGAGAGTTGGTATTCTCAGCAATTTGCCACTTGAAACAGCAGTCTTCAGTTTGACACATTTGCACAAGAATGCGATTGCTGGCAGCTTGTACACACAGTTACACACAGGCTTCAATTTCGTAGAAAAACAATTGCCAGTTTACTTGCATGAGTTATTTTGAGTACAGGCCAGCTAAAACAGCAAGAGACAGAGCAATAAAACAGGTCGCACCTCCTGCAGAAATCCTGGAGTTTATGCAGTGAAGCACTTGGCCCAAATCTCCCATTTGAAGGTCAGGCAATCTTGTTGACTATAATAGAGGTCATGTCCATGATGGGATGATATGCTCCAGTTTTGGAGTTGATTTCAGGTATAATCTCACCACAGATCCAGGCTCAACCTTGAAATGTTCCAATCTGTATTTCATGTAGCTGCACCATATGGCATATTCACCCATGGGGACCTCAGGGATTTGAAGAGCACCAGCTATAATTATATTTTCTGCGTGGCTCATATGCACATGTTGTGTTCCTCTGGTTGTGCATCCTGCTGTATGAAATCGGTGTGTAATGATTACTGCAATGAGTTTCTGATTGTAGACTAATTTTCTTTTGTCAGTCTAACAAGTATGGATAATTCATGTACTTTTTCACCAAGTATCACAGAAAAATATCACTTTGTGTGGAACAGAGTAAACACTTGGTAATTGAAGAATCAGCTGTTAAAATCTTCTGCAGCAATATCGCATATCCAACCTTAATGCAACACTAGTAAAAGACATTATACACACCCACATGAAAGTTTCACGCTTTCACACAAAGATAACTAATTTCCCATTAACTGTTATAAATCCCTTTCATTAGAGGCTGCTGATTAAATGGCCTTCAAAGACCACCTGAATCTAAATTTGATACACACGTTTAACAGAATCTCTTGATCAGCCACATGTTGTTGCAGTATTTAGAACAGACCAGCCTAACTGCTGAGAAAATTGCTATTTAGATTATGTATGAGAAACTGAAACCAGCAAGAAAACAAAAAGGATAGTGCTGTGCACTGACAGTACTTAGACTGAAAATCTGAGGCCAAAATGATGGCATTTAGTTTGCATTTGATTACATCTCCTATACTTACCTTATTGAGCTCGGTGGTAAATACACTTCAATAGTGTTCCTCTGAAGTGCCTTGGGACATTTTCTATGATAAAGGCACTATATAAATTCAAGCTGTTAGGGATATATAATCTAATCTAATCTAAAATCTAATCTAACATGTGAAACTGTTCCGCAATGAGTGTGTTTATCATACAAAAAAATAACCATAGGCCAGAGTTGTGCAGAGTCAGGCTAACTCTGGAGCCATTTACAATTATAAGGCAGGACATGATTCCATATGCTCCCCGCAATGTTTATTGACCCAGGATGAGGGTGAACTCTGCGAGTTCACATCATGCACTCCTGACCTAGCTGGCTACACTGGAGAGGTATATCTTTCATAGTCTCCCAAAGGGACATGCTCGTATTGTGATATTGTCATATAAACATGCAAGATAGGAACAGGAAAAGGCCATTGGACTATCTGAGCCTGCTCCAATGTTCAATCTGATCATGGATGATCCTCGAGCTCAATACCCTAATCCCACACTCTCTCCATATCCGTTGATCCACAAGTTATTTCTGCCTCCTTCTTAAAAACACATAATATTCTGACCTCAACCACTTCCTGTGGTAGTGAATTTCACTGGCTCACCACTCTCTAGATGAAGAAATTTCTCTTCATCTCAGTCCTGAAAGGTTTACCTATTATCCTTAAACTACAGCTGGTTCTACAAAACCCCACCATCGGGAACAACATTCCCGCATCTAACCTCTCTAGTCCTGTCACAATTTTATAGGCTTCCATGAGATTTTCCCCTCATTCTTCCAAACACCAGTGAATACGTTCTTAATTGACTCAATCCGTCCACATATGACAGTACTGCTGACATGGTGGCTCAGTGGTTAGCACAGCTGCCTCACAGCACTAGGGACCCAGGTTTGATTCCAACCTTGGGCGACTGTGTGGAGTTTTCACATTCTCCCAAAGATGTGCAGGTCAGGTGAATCAGCCTGCTAAGTTGTCCATAGTGTTCAGGGATGTGCATTAGTCAGGGGAAAATGTAGTGTAATGGGGAATGGTTTTGGGTGGGATACTTTTGGAGGGTCGGTGTGGACTTGTTGGGCTGAAGGGCCTGTTTCCACACTGTAGGGATTCTATGATTCATAAATTTGGTAAACCTTCCCTACACTCTCTCTATGGCAAGAATTTCCTTCCTCAGTTAAGGAGACCAAAACTGCATACAACATTCCAGATGTGGCCTCCCCAATGCCTTGTACATTTGCAGCAAGAAATCCTTTCTCCTGTTCTTGAATCTTCTCATGATGTTTGCCTTTTTTACTGCCTGCTGCACCTGCACACTTACTTTCAGTGACTGGTGCACAAGGACACCCAGGTCTCATTGGACATTTCCCTCTCTCAATTTACAGTCATTCAAATATTAATTAGCCTTCCTATTTTATTACCAAAATGGATAACCTCACATGTACCCAAATTATGCTGAATCTTCCACAGTTTTGCCCACGCATTTGGCCTATGCAAATCACACTGCAACTATTCTGCATCCTTGTCACAGCTCACCCTGCCAACCAGCTTTGTGTCGTCTGCAAATTTTGTGTTATTACTAATATAAATCCACAGAGGCTGGTATCCCATCAACGTGTCACCCTTTATTTATACATGAACAGTCCTTGATTCTAGTACTGCCTTTTCAGAGTCAGCTATCAGAGTGTCAGTATCCCTGACACTCCCCTTTTAATCTGTCAGCCAGAGCTCCCTGATTGGACCAGATTAACTGCCCCAATCAGGGAATCCATATTCTATGAGGTCTAGTTGGCTGAATTTGTTACAAACATGACAATTACATTTAGCTCCGTCATCTAAATCATTAGCATATATTACAAATAGTTTGGGTCCTAATACTGATCCCTGCGGCACTACACTCGTCACAGCATGCTGTTCAGAAAAAGATCCGTTTTCTCATGTTCTTTGTTTCCTATCACCGAACCAATTTTCCACCTATCTCAATACACTACCCTAATCCTATGCACTTTAATTTTACGTATTAATCTCGTATGTGAGACCTTGATGAAAACCTTGTGAAAGTCCAAATAAGCCACATCCAGTGGCTCTCCTGAACAACTCTAATTTCCCTTTTGTAAATCCATGTTAACCATGTTGGATTTTGCCAGTGTTTTCCTCATGCTCCACTACCAAATCCTTGATAATGGTCTCTAGTATCTTCCCCACTGTTGATATCAGATTCAGTAATCTATCGTTCTCTGTTTTCTCTCTATGTTCCTTTTTCAATAGTGGAGACTGGACAATCCAATCTGTAGAAAATGTTCCAGAATCTGAAGGTTCTTGCAAAATACCCACTAATGCATCCAATATTTCTAAGGCCACTTCCTGAAGTACTCTGGGATATGGATTATCAGGCCCTGGGGATTTATCAACCCTCAATTCTGTCAATTTCTCCAACATCAATTCCCTAATAATACAGATTTGCTTCAGTTTTCCCTCTTGCTAAACCCTGTATTCCCCATCAATTCCCCAGCACTAGTTAATGAACTCGTAATGCAGAGGCCCATGATAACAAGGGTTCAAAACCCACCATGATAGTTGGGGAAATTTAAAAACAATTATTAATTAACCTGAAAATGAAAGGTAGTCTCTGTAATGGTGAACAGGGCCAATGGCGTGTGTTGAAATGCTGGGGAAAGTAACACAAATCAAAAACCTACTTTGAAAAAATCCAGTTGTTCCCACAACCCTTTAAAACTATACTCAATCAGAGCCATTATGGTAACAGAAACTTTACCGTCTTTATCTTGTCCAAATAAATATGCAGACATTGATGCAAGAGATCACAGAAAGAATTACAACCTCATAAAGACCTCAATGAAGTAAACTAAATGCTCCACATAAGTTTGTCCAAATAAACCACTGTTGGCCAAACACGAGCTACCTGCTACTGTCATGAAAATCTCCGACTTGGTTGCATCTGGACAGTCACACATTTTCAAAGCTATCACAGTTGATAACATGGTTTCAAGGACATCACACCATAAGGACTTAGAAGAATGAAATCATTTATAAAGTAACTTTCACAACTCAGGGAGTCCTAAAGTGCTTTACAGCCAATGAAATACTTTTGATTTGTAATCACTGTTGTATTGCTGGGAATACTTCATTTGCTCAAATAATCAGCCATTTCAATCAAATGTCCAATTACTACATGTGAATAAATGAAAACACAAATCAATAAATGGTGACCAAATCACCAGGAAAGGGCTCAAACTTTCAAAAAATGCTTTCAAGATAATAATTGTTGAACTGGCAAGATTCGCAATCAAATTACTTGAATCATTTCTTCAGACACCACTTTATTTCTCAACTCTATTCAATGTATTCACAAGTAAAAGTAATATTCATAGCATCATAAACATAATTAAGAGTCTATTCACTTCAGAAAGTAAACCACTAAACTCATTCTGAATTCAGCTCTGCTCTATAAACCTTTTCAACCTCAGTCACTTGTGATAAGTAATCAGTATCTTACTTTTGTGGGAGTTGACTCAAGCTGCCCTATGTTAATGGCAACAATGAATCAGATCTCCTTTCTTATGTTCTCATGTGCAGTTCTTCAAAGTGTCTGACAGCAAACTCAGTTCAACTAGGTGAGGTGAGGCTTGGTTTGAATCACTCAGGTGCTTTATTCCACTGTAGGATAAGCATGTGGAGCAACACTTAGGATAAGGTTCATTCAGTTCGATCAATGCAACTTGGCTTACACAGCTTAAGCTATGCTGTACGTGACTGGCAATAACAAACATTGCTTCCTCATGCAGGAAACAATCATGGATCCAACTACAGGGATAGTAGAAGGATGAGGCAAGGAAGTCCTTATATTGTAGGAGAGTAGGCCTGAGGGGGTTGAGATGCATAGATGGTTGATGGTATCTAATGATCAAAGCTGACTAGATAGTTTGGCTGGAAATGGTGGCCACAAGATGATTTAGAGGAAGTTGGAGCCAAACCTAGTTGAATTGAGTCTGGGAGATATCAAACTCTCGGAGTAGGCTATTCAGCCCCTTGAGCCTGCTCTGCCATTCCTAACTCCATATGTCTGCTAATGGCCCTTACTTAATAAAAGCCATTATGGGTTCAGATGTCAAAGGCCATGCCAATGAAAGGAACACTACTCCAAAATACATAAAAGCACAGCAAAGGCTTATCGAAGATGTGTGATAGAATCCAATATCATCCTCTGTGGACCATCAGAGTGATCTTTTCTACCATCACAGAATATACCTCCTGCAATACTGCTTGGATTCTCCCTCATCTTCCTTCTCTAATGAATAAATCCAAAGTATGGGCATCATTATCCCTTCAACGTCCTTTAGGGGAAACTCCCCAGTCACAAAGGACACCTTCAAATGAAAAATCCAGGTCTCCAAAGTAAACATTTGACTCAAAGCAGATCCAAGATACAGTATTGTACCTATGTCCAGCAAAACAAGAAAGCACAGGTAGTTGTTGTTCTACACACACCATGTAAAGATTCAGAGGGAATGATTTCTCATTGGCAGGACCCCAATGTCCATTTAACATTCCAAGAGGCATTAACTAGCTGGAGAAGAAATGTCTACCCTTCACTTGGCTGTACATCTAGCCTCGGAAATCTCTGTCGTCCCAGTAGCTTCAGTAGTAGTAGTGACGAGGATTGCAACCACCAGTAATACCCTAATGCTAGGTCTGGGAGTCTTGAAACAAGTGAGTGCTGAGGGATCTCACAGTGAGAAGAGGCAAAGAAATCTGGAGGGTATGAGAGAATGCTGTTAGGGGTTTTGATGGGAAGATAGCGGAGATGGGAGCAGACATCAAGATTGTGGGTCTGGCTCCCCCCACTTTCCAAGCCCAAGACCCGAGCATGCTAATGTGCTGAATTCCCTCCTTAACTCCTCCTGTCAGTCTCAAAATTGAGGCTGATCATAAAGTAGCATGTAAATGGTCACTAAAGGGCCTCATTTGGGGTAAGAAAATTGCTGACAGATTGGGGAGCAGGCAGATGGGAAAGCCCACAGCAGGATTTTACACCTCTCCCTCCATCCCACATTGGCAAACCCATTGGCAGGGGATCATAATAGATTTCTGTGCTAAAACAATTGGCAATCTCGACTTGTGTCTTGTAAACGCAAGGAAAATAATATTGTCACTTTGAGGACTACATCTTTCATTTCTTCACCATTTCTACTTGGAGTCATTTGCATGAGATAATTACTCAATATATTCGCAGTACTACATGAAAAGCTGTCATAGTTGCAACAGGATGAATGACACAGAGCAGAAAAGCTCTGCAAGTCTCCAGTTAGCCATCAGAAAGATGATGGGAGAACTCATCCGATTTTTTAAGCATATGCCATGATTGACACAGCGTTGACTAATATCCAGTGACAATAGCTGTCATTAAAAGCACTTGATTCAATGGGTCCTGGACATCCCATGTTTATTGTTTCAACTTGAGTCATTCCTGTGACAAGCTGCTGAATTCAACAAATCCCTAGTTGCAGTGTTGCTCGATGATCGATTGATCTAGGTGTATTGTATGGTTTGAGATGCGTCAAAAAGAAATTTCAATTTTCTTCATAAACAGTGATGTGCTTAGTGACTTGGTGGGTTGTAGGCTGCAGTGGTGACAGAGGACTCTTGGCAGGATCATCGTTGCTGTACCCAGAGCAGAGACTCCTTTAGGCCTGGGACATTTTGCAGAGACCTTACAGAAGTCCTGGAGCTAAATTTGAAGACTCTTTGTACAGAAGATGAATTTTATTTATGAAATTTCTTTTTATAAGTCAAAATGGATTGTAGCGACAAAACACTTTTCTCTGTATCTTTCTGGATATATGTGGCAATAAAAAACTCACTCACTCCCTTTTAATTTTTGACTCATGCCAAGCTCTCTGCATTCGTATTCAGAAAAAACAACTTCCAATAAACAGGCCTGAATGTCTTGTACTCTAAACAATGAGAGCAATGGAATGAAGAATTTATATATTATCGTTTTGCTGAGGTACAATTGTATGAAAGACTGTGTCTTCTAATCAAGGTGGCCAAGCCATGGTGCATTGTCCTATCTGTGTAATTCTTCTGGTAGGATAGGGGTTGAGGAAGGTTTCTGAGCCCGGGGCTTGTCTGCTCCATCTGCTCCTTCCACTTTTCTTTTAATTTCTTTCCTTTTCTTCTTTCTTTCCTCATTTTATTTCCTCTTTTTTTACCTACCTCTAGTTGAATAGCTTGGTCATGGCAATGGCATCCATGGTGGCAAGTGGGTCCAGCAGGAACTCGAGTGGGCCAAGCGAAACAGACTCAAGTAGGCCCAGAGTGTGGACTCGAGTAGGCCCAGCAATGTGGACTTAAATAAGCCCAGCAATGAGGGCTAATGATGGCGATGTCGGAGGCGAGTTTGGGTTCCCAGCAGCTTCAGCATTGTCGAGGCAGCCCTAGCGCCGACTCTTGGCTGCTGTGGCAGAGGCAAGTTCTCGGTTTTATTTGCATCCAGCGCAGTTTCATGGAGGCAGCCTGGGTGAGTTTGGGCCCAATATAACATTGAGCGGCTACAGCAGCCTCTACATTGGCGAAGTGGACCTGAAGAGTATTCATGGTAGTGATGGAATCAGATTTGGGTCAGTGCAGTACCCGGCTGCATCGGTGGAGTCTGCATTGGCAAGATCTACCGAGAGCTGAAAATGTGTTGCTGGAAAAGCGCAGCAGGTCAGGCAGCATCCAGGGAACAGGAGAATCGACGTTTCGGGCATAAGCCCTTCTTCAGGAATCTCTCCTCAAAGATCTATCGAGAACTCAGTGGCGAGGGCATTGATGGACACACAATGGCACAAAAGATTGGCAATTTTCGTTCAAGTGGAGGTGGTGTGGTGAAGGGAACTAATATCTGGTCACCAACCTTATGGGCCATGATGGCACACTTAACTCAAAGGATAGTAAAGGTGAACACTTTTTCTTTATTTCTTCATTTTCTGCCTTTATGTTCTATAGTTTGGTCATTTTTCTGTGTTTTAAGATGGCGTTGGAGATTATACAACAGTTTCACTGTATTTTGTTACAAAATACACATGACAATAAATGAATCAAATCATTGGAAGTCTCACTGGCTGAGCAATGAATTAATGCTGATGGAATTAACACACTTTAGGATCTCTGAGTTGGTGGCTTTGTCCTGTCGAGAGATACTGAAGATACATCTGAGACAGTGATGCAGGAAATTGTTGGATCTTTTCTCCTGATTGACATATATTGTTCAGGTCTCACCACCGTTGAGGAGGCTGCTGAAGAAGTAGGTTTGCTGGACACAGTTTGATGTTTTCAGTTAAGCAGCTGTTCCTCTGCAACCTCTTACTGACCTCATACAAGATGTGAGAGATTGTTTAGAGTCTTTTCAACTGTGGGAGTCCATGCATTTGCTGTTGTAGGTGTTCCTCAGTATATGATGCCGATGTATCATCTTTAGGTTGGAGCAACTCTCTCATGAGGATTTTGTACTCTTTTACCTTGGATCTCTAGTGAGGAAAACTGCACAGCTTTGTGACAGTTCGGGTATCTGAGCAGATACCTTCTCTAGATGACCTGAAGGCATATAACAACACCAAATGAAGAGCCCTATGGATTCAGGTACATTGCTCTTTGAAAGTTGCATCCCAGGTAAACAGGATGGTTAAGAGGCATTTAGTATGCTTGTTTTCATTGCTCAGACCATTGAGTATAGGAGTTGGGACATCATTTTGAGGTTATACAGGACATTGGTGAGGCCACTTTTGGAGTGCTGTGTACAGTTTTGGTCATTATGCTCTAGGAAAGATATTATTAAATTGGAGAGGGTTCAGAAAAGATTTACCAAGATGTTACCAAGACTGGAGGGTTTGAGTTATAAGGAGAGGCTGGATAGGCTGGGACTTTTTTCAGTGGAGTGTAGGAGTTTGAAGGGGTGACCTTACAGAAATTTATAAAATAATGAGGAGCACAGATAATGTGAATAGCAAAGGTCTTTTCCCTAGGGTGAGGGAGTTCAAAACTAGAGGGGCATATTTTTAAGGTGAAAGGAGAAAGCTTTAAAAGGAACCTGAGGGGCAATCTTTTCACACAGAGGGTAGTTTGTATGTGGAATAAATTGGCAGAGGAAGTTATAAACAATCTCTCACCTCACAACATTTAAAAGACATTCGAACATCTACATGAAAAGGAAAGGTTTAGAGGGATACAGACCAAATGCAGGCAAGTAGGACTAGTTTAGTTTGGGAAACTTGGTCAGCGTGGATGAGTTGGATTGGATGGTCTGTTTCTATGCTGTATGATTGTGAATCTATGAATGTGTCAAAGAGTGTTGGGGCTGGAACATAACCCTGATTGACCCCACTTCAAATCCCAAAGGGTTAAATGTGGCCCATCATGACTGACCTTACCCATCATATTGTCATGGAAACGGAAGACCACACTGAGCAGTTCTGGCTACCAGCCAGTTCTCTGCAGCAGCTTAAAATTCTACCTCTGCTCACATGGTTGAATACATTGGTGAGATCGATGAAGTCAACATTAGTGATCACTTTTGCACACAGCATTTTTCTCACAGATGACCTGAAGAGAAGATTACATTTATTGATCCATTCTGCTATTCCTCTCATTGTATCGGACATTGGAGAGTAAGCTGCAAGGAAATTGTTCAGGTAGCTAGGCTAGAGAAGAAGGTGTTTGGTATGCTTTTCATTATTGGTCAGAGCATTGAGTAGAGGAGTTGGGAGGTCATGTTGCAGGTTTACAGGACATTGGTTAGGCCACTTTTGGAATATTGTTATGAAGGATGTTATGAAAATTGAAGTTAAAAATCACACAACACCAGGTTATAGTCCAACAGGTTTATTTGGAAACATTAGCTTTCAGAGAGCTTCTCCTCATCAGGTGGTTGTGGAGTATAAGATCGTAAGACACTGAATTTATAGCAAATGTTTACAGGGTGATGTAACTGGAATTATATATTGAAAAAGATCTGATTGTTGTTAAGTCTCTCATCTTTTAGAATGACCATGTCGGTTTTAGTTCTTTCATATGTAAATCGCAGAACATTTAAGTTACAATCTCAAGTGAACTTTAACAATTGTGGGCTGACATGACTCCAGTTGTTAAAGTTCACTTGAGAATGTAACTTTTACATGTTCTGCGATTTACATATGAAAGAACTGAAACCGACATGGTCATTCTAAAAGGTGAAAGACTTAACAAACAATCAGGTCTTTTTCAATGTATAATTTCAGTTACATCACCCTGTATACGTTTGCTATAAATTCAGTGTCTTATGATCTTATACTCCACAACCACCTGATGAAGAAGAATTGCTCCGAAAGCTAGTGCTGCCAAATAAACCTGTTGGACTATAACCTGGAGCTGTGTGATTTTTAACTTTGTACATCTCAGTCCAACGCTGGCATCTCCAAATCATGAAAATTGAAAGGGTTCAGAAAAGATTTACAAAGGTGTTGCCAGGATTGGAAGATTTGATCTAGAGGGGTGATCTTTATAGAGGGTTTATAAAATCATGAGGGGAATGGGTACAAAGACAAGGTCTTTTCCCTGAGTAGGGGAACTAGAGGGCATAAGAGGAAGTGATGGAGGCTGGAATAATTACAACATTTAAAAGGCATCTGTATGGATATATAAATAGGAATGGTTTAGAGGGATATGGACCAAATGCTGGCAAATGGAACTAGATTAGGTTAGGATATCTGGTCGGCACGGATGAGTTGGACTGAAGGGTCTGTTTCCATGCTGTACATCTCTATGACTCCATGGCTTTGTGGTGCAATGGATTCCATGCAATTGTTGAACAATCACTGAAGCAGATAAAGCATAGCAGGTCAGCACCTTGGTAAACAGAGGCTGCCTGATTTGAGGTAGTTGGTGGCTGATCAATGGGATATAATGGTGTCTGTTACCATTGCAGGCAGCCCATAGAACCTATTCACTGTATCAATTTATTGGCCTCATCACTTATAATTGTAGTCTCCCATGTTGTGTTGATGCTTTGCACCAAAACTGTTGGGATCTCTGTCAAAATATATGTAGGTCCTTGACTGCCCAACCATCAGGATTCCCCTCATGACCTTTGGTAAGAGGGCATATTTGGACATCAGTCAGCCTTTAGGCTCTACTCTAATTAATCCATTAGCCTTCACCTCTAGAGAGTACTGCCACCTCCCCTTTATTCCTCACAGCCTCCACTTGGCGACAATACAAAAATAAAAGTCAACACAAAATGAACATGCCACATTAAATGTATGGGTGGGATTTTCTAATTTATGGGGAGCTGATGTCATAATGTACAGCACACACCCCAGCACCAACAGGAAAGGCTGCTGGATTTTGTACCTAGCAGACAATCAAGTGGCCACTGAAGGGTTTTTCAACACATCACTTCCCACCCCATTTAGTGTTGCTGGCCAATTAGACAATCATCTCCGAAACATAGCCTCAGTGGTTAGCATTGCTACCTCCCAGTGCCAGGGACCCAGGTTTGATTCCAGCCTTCGGTGAGTGTGGAGTTTGCACATTCTCCCCATGTCTGCTCCGGTTTCCTCCCATAGTTCAAAGATATGCAGGTTAGTGGGTTAGCAAAAGTGAGGACTGCAGATGCTAGAAACCAGAGTCTCGATCAGAGTGGTGCTGGAAAATCACAGCAGGTCAGGCAGCATCCGAGGAGCAGGAAAATCGATGTTTTGGGCAAAAGCCCTTCATCAGGAAGCCCCCCAGGTTAGTGGGTTGGCCATGCTAAAAGTTTTCCCGTAATGACCAGGGATGTGCAGGTTAGGTGGTTTAGCCATGGTAAATGTGGGTTTACAGGGATAGTTTGGGGGCTGAGTGTGGGTGTGTTGCTCTTCAGAAGGTCATTGCAGACTTGATGCACTGAATTGCCTCTTTCTGCATTATAAGGTTCTATTCTAAGGTTGTTATGGTACAATAATGACAGGAGCCCAAGAGCAAAAGGCAAGATAAATGATGTATCGGGGAAGGGTGGCCTAGGGAGGGTTGGAGGCAAGGGCACCTGAGTGGCTTTCAGCAAGTGTCCCCCTGACACCTTCCCCCCACTCTGTAACCCGAATCACAGCCAAATTGTGGCAGATCAAGGCCCATCTCTCAAAGCAGGTTACTCCACTTTACTGGGAAGGCTGCCGATGTTCCTGCCTGCAGAGAACAGAGTTCATCAGGATGGTGGCCTGATGAGGCCATTAAGAGGTCATTAATTGGGCACTTAAGGCCTTTAGCTAGCAATAGATCAGGTAAGATTAGAGTAGTGCTGGAAAAGCACAGCAGGTCAGGCAGCATCCGAGGAGCAAGATGCTGCCTGATCTGCTGTGCTTTTCCAGCACCACTCTAATCTAGACTCTGATTTCCAGCATCCGCAGTCTGCACTTTTGCCTAATAGATCAGGTAAGTCGACAATGGGCCTTCCCACCCACAGCTTAATTTCTGGGGTTGTGGAAGGTAGCAGGTATCTCCAAATTGCCAACCCACCAACTATCCACTGTTTCCATCACATTCTCCAGTGAAATTTCCACCCAAAGGCAAATGATGCACACAGAAGGAGCTAACCACTTTTGTGCGCTCTAATTGGCCGGCAGTGCTAAATGGGGTGGGAAGTGATCTGCTGAAAAACCCCTTGGCTATTGAAGATCTAGCAGCTTTTGTGCGCCCTTGGTGCCTGTCTTACATAAATCTGTTCTAGTGCTCCCTTACAAAGGTCTCATCAATGGCTGCAGCATGAATGGTGAAAGGCTGATTAATTTCATGGGGTGTGTACTGCAGAGGACTCTGGAGACCACGCACCTCTGGGCCTAGAAACTCCAACTGCAGACTGCACCCACTCAGCCTGAGGTGGGTGGCTGGCGGGCAGCAGAAAGGACACTGGAGGAATGGTCATGGTAAAAGGATGAACAGCGTAAGTGCTTTTCAGGGAAAGCTCGAGAATTGCATGAGGGAAAGGAAGGACATTCATGTGCCACATTAACACCAGTAGAGATGTTTTAGGCCAAATGGTGTCTTTCCAGGTTATAAATCTGTTATAATTCTATGCTTAACACAAAATATACTATAAACGTGGATTCCTGTGTAGGAGAACTAAACCAAATTCTCATTTTTTTTATTGAAAGAAGGAAGATTGGTTGGAATAGTAACAAGCTACTGAGATCATCTGGAGCCTGGGCTTCAGTGCCTCAATGGACTGCAATCTCAGCGCAGATCACACACTTAAGGCTCAAGGCATATAGTTCAAACCCAGAAACTCCTCATTCAACAGGAGAAAGCTCTAACCAGAACAACAGATTACTCCGGGGAAGGAATTCTGTCGTCCTGACAATCTAATGCTGAGTCTATGCCACTTACAGCAGGTTTCAATAGAAGCTTGACCTTGACTTCCAACTTTGATTTCCACTTCATGAGCATTTCAATTTCAAGCTTCCTGAAGCTGACTAACACACAAAAAAAACTCTGGTTAGATTTCATTGGAAAAGCCCATCATTCTGAATCCTAGACGTGTATATAGCTGGTGTAGCCGAACAGAAAGTAAATAGCATAACTTTTTCAGGGAGATGGATATTTTTGATCCATGTAATTGATGGGGGAAATAAAAGCTATTGCAATGCAAATGGAAATAATCCCTTGTATATAGAGATGCCTGGTTGATTGCTCCAATTAATGGTAAACAGGTAATATTATCACTGCAAGCATTGAGAAATTAGAAGATCACCTTTGCTGGGCTCTCAGGGGAGCTAGGATGGGCAATAAATTCTGGTTTTTGCTAATGCTGCTCACATCCCTAGAATAGACCTTTTTATAATAATTTATTGCTCAGTGCCCTATTTAATGAGCGATTTTTAACCAGAATGGATATATTTACTTATTAAAAAGTAAATTGTGTCGATACTTGAAACTTTGTATTGAAACTTTGAATTTGATAAGCTTTAGGTGATTATTCTTTAAGCTCTAAGAGTCCATCCTGACTAACACTGAATAGGACATTTGTAGAATCAGCCTGATTCTATTTAAGGGGAGGCTGCCTAAACACTGAAAGAGAAGGGGGTTAGAAGGTTAAGCTGCCAGGGTTAGACAAAAAGGGATTTTGGAAGAAACTGGTGTTGAGCATCAAAACCAGAATGGACCAGTTATAGAGTCATAGAGAGGTACAGCACAGAAATAGACCCTTCAGTCCAACTCATCCATGCCATTCGGATAGCCTAAATTAATCTAATCCTATTTGCCAGCACTTTACCCATATCCTGCTAACCCATTCGTATTCATATACCCATCCAGATGCCTTTTAAATGTTGTAATTGTACTAGCCTCCATCACTTCTTCTGGCAGGGCAAAAGTGAGGACTGCAGATGCTGGAAACCAGATTCTAGATTAGAGTGATGCTGGAAAAGCACAGCAGGTCAGGCAGCATCCGAGGAGCAAGAAAATCGACGTTTCGGGCAAAAGCCCTTCATCGGGTTCCTGATTAAGTGCTTTTGCCCGAAACGTCAATTTTCCTGCTCCTAGATGCTGCCTGACCTGCTGTGCTTTTCCAGCACCACTCTAATCTAAACTCTGATTTCCAGCATCTGCAGTCCTCACTTTTGCCTAGTTGATTTTAACCTTACTGCAAATCCTCTTGCAAGGATGCCTACCCTGAAGAAGTTCTCCTCCTCTGTCCACAAGAATCTCAGTGAGTCTCTCTCTCACTGCAACCCCCAGGTTATCCCCTCTGCCTGACTTCTTCTGGCAGCTCATTCCATATACGCACCGCTCTCTGCGAGAAAACCTTGCCCCCGAGGTCCCTTTTAAATCTTTCCCCTCACACCCTTAATCTATGGCCTCTAGTTCTGGACTCCCCTACCACAGGGAAAAGACCTTGTCTACTTACCTTATCCATGCCCCTTATGATTTTATAAATCTCTATTAGGTTAGATCAAACGTCCATTTGTTTGTGCAGTAACTTCGACATTATTATGTGATTGCTCCTCTTTAACAAAGAATTGGTTATTTTAAAGTTTCAGTGACATTCTGCATAAGTTGGTTTTCCTCTAGTCAGGCTAATTGAATCCTATGCTTCAGCAGACAAGGACGCCATTCTAGTCTTTAGGTCTATGCCAGCCCTTTCAAACAACAACCCAGTTAGTCTCACGGTGGAGTTATTTCCACATACCCTGACACTTATTTTCCAATTCAATTCCCTTCGGAAAGTCAGGATTGACTCCATATCCACCAACCTATTAGGTAGTCCACTCCAAATCCTGGGAAAAAAGTGTTTCCTATTGTCACCTCTGGCTCTTTGGCCTGTCACTTTTCATTGGTGCCCTTGGATAATCAACCAAAGACACTCTATCTCACACCTTCAGGATTTAAAAATACGCTATCAAATCCCCACTTAGCCTCGTCTGTTCTGAGGAGAGGAACCCCAACTTCTCCTTTATTTGCTTTACTGTAATCCCTGGAACCATTCTGTATCTGATCGAAATTTCAACACTGTGTTTTATTAATTAGGGCTGCTTCCTGAATAATTTGCAATCGGTAGCACCTCGTTGAAAATTAAAAGCTGTTACCACTGTGTTTGAAAGGGAATGGCGTGTCAAACAAACTGAAACAGACAACATCCCTTCAGTGTGAAGAGAGGAGAAGCATTTCCCTTAATGATGAAAACAGTAGCCATCCATTTTATTTGAAATTAACCTGTGAAAACTGACTGTATCTAGGCTGCAAGGTGGTGTTTCACAGCCTATCAAGAAAGCAGTTTTAACTTTCCAAAACATTTTGTATTGTAGCAGAGGGATTTGTCATGTGAAATCACCAGGCTTGTGAAAATCAAATACAGTAAACTCTCCAGAGCCATCAAGATGAAAAATTAAATGCTGGAGGCTCCACTGGCTACAGAAACCTCCACAAAATGAGCTGAAGCTGCTTAAAGTAATTAAAAAAGACCATTGAGACCATTTTGATCTTAAATTATGTCCTTCTATATTAGTGTGAAGCTCCGCATTCATAGGTGCTATAACAAGGCGGATGACTATTTATAGGCACCCTTGAAAAGCACAGAATTTTGGAATTCTCCAGCCTAGAGGTCTGTAGATACTGAATCAGTGAGGAGACTCAACAGAGAGTTGGACAGATTTTTGGATATCAGGGGATTGGAGCATTTCGGAAAGGTGAAGTTCAGGTAGATGATCACCCAGAATTGCCTCTCAGATTTGACAATCTACCTGACCTAGCTCTGTGCCTTTTTCTTACATTATATTCATATATCCAAACCATTAAAGGACTAAGTATGGGTAATTTTGTTACTAAGTTCTGACAAGTTTGTTAGGGAAGGTGAAAGTGTAGCAGTAATGACACTAACCCAGTAATCCAGAACTCAAGGCTCATGTTCTGAGGTAAAAAAAGAGAAAAATGTAAACCAGAAACAAAAACACAAACTGGCTAAAAAGCTCAGTGGGTGGCATGGTGGCACAGTGGTTAGCACTGCTGCCTCACAGCGCCAGAGACCCGGGTTCAATTCCCGCCTCAGGCGACTGACTGTGTGGAGTTTGCACGTTCTCCCCGTGTCTGCGTGGGTTTCTTCCGGGTGCTCCGGTTTCCTCCCACAGTCACAAAGATGTGCAGGTCAGGTGAATTGGCCATGCTAAATTGCCCGTAGTGTTAGGTAAGGGGTAAATGTAGGGGTATGGGTGGGCTGCGCTTCGGCGGGGCGGTGTGGACTTGTTGGGCCGAAGTGCCTGTTTCCACACTGTAAGTAATCTAAATCTAAATCTAAATCTAAATCTCAGCAGGTCTGGCAGCATTTCTGAAAAGAAATCAGAGTTAACATTTCAGGTCTAATAATCCTTCCTCAGAATTGATGGTAGCTAGGAAAATGTTGTTTTTTTATGCAGAAGATGGGGTGAGGGGGGAGGGAGTAGGGAGTAAATGATCAGTTATTGGGATAGAGCCCAAAGAGAGAGAAGAACAGTTGGACAGACAAAGGAGTGGATAATGATCTGACTAGGAGGGTGACTAGCTGTTAATGGACTGTTAGTGGCTAACAATGGGTTGTGTGTCACAGCAGACTGGTGTGTGGGGTGGGGACTAGGACATAGTAGAGCTCAAGCCCTAAAGTTATTGAACTTGATACTGAGTCCAGAAGACTGCAGGGTCCCCATGTGGAAAATGAGGTGTTGTTCTTCCAGCTTACACTGAGCTTCACTGGAGCATTGCAGCAAGCCAGAGATATAGTATTGGCCAGGGAACAGGGTGGTGTGTTGATGTGGCAGGCAATGTTCTGAGGACATAGGTTTGAATCCCACCATGGCAGATGGTGAATGTTGAATTCAAGTTAAAAAAAATATATAAAAGCTAATCTAATTGTGACCATGTAACTACTTTTCATTGTTGTAAAGGTCCATCTTGTTCACTGATATCCATTAGAGAAGGAGATCTGTCATCTTTATCTGGTGTGGCCTATACGTGACTCCAGAGTTACAGCAATGTGGTTGACTCTTAACTGCCCTCTGGGCAATTATTGATGAATAATAAATGTTGGCCCAGTCAATGATACCCACATCCTATAAACAAATGATTCTCAATAGGAGTGACAGTAACAGGGGAGTTGTTATGAGGAACTTCAGCTTCCCCAATATTGACTGGGAATACTATAGTTCAAATAGTTTACATGGGTCAGTTATTGTTCATACTTTTCTGACACAGTATGTAGACAGGCCAACAAGGGGAAATGCCATATTGGATTTGGTACTGGGGAGTGAGCCCTGCCAGGGGTTGGATTTGGAGTGGGTGAGCACTTTGGCGATAGTGACCATAATTCTGTTATGTTTAACACAGCAATGGGCAGCGATAGGTATATACTGCAGGGAAGGAGGTATAACTGGGGAAAAGGCAATTATGATTCAGTTAGGCAAGATTTAGGAAGCATATGATGGGGAAGGAAACTGCAGGCGTTGGACACACTTGAAATGTGGAGCTTATTCAAGGAACAGCTATTGTGAGTCCTTGATAAGTATATACCTATCAGCTGGGAGGTAGTTGTCAAGAGAGGGAGCCATGATTTACTAAAGAAGTTGAACTCTTGTCAAGAGGAAGGCGGCTCATATGAGGATGTGGCGTGAAGGCCCAGTTAGGGGGCTTGAGAGTTATAAGTTAGCCAGAAAACATCTAAAGAGAGGGCTAAGAAGAGCCAGGGGGGGACATGAGAAGTTGTTGTTGGATAGCATCGAGGAAAACTGCAAGGCCTTCTTTAGGTATATCAGGAATAAAAGAATGACTTGAGTAAGATTAGCACCAATCAAAGATGGGAAGTTGTGTATGGAATCTGAGGACATAGGGGAAGCGCTTAATGAATAATTTTCATCAGTATTCACATTGGAAAAGGGCAATGTTAGTGAGAATACAGAGATACAGGCTACAAGATTAGAAGGGATTGAGGTTGACAAAGAGGAGATGGGCTTTTGCCCGAAACGTCGATTTCGAAGCTTTTCGGATGCTGTCTGAATTGCTGTGCTCTTCCAGCACCACTGATCCAGAAAGAGGAGATTCTAGCAATTTTGGAAGATTTGGAAATAGATAAGACCCTGGGGCCAAATGGGATTTATCCCCGGATTCTCTGGGAAGCCAAGGAGAAGATTGCAGAGCCTTTGGCTTTGATCCTTATGTCAGCATTGTCGACAGGGGTAGTACCAGGAGACTGGTGGATAGCAAATGTTGTTCCCTTGTTTAAGAAGGGGAGTCAGGACAACCCTGGTAATTATTGGCCAGTGAACCTTACTTCAGTTGTGGGTAAGGTGTTGGAAAACGTTATAAGAGATAGGATTTATAATCATCTAGAAAGGAATAATTTGATTTGGGATAGTCAATGCGGTTTTAAATTACATTAAATTAGATTACTTACAGTGTGGAAACAGGCCCTTCGGCCCAACAAGTTCACACCGCCCCACTGAAGCACAACCCACTCATACTCCTACATGTACCCCTTACCTAACACTACGGGCAATTTAGCATGGCCAATTCACCTGACCTGCACATCTTTGGACTGTGGGAGGAAACCGGAGCACCTGGAGGAAACCCACGCAGACACGGGGAGAACGTGCAAATTCCACACAGTCAGTCGCCTGAGGCGGGAATTGAACCCGTATCTCTGGCGCTGTAAGGCAGAGTGCTAACCACTGTGCCACCATGCCACCCACTAAAGGGTCGGTCGTGCCTCTCTAACCTTACTGAGTTCTTTGAGAAGGTGACAAAACAGGTGGATGAAGGTAAAGTGGTTAATGTGGCATATATAGACTTCAGCAGGCATTTGATAAGGTTCCACACATTAGGTTATTGCACAAAATATGACGTTTCGGGATTTAAGGTGATTTAGTGGTTTGGATCAGAAATTGGCTAGCTGAAAGAAGACAGAGGGTTGTGGTTGATAGGAAAGGTTCACCCTGGAGCTCAGTTACCAGTGGTGTGCCGCAAGGATCTGTTTTGGGGCCACTGCTATTTGTCATTTTTATAAATGATCTGGATGTGGGCGTAGAAGGATGGGTTAGTAAATTTGCAGATGACACTAAAGTAGGCAGAGTTGTGGATAGTGCTGAAGGATGTTGTGGGTTACAGAGGGACATAAGTAAGATGCAGAGCTGGGCTGAGAAGTGGCAAATGGAGTTTAATGCGGAAAAGTGTGGGGTTGTTCACTTCAGAAGAAATAACAGGAATGCAGAGTACTGGGCTAATGGTAAAATTCTTGGCAGTGTAGATGAACTGAGAGATCTCGGTGTCCTGATACATAAATCCCTAAAAGTTGCAACCCAGCTTGATAGAGTTGTTAAGAAGGCATATGTTGTGTTGGCGTTTATTGGTAGGGGATTGAGTTTCGGAGCCACGAGGTCAGCTTCAGCTGTACAAGACACTGGCAAGGCTGTACCTGGAGTATTGCAAGCGGCTCTGGTCACCGCGTTACAGGAAGGATGTGGAAGCTTTGGAAAGGTTCAGAGGAGATTTACGAGGATGTTGCCTGGTATGAAAGGAAGGTCTTATGAGGAAAGGCTGAAGGAACGGAGGTTATTTTCATTGGAGAGAAGAAGGTTGAGAGGTGACTTAAATTGAAATGTATAAGATATTCAGAGGGTTAGATAGGGTAGACAGTGAGAGCCTTTATTCTCAGATGGTGAAGGCTAACATGAGGGGACATAGCTTTAAATTGAGGAGTGACAGATTTAGGACAGATATCAAGGGGACTTTCTTCACTCAGAGAGTAGTAGGGCATGGAATGGCCATCTGCAACAGTAGTAGACACGCTGACGTTAAGGGCATTTAAATGGGAATAGAACATACATATGGATAATATTGGAATGGTGTAGGTTAGATGGGCATCAGATTATTTTCATAGATCGGTGCATCATCAAGGTCTGAAGGGCCTGTACTGCGCTGTAATGTTCTATTCTCTATGCTCTAAATAAAAATAAACCATAGGTTTTGACTGAGTCAGAGATTGCATCATAAAGAGCACAAGTATTTTTATATGGTCCATGTGATCTCCTAGATTAGCTTTAATCAGCTAAGAGACTCAGAGATGATTTTCCAAAATATATATTTGTCTTCATTACCCTGGGTTTTATTCCTGTTGCTTTCTCCATAGTAACACCTCTGATAATCAGAGTTGACCAAACAAAAGAAACCAAAAGAACTACAGATGTTGGAAATTAGAAGCAAAAACAAAATTGTTGGAAAACCTCAGCAGGCCTAGCAACATCTGTGGAAAGATATCAGAGTTAATATTTCAGGTCCAGTGACCCTTCTTCAGAATGGATGGTAGCTAGGAACAGATTGGTATCTCTGCAGAAGATGTTTGGAAGTACGGGGTAGTGAGAGCGATAGGTGGTGCTAGAGCCCAAAGATGGAGAAAAACAGTTGGACAGGCAAAAGACTGGGTAAAAGTTAGTCTGGGAAATGAACAGTTGCTAATCGGGACTATTAATAGCTGACAATGGGTTGTGTGTGGTAGCAGCTCATGTGATGACAAGGCTTGGTGTGTGGGATTAGAGTAAGGACACGGTGGGTCTGATGCTCTTCTGAGGGTTGGTGCAGACTCAATGGGTCAAATGGCCTCTAACCGTACTGTGGTTCTATGATTCTGTGGGAGAAGGTGCTTCAAGCCCTGAAATTGTTGAACTCGATATTTCCAAGTTCAGGGTCCCCAAGAGGAAAATGAGCCGTTGTCCTTCCAGCTTGCACTGAGCTTCGCTGTTGCACCGCAGCAAGTGCAAGGCAGAGCATGTTGGCTGGGAAACATGATGGTGTGTTGAAGAGGCAGGTAACTTTTTTGTGGACAGAACTGCAGAAAACTGACAAGGGAGGGCAGGGGAATACATGTATGGTGATGGCATCCTACAGGAGGTGGCTGAAGTGGTGGCTCATGATCTGGGTGCTGTTGGGATGCTAAGTCAGGACTAGGGGGGCCCTATCACTGTCGCAGGAGGAGTGAGGGCTGAAATGCAGGAATAGGTTGGATCCGGCTGAAGGCCCTGTCAACTATGCTGTTGGGGAATCTTCCCTTGAGGAAGAAGGTGAACATTTCAGAAGCCCCCTTCTCAAAGTTGGCATAATCAGAACAGATGCGACAAAGATGGAGGATCTCCATCCATCTTCTACTGTCCTCCACCCATGCTACCCCCCCAACCCCGCCCCATCTTCTTCATAATTACCAACCCTTTCCTAACTACTGTCAGTTCTGAAGAAGGGTCACTGGACTCCAAATGTTAATTCTGACTTTTCTCCACAGATGCTGCCAGACTTGCTGCATCTTTCAGCAATCTCTGTTTTTGACTGATCAAACAATAAGGACTTCTTCCTGTGATATACATTGTTGTAATCATTGGATATCTGGCATTCTCTGTTTGTCCTGATGAGTACAAGATGAAAAGCTTCAGCAACGTGTCTCTCTTTCCAACAATTTTCAAATTTGGTATCATCAAGTGACTCAGAAAAAGGCCTATTAATGCAAGAACATCTCCAGACTATGTTTCTTGGGGGATCTTATCTCAAAGTTTGATAAAGTAACATTAGGAAACCACTCCCATCCACCAGTCATATTGATCAGGAACTGAACATGATGGATAGCTTTAACTCCATGGTTTAAACAAAGAACTTGATACCTCATTGAGCATTTTATTTAATAAGATTTTTCATAGAACAAGAAGTTCTGTCAGTATAATATCCTATTTTGGAAAAAAAAAGGAACATATGTTGTAAAAGAGCACTCATTGCAGAAATTTTGTCAGTTACAAGTCAAGATGCTATGTCAAGTCACAGTTGAACTGACCACTTTCTAACGCTCATATGCATGAGATTTTAGCTTGTGGTTTCGAGTTTAAAGCAAAAGGGTAGATATTTGCATATTTGCATGGAGCTTGAAATTACCATGTGACAATACAATCATGTAATCCCTTGCTGATTTTTAAATCAATGAAATTTATTCCAGAAAGCTTTGTCCTAAACTGTTTGTTCCTCAAGTCTGAACACTAAATTGTTTAATAGAAAAACGTCTTACACATAGAGGACTTGTAAGTCTAGTCTATTTCATAGCAGAGTCTATTTACTGAACAAACAGAGTCTATTTAAACTGTGTACCAAATATCGTTTTATAACTGTGCTCTCCAGTAAATTTAGTTTATTTATTCAGAAAACAGTGTATTGAAAAAGTATATCTATAGACAATAAATAAAACTTATGGCTGAGACTATAGCAAAGTCTTCGATAACGGTAGGGGAGACTTCTGCAGCTTAAAAATATGTTGCTGGAAAAGCGCAGCAGGTCAGGCAGCATCAAAGGAACAGGAGAATCGACGTTTCGGGCATAAGTCCTTCTTCAGGAGTACAAGGCAATGAGTGGTGGATAGCTAGATAATACAAAATCAATCCCAGTCACTTACAGAAGTACATTGTTCTGACATGATGAATCACCTAGAATCTGAGCAGCAATAAAGTATCTCTTCATGCAGCCAATAGTTTGTGGATGGATATTCTAGCATTTTCCGCAGCAGTGGAAGTTTTCCTGCATCCAGTTTCTGAATTAATATATACATAACGAATGTATTACTTTAAATGTGTTACCTAAAGACATAGGTTAAATAAATGTATCAATCAATTTGAGGATCTGAATGTGACATTTTATTTCCTGTGCTTTTAACCTCAATTCAGCGTGACTTTTCATCATAGGTAAATGCTTAGCACATCATTGATGTCATATTATTTGTGACTGGTAAAAGGTGTTACAAATGTACTGGATTCATGGTTTTATGAATCATTAGTTGCTTTAAAAACAATTTTTTTTATTACCATCATGTTTTACTGCAAATTGGAGCAGCAGCAAGATTTATGAGTTAGTAAGATTACAGAGATAAAGTCGAAATGTAAGTGCTTTGCTGATTTAAGACAATTGTCACATGTTAATGAATTAATGCCTTTTAATTTAGAAGGCAGATAAAAAATAGTTTACAACATTTTATGGACAATTCATTAATTGTCCAAATCACAAATTCCTGCTAAGTGCATGTTTTCATGTACAGTATTTCTACTCTATGGACTATGAGCTTGCATAAATCAAGTAGAAATGAGGAGTGTTGACAAAAAGTCACTAAACACTTACAAATGGCTGAGCACTATTTGTAAATGAATTGTGCAAAAGTAGTTCATTGGCATAGAGAAGCTTTGTTTAATAATGTCCTGATTTGAGAACTTATTTCATTAGAGTCATAGAATCATAGAAGCTTTACAGCATGGCAGTAGACCATTCAGTCCAACTCATCCATGCCGACCAGATATCCCAACCTAATCTAGTCCCACTTGCCAGCACTTGGCGCATATCCCTCTAAACCCTTCCTATTCATATGCCCATCCAGATGCCTTTTAAATGTTGTAATTGTACCAGCCTCCACCACTTCCTCTGGAAGCTCATTCCATACACACACCATCCTTTACCCCTTCAGTCCCTTTTAAATCTTTCCCCTCTCACTCTAAACCTATTCCCTCTATTTTTGGACTCTGCTACCCTGGGAAAAATATCTTGGCTATTCACCCTATCTGTGCCCCTCATGATTTTATTAAGTTCTATAAGGTCACCCCTCAGCCTCTGACACTTGAGGGAAAACAACCCCAACCTATTCAGCCTCTCTCTATAGCTTACACTGTCCAATCTCGGCAACATCTTTGTAAATCTTTTCTGAACTTTTTCAAGTTTCCCAACATCCCTTTCTAAAGCAGGGAGAAGAGAATTGTATACAGTGTTCCAAAAGTGGCCTAACCATTGTCCTGTACAGCCGCAACATGACGTCTCAACTCCTATACTCAAAGCACTGACCAATAAAAGCAAGCACACCAATTGCCTTCTTCACTATCCTGTCCACTTGTGATTCTACTACCATGTTCCTGCACCCCAAGGTCTCTTTGTTCAGCAACACTCTCAGGACTTTACCATTAAGTGTATAACTCCTGCCCTGATTTGCCTTTCCAAAATGCAGCATCGCACATGTTCTCGATTAGATTACCTACAGTGTGGAAACAGGCCCTTCAGCCCAACAAGTCGACACCAACCCTCTGAAGAACAACCCACCCAGACCCATTCCCCTACATTTACCCCCTCACCTAACACTACGGGCAATTTAGCATGGCCAATTCACCTAACCTGCACATTTTTGGACTGTGGGAGGAAACTGGAGCACCTGGAGGAAACCCACGCAGACACGAGGAGAATGTGCAAAGTCCACACAGACAGTTGCCTGAGGCGGGAATTGAACCCGGGTCTCTGGCGCTGTGAGGCAGCAGTGCTAACCACTGTGCCAATAAAAATTTAATAAGTGTTCAGATTGTCCAGTCATCTGACCTAACCAACCTCCTGAGGAGAATGGGATACTCCCTACTTACCTCGGTGAGTGTAGCACCAACAAAACTTTAGATTGATATCATCCAGGACAAAGCAGCTCATTTGATTGGCACTACACCCTCAAGCTTCCACTCCCTCCACCATCGATATGCAGTTACAACAGTGTGCACCATCTACATGAAGCACTTCAGAAATCCTCTCAGGCTTCTTAGACAGCACCTCGCAAATCCCACAACCACAAACAGAAAAGGACAGCAGATACATGCAGAAATCACCACCTGCAAGTTCCCTTCTGAACCACTCAAAATAGGTTTAGAGTGAGAGGGGAAAGATTTAAAAGGGACTGAAGAGGCAAAGGATGGCGTATGTATGGAACGAGCTGCCAGAGGAAGTGGTGGAGGCTGATACAATTACAACATTTAAAAGGATGGGTATATGATGAGGAAGGGTTTAGAGGGATATGGGCCAAGTGCTGGCAAATGGGACTAGATTAGGTTGGGACAGCTAGTCGGCATGGATGAATTAGACCGAATGGTCTACTTCCATGTTGAAAAGCCTCTATGATTCTATGACTCTAATGAAATAAGTTCTCAAATGTTACCGTTCCTCCTCTGTTGTTGTGTCAAAACTCCCTCTCTAACAATACTGTAGGTGCTACTGCAGCAAATAGACAGCAACATTTCAAGAAGACAGCTCACCACCACCTTGCCAAGGACTACTTGGGATGGACAATAAGCAGACAGTGATGCACACATTCCCTGAATGTATTTAGAAAAGGCAATATATTACCACTAGGGCAATTCTTTGGGGAAAATTGTTATGACAAAGTCATTCAATTTCATACAACTGACCCTTCTCATCGCATTGCTGGTAACTTAAAGCATGTTGGGGAGGCTTCAGTTGTCCTCATTTTAGCTTAACATGGACTCAGTCATTCTCTCTATTGGGTAAAAGCAATGACTGCAGATGCTGGAAACCAGAGTCTAGATTAGAGTGGTGCTGGAAAAGCACAACAAGTCAGGCAGCATCCGAGGAGCAAGAAAATCGATGTTTCGGGCAAAAGCCCTTCATCAGGAATAGAGGCAGGGTGTCTGCAGGGTGTAGAGATAAATGAGAGGGGGGTGGGGTGGGGAGAAAGTAGCATAGAGTACAATAGGTGAATGGGGGTGGGGATGGAGGTGATAGGTCAGAGAGGAGGGTGGGGGAAGGTAGCAAAGAGTACAATGGGTGAATGGGGATGGGGATGAAGGTGATACGTCAGAGAGGAGGGTGGAGTGGATAGGTGGAAAGGAAGATAGGCAGGTAGGACAGGTCATGAGGGTGGCGCTGAGCTGGAAGGCTGGAGCTGGGGTGAGGTGGGGGAAGGGGAAATGAGGAAACTGGTGAAATCCACACTGATGCCATGGGGTTGAAGTGTTCCGAGGTGGAAGATGAGGCGTTCTTCCTCCAGGCGTCGGGTGGTGAGGGAGCGGTAGTGGAGGAGGCCCAGGACCTGCATGTCCTCGGCAGAGTGTGAGGGGGAGTTGAAATGTTGGGCCACAGGGCAGTGGGGTTGATTGGTGTATAAAAAAAAATGGAATGCTTCACGAATTTGCTTGTCATCCTTGCGCAGGGGCCATGCTAATCTTCTCTGTATCGTTCCAATTTTAGTATATCTGCTGCCGAAGAGTTACCCATTCTCTCTACTGGTTAACTTGCATTTTCGCTTTGCTTCTCCAGTTTTTTTAAAACACCTATATTGGGAAATTCAATTTGTCCCTTAGTTCAACATTTAATTAGGACAATTGGTGTGAAGTGGTTGCACCATTAATTTTAAAGCTAACGGTGTCGACAGAATGCGAATGTTGAAGATGCTTGAGCATCAAAAACAAGGGAGGGAACATTCATTAGCTACAGTCCACTCCAAGCAGCACATCAAATCTGAACTACTTTACCATTGACTCTACACGAAGCCACCTCCAGCAGTTCACACTCAAGGCTGTTTGTTCTTCTTTTTTCCGATTCATTCATGGGATGTGAATGTCGTCGGCTAGACCAGCATTTATTGCCCATCTCTAATTGCCCAGAGGAGAGTTCAGAGTCAACCACATTGCTGTGGGTCTGGAGTCACATGTAGGCCAGATCAGGACATCAGTGTCCTCGGCATCAACAATTGGTAATGGATTCACAGTCATCAGACTCTTAATTCCAGATGTTTTTCATTTTAATTCAAATTCCACCAATTGCCGTGGCAGGATTCAAACCCAGGTTCCCAGATCATTACCTGGGTTTTGGGATTACCAGTCCAACGAAATACCACTAGGCCGTGGCCTCTCTTTCCAGTCCAGCTGCTAAAGTAAGACCGGGAATGAGTGTCTCACTCTCCTCTCGATGCTGCACTGATGCTCACGACAGCTTTGTAGTGAGGCAGGTACACGAGCGATTTTGAAACAAACACAGAGTGGTGGAATACCCTCAGCAGGTCTGTGGAGAGAGAAACTGAGTTAACATTTCATGTCCGGTATGACACTTTTTCAGAAGAGGTATATACATTGCACACATGAAAATATGAACTCACTGACATAGAAGTGACCAGCTGATTCATCAAGGTGGCCCCAGTCCTCATACTGGCTGGAGCCTCATGATTAAATACTGGTCTCTGCTCACCCACCATCCCCGCTCCCCTTCTGCCTCAACTCCCCTTCCTGCTTCAAGTCTCCCTGCATTTATGTAATCTCCTGCAATGGAGTGAAGTGGTAGAAACAGAGAATTATGTGGCAAAATATACTGGAAAAGTCCTTGCTGATCCACTCGGGTATTCAAACCTAGCCAGGACATCAAATGGACCAAGTGTTATCTGTAAAATCTTTCAGAATATCTTGAATTTATATAGCACCTTGATAACTATGAAACGCCCAGAGGCTTTCAAAGAGCAGAAGCTGACACTGAGCTATATCTTTGGAGCGGTGATGAAATGCTAAGTCAAAAAGCCATTGCAGAATCTTCTTGAAGCAGAAAGGGTGGGGAGGGTTTAGGGAAGCTGAAGGCAGCTTCTGTGTCACTGCTTGGTAATATGGCATATGAGTGTTAACACAAGTTATAGTCTGAACAGATCTGAAAATGTGTTGCTGGAAAAGCGCAGCAGGTCAGGCAGCATCCAGGGAACAGGAGAATCGACGTTTCGGGCATAAGCCCTTCTTCAGGCTTATGCCCGAAACGTCGATTCTCCTGTTCCCTGGATGCTGCCTGACCTGCTGCGCTTTTCCAGCAACACATTTTCAGCTCTGATCTCCAGCATCTGCAGACCTCACTTTCTCCTCATAGTCTGAACAGATACCAATTACAGTCTGAACAGATTTGACTGATAGCAATTTTCTTTAAGATTACTCACATGTGTGACTGATTTTTAGATTAGATTAGATTAGATTAGATTACTTACAGTGTGGAAACAGGCCCTTCGGCCCAACAAGTCCACACCGACCCGCCGAAGCGTAACCCACCCATACCCCTACATTCACCCCTTTACCTAACACTACGGGCAATTTAGCATGGCCAATTCACCTGACTTGCACATCTTTGTGACTGTGGAAGGAAACCGGAGCCCCCAGAGGAAACCCACGCAGACACGGGGAGAACTTGCAAACTCCACACAGTCAGTCGCCTGAGTCGGGAATTGAACCCGGGTCTCTGGCGCTGCGAGGCAGCAGTGCTAACCACTGTGCCACCGTGCCGCCCATAGATCCTGAGTCTGGCCTGTTCCAAATACATCCATTGGAGATAACCTGGGAAACATCCACTCAGCATTGGAGCAGCACTGCAGACCAAAGACACACCCCTGTTCTGAACAACAATTGTGCCATATTCCAGAAACTAAAAGTCCTAAAGGCATTTTGACAGTGACTGAGGAAAGGTAAATGAGAAGATGCAGTGCTTTCCCAATCCACTGGCCTGACAATTTCTCAGACAACACCCCCTCATAGCCAGGCCCAAGACCATCCCACCAAACCTAAGCACACTCTCACTTATATGGCACCCTGCCCACCTGGCATCCTAGTTAACGGGCACAATAACACCCTACCCAGCTAGCAGACTAGCTCCTTAACCAAATGCTACCCTTTCACAGAAGCTGACAATGTGGAGAACAGGACACACTGACTGCTGCAAAAGAGTGCATAGTCTTTATGAAGATTTTCCTTGCTGCTAGCTGTGTGGATTCCTGAACAGGTTTGCAATGGGAATCTTTACACCACATAGAAGGTTAAGTGGATACATTGTAATACAATCAGGGCCTTTGAAGCTGATCGAAATATCTGGCTCAATGTTAATGCTTTAGGTTCCTGATGATTACTCAGAACACAGCAAAGCAATCAAAGTTCATTTAGGGTGTCTATTTGTAAAGAATCTCCATGAACTGCAGCATCCAGAAACAACGTCTTCTACGAAAAGCAAGATAATTTCTCCAGCAAAATACAGTGAGTGGAGGACAGTTACATCACACAAAAATCTCAAGTAAATCTATTTCTTGTCTCTTATGACTGGGCAGTCTATGCACGTAACTGAGAAGGGGATATGTCTCAATCACCTTAATTCTAGTAGGAAATAAACCAAGAAAAATAGACATGATTTGGAGATGCCGGTGTAGGTCTGGGGTGTACAAAGACACAGAATTTATAGCAAACGTTTAGTAAAAGTATAGCAAAAGGTTAAAAGGTGAGAGACTTAAACAATCCAGGTCTTTTTCAATATATAATTTCAGTTACATCACACTTTATGGACTAACAAAAAAAAGCTGTTGGATTGCCATCTAAAAACCCGATTGGTTCACTGTTGTATAGCAAAATTCTATAAATTCTGTGTCTTATGATCTTATATTCCACAACCACCTGATGAAAGAGCAGCGCTCCGAAAGCTAGTGCTTCCAAATAAGTCTGTTGGATTATAACCTGGCGTCGTGAAAGGAAAAATAGAGTCACATTTCCAAGTTTGAACTTCTGTATTTGCCCTCATGATGTGGTTAAACAATAGCATAACTTCTTGGACAATTGGCAAGTGTTCTATACCACTTTGGAAAGCCTTGAATTAATCATGTGGATATGGGCTAGAACCACCCTGTTGGCCAGAATATGTGGCAGATTCCTTTCTCTGAAGCACAACAGTCCATGAATTGTCAGACTTCATGGTTTTGGGTGGTAGGATTTACTAATTCAGTACCATCACACTAACCATGACAAAGGGCAGCACCATGTATATGCATGTACTATTCCTCCTCATTGATGCTGTTTGATCCCCTGGGCTTTTCCAAAAATCATTCTTTTTTAAAAGGTGCCCAACATGCTAAGGAGGTTCTGACCTAAGTCAATGGGGAGAAACAGCTTCCACCAGCAGAAGTCAGATTTAAGATAACTGGCAAAAAACCCATAAGGGAAACGACAAGAAATGATTTATTGCACAGTGAGTTGTTATGACCTGAATGACGTACCAGAAGTGTGATAGATGGCAGATTCAACAGTAAATTTTGAAGAGAAACTTGAAAGGGAGAAATCTGCAGGACTGCGGAGAAAAAATGGGGGTGGAATTAATTGTGTCAAACTGTACACGGTACCAAAACAGCCATGACCAAAGTCACAAATTACAACCTATATCACTGAAAAATGGCACACTTTATCCCTCCTTCTCCACTTGTCTTGGTTTTACACATTCTGGTGCTTCCATGCCTCACACTGTCATCCAGCTGAATAGAACTGCTCTCATCTGGTTCTATTCTGATTGATCTAATCATAGGTAGAAAATCACCAACAATGGATGGGCTCAGTAATTTCTGAAATGTAATAATGTAAATAGTGTTGTTAAAACGCTTCAAGACACCTGTGTCAGCAAGAACCCCCAGTGTTTGTGGTATATGTTATGTGAGCTAACATAAGGAAGCACTGAGACCATATTGCATTGACAGTGGTGTTTGACGCAAGAAACCATGTAATTTACCCAAACCTCTGATGCCTGTGTCACAATCGCACCAAATCACATTCCACTCTCATCTCTGTGCTCATGACCTACACTAGCTCCTGGTCAAGCAATACCTCCACTTTAAAATTCTCTTCCTTGTTTTCAAATTTCTCCATGTCTCTCCCCGCTTCAGCTCTACAAGGGTCTCCAATTTCAGCATGTATCCAAATCCAGGATCTTGGGCATCCCTGATTTTATTGTTGTACTGCGGGTGGTCATCTGGCAGCCGGCTAAGTCTTAGGCACTGGAATTTGCTTGTTCATTCCCTCTGCCTTTCTATTTTTCACTCCTTCTTTAAGATGGCCTTCTTTCACCAAGTTTCCTGTCACCTGTCCTGTACAGCATGGAATCAGATATCATTTGATCATTGTCTCATGAGGCTCAATGAGACATTTTACAATGTGGAAGGTGCTGTAGTGCTTCCTGTGGCTAATTCCTACGATAAGAGGATTCTTCTTTGAAGAAAGATTAAGTAGAATAGGCTTATGGTGTCAGAAATTTTAAAAAATGAGGAGAAAGTGAGGACTGCAGATGCTGGAGATTACAGTTGAGGGTGTGGTGATGGAAAAGCATAGCAGGGCAGGCAGCATCCGAGGAGCAGGGGAGTTGACGTTTCGGGCAAAAGCCCTTCATTTTGAAAAATGAGATGATTCCATTGGCTTGGTTGAAACTAAGAGCTTTTTTTGGAGAATTGAGAATTAGGGGTCATGGTTTCAACATAAGAGATTGCCACTTAAGATAGAGGTGTGAAGAAGATCTGTCACTGAGATTAGTGAATCTTTGGAATTCCCTTCCCTAAAGAGATGGTTAGTGGATGGGCAATCATTGATTATTAATAACTGAAGTAGATAGATTTTTAGTCATTAAGGGAATCGAGGACCATAGCGAATAGGTGACAGAGTGTTGAGATCAGCATTGATTGGGGGAGCAGCTGAAGGGGCTGTAGCTCCTATTCCTTGTCATAAAGTGACAGTTCTTTCAATTGATATCAGTTCTGAAGAAAGGTGTTATACTTAAATATTAAGCTGCCAGCTTAGAACAAAAGGATTCTTTCAGAAGTCAGTTTTCCATTTTATCTCAGTTATAATATTTTGGTATGTGACTGAGTTCTCAACCAGAACAGGAACAATGAAATTGCCTCCCACAGTTTAGCTGAGTCCAGACTGCCATACTGCAAAAATTCACCAGCAACAGCATTCACAATTTCACAGTCTATTTGTTTCTATCCCTCTAAATTTTGATAATATATTAAATTTATTTAAGCTATTCTGACAATTTATTCCATCTGAATTTCTATGAGCTGATTTGCAGTAGAAAATATATTCCGGACCAATGTGGGCACTGTTACATCTCAACTTTGTGTTTTCCAAACAATCTAACCAATTGGCCTCATTATGCTGAAACCATGCAATTATTTTCCTTTTCAAGTATTTATCAAGCATTTATCCAATTCTCT
This sequence comes from Chiloscyllium plagiosum, assembly GCF_037043375.1. Lineage (NCBI taxonomy): Eukaryota > Metazoa > Chordata > Chondrichthyes > Orectolobiformes > Hemiscylliidae > Chiloscyllium > Chiloscyllium plagiosum. Next base: position 24,175,271 of record NW_028270156.1, read on the forward strand.
TTTGAAAATAACAACTAAACCTGCTTTCATCACCTTTCAACCAATACATTTCAAATCTTAATTGTTTGTGGCTCAAAATAAGTCCCTGCCACTCCTCTGTTTTTTTGACAATTACCATTAATCCACACCCTTTGACTATTGACTTTATTGCCCTGGAAGCAGATTCACCTTACTTACTCCAACGACACTTCTCAAAATATTAAACATCTCTATTAAATCGCTCCTTAACCCAAGCTTTCTTCACAGCCTCCCCTTTGTCAATCTCCCTATATAACTGAAGCCCCTCATCCCCAAAATCCCAGTTACATAAATCCCTTCTTAAGATTCTCTATTCTGCCTACAGGAACAGGCTAAGGAGGTGGACTTACAATCTACACAGAGGATAACTGTTACACAGGGAACATGGAGCTGCAGTCTGCATTGTGATTCTCTGACCATCGGTTGGAAGATGATGGATGGTATGCTTGCCTTAAAAGCCCTGTTTGGACAGCCAGGAGATGAGGCTCTCTGGATTGGTAAAGATCATTTCCATTATCAGATAGCCTGCAATCTAACAACAAACCCTTCAGCGAGCAGCCCAGCCATTTGTCTCTCTTTAGCGATCATATGACATTTAATATTCCTCATCGTTGGTTCAGATTGCAAACAGCATGGAGCACAAAGAATAGGACTTAAACAATGTTAATCTTTTAGAAGGTGCAGGGGCTATCTATTGGAATATCAAGATTGTAGAATGATTCTTAGAATAATCCAAGTGAACAGACCATTCTGCCCATTGCCCCTGTGCCAGTCAGGAAGCAATAGTTTCCTTTTCTATCTTTCCTTTATTTCTTGTCTTTATTTCTGGCACTTATTAGACTAGGAGATGTAGGGATGGGTCAGAATATCCATGTCATGTTCTCACACAACAACATTTTTCATGCTGATTAATCTAATGTAAATTGTGGGTGTGATGCTGGAAAAGCACAGCAGGTCAGGCAGCATCCGAGGAGCAGGAGAATTGACATTTTGGGCAAGAGCCCTTCATCAGGGATCATTCCTGATGAAGCCTCTTGCCTTTAATAGCGATTCTCCTGCTCCTCGGATGCTGCCTGACCTGCTGTGCTTTTCCAGCACCACACTCTCGACTCTGACTTCCAGCATCTGCAGTCCTCACTTTCTCCTAAATGTAAACTATGATCTATTGCAAAGCAATTCATGTTCATTTATCAAATAAAAACTATACATAATTATATATTTAATTTACAAGTAATTGTATCACGCATCATGGTCGGCACAGGCACATTGGGCAGAAGGGCCTGTTCTTGTTCTATACTGTCCCATGTTCTAATTGTTCTCAAATAATGTAATAACGAAACATTGGTGATTTGAACGACTACAAGCATATTGATATTGTGATCTGGAATTCATTGCCTGAAAGCACAGTGGAAGCAGATTTTATAGTAACCTTCAAAAGGATCTGGATAAGAATTTGGAAGGGAAAACATTATTTCCTTAACCTAAAAATATTCTGAAGATGTTGATTGGCTAGACGCAGAGAATGTAGTTCTGCTTGTGAGGGAGGTCTTAAATCCAGGTTATCCATAGGAAATGTAGGAGAAACGTCTTTCTCTAGACTGTGGTTAGAATGTGAAACTTGCTAATGCTTGGAATGGTTGTATTTAAGGGGAAGACGATAAATGTAGAAGGGAGGAAGAGAAAGAAGGAACTTCAGTTAGAGTACAAATGAAATAAAAGTCACCATAGTCCCAGGGACAGTCTTTTGTTCTCTTATTAAACACAGAGAGGTGACAAGTGGTACATTTACCCTGAGGGTCTACATTCCTCAAATGAGGGAAAAGATTGAGAAGATAGGGTCTTTGTGGTGTCCATTAATGAATTAAGGTATGAGGTGACTTGTGTAGAAAATAAACACTGGCAAAGAGCAATTAGATTGAATAGCGTTGTTCTGTGCTATGTAATCATGATGTTCTCAGTACACTATTGCTGATTGCAAGGTCCTGCTACCATTGTACAAACAAGAGAACTTTTGAGTAAGTATTAAACACATGTTCCATCATGCATTCTAATTCACGCAGTACAGCATACTGGTCTCCAAAACGTCATTAACATTCGTGGTTTTTAAGTTTAAAACACATCAAATGATTTTTTTATCTCATAACAACAATTTGCATTTAAATAGTGTCTTTAACAGAATGAAAAGGTCCAAAGGCATTTCACATGAGGGTTATCACAAAATTTGATAGCAAGCCTCGTAAAGAGACATTAGAAGAGGAGACAAAAGCTTGGTCAAATAATAAGGAGCATCATAAAGAAGAACAAAGTGAAGGTAATAAGTTTAACCAGGGAATTCCAATCTCTTGGCAGCTTCTCGGGGTGAGCCAGGGATCATGGAGGGAGAACTGGAGATGCACAGAGGTCTTGCAGGGTTATGGGGAAACAAGGAGGAACGAGGTCTCTGATGGATGAATAGAACATGGTGTAAGACACCAGTTTTCAATTGGACACCAAGGCCTGAAATTTTAGTATTTGATTGAGAGCACAAAGTCAGGATAATTCCTTGCTCCAAAATGTGTGTCAAACTATTCCAACAACTACAAGGGACCCATAACTTCAATGCCAACCTTTGCCTCTCAACAAATAACACAAACCCTCATCCCTTAAATGCCAATCTATACAACTCCACCCAAACCAATGGCCTCTCACCCTCTTCTTGTCAAAGTACGATTCTCTTCATTACCCCTCATAATTTATATTCCACAGCACGCCCCTATGCCAGCTTAGTGTCAACTCATGCCAACTCCTGTCTCCCCCATCCACAAAACTATTCCTTTACACCTACCATGATAATTCACCCTGTATTCACCATGGACAGACCTCAGGACCATACTGAGTTTAAATAATGTTCATAAGTGTCTATGATGAATTCACTATTTCATACAAAAAGAATACTCATTTAAAAATAAGCACAACTTTTAATATCCTTTAATCCACTATAAAAAGAAGCATTCAAATTTGTAGACCAAAGTGTGCTATAACAATTTGAAGCTGTCAATCAAACTGTAAATTGATTATCACAGTAGGGTTTCTCTCAAAGGTTGTGACATCAACCATGTAGCACTAATCATGTAATTATAACCATCAGCATTATTTCAACAGGGTAAAGTGAAATAGCCAGTACTGATACTTTATACATTCCAGTCAGTTCTTTCTAAGATTAAAAGTTCAACAGTTTTAAATCTCTTCAAAGTTTGACAGCTCCTGTTGAAAGCACTTTTGGATGTTCCAATGAGTTTGACAGTTCCCAGGGCTTAAAGCACTTATTACTTACATTTACGTCTACTTTTAACTTACTACTTCTAAAAGGCATCTTACCTTTCCCAAAGGGTATCTGGCCTCACCCTGATGGTGTCCCTTGACCCTATCCAAAAGAGTGTCTTATCTCTTCAAAGGGGTGGCCAGCTTCTTGAAGGACTCTAGCAGCTTGAGACCTTCTCCTACCAGGTCCATTGAGCAGTTCTAAAGAGGGGTCACAGGACCAAAATACTCTTATCTCAACAGATGCTGCCAAACCTGCTGAGTTTCTTCAACAATTTCTGTTATTGTTTCAGATTTCCATCATCTGCAGTTTTTTTTCTGTCTTATTCCAATGAACATAAGTTCCATAACATTGCACCAGCTAAAATCATTTCTGACTGGGTCAGCTGTGCTTTAAGATGGGCAGCTGCCTGTATGAGCTGCAGATGCAACCCATCCTCAATCCCCTATACTGCAGCCAGGTGAAAATATTAGGTCCTGTGCTCAGGGGCAGAATTTCTGGATTCATGCTTCCAGAGCTATTTTCATAACATCAGAGAGGCTTTCCATGAAATCAAGGGATAAACGGATAGTTGGAAATGTGGAGTTGAGGCAGATTAGGCTGAGGGGCCTTATGGCCCACTCCTGTTCCTATCATGTACGTGTTGATCTTACTGTCTTAGAAAAACAGCAATGAAAACCTATCAACAGTTAATCAAGTTTTAAACACACTCAACATACTGTGAATCAAGTCAGATTTGGCTCTGGACTTAATTACATATAATAAATGGTCATTGACCTGAAATATTACTGCTGTTTCTGTCTCCACAGATGCTGCTGAGCACTCTCCAGCAATTTTAGCTTTCATTACATGTTTATCATTGCTTTAGTGGCCTGTGAGGTTAGGATTTCTAGAGAACAAATAATATTGTGGATTTTCACACAGGCTGATAGCCATTTCTAATTCACCTCTCTCCTAAACCAGCTGTAGAATTAATTCCATTTACAGACAGCTGTGATTCATTTCAATGCAGCTTCAAAGATATTCAAATTATTACAAAACTATTGGAAAGTGACTCTCGCAAATCACTTAATGCAAATCGGCAGGTGTAAAATCGGCTTGTATGCGAGATCTGATTTTCTTCAATTTTCTTTATGTGTATTCCTCATTTTTATGCAAGTAAAATCCACAAATGTGATTGAAAGAATTGTCAGGTCATCAGTGGATAGTCTTCATTCATCTGCAATTGATTCATGTCAGATTGTGGCAATCAGGACTAAAAAGCTGTTTGATTGCAAGTTAAACTGTGAAAGGGCTGTGGCATTGACTGCTGCACAGAGGCAGGGGCATCAGGGAACTCTGCCCCAGACTGCACTGCACAGCAGTCTGACCCAGAGAGGATTCCAGTTTACATCAAGCCACACAATAAAGAGAAAGAGTAACTAAATACATTCCTTGTACTTTAAAAAAAAAGTTTTGGTACCTTTTCCAGCTGAACCACAATAAAAGATGACCATTTATAATGGTGAACCCACACCTAAGTGTCAGAAGTCAATCTGCTCTCTCACTGTCTAGAGAAACACTCAATCCCGTCTGACTCTGAGCTGGGAATACAGCCACTGAGCCAATGAAATGTGAGTGTAGCTATCCAGGCAGATGTCAGCCCAGTATTTAGAGACTATATTTAGCACTGCTGCCTCAAAGCGTCAGAGACCCAAGTTCGATTCCACCCTGTGGTGACTGTCCGAGTGGTGTTTGCAATTCTCCCCATGTCTGCATTGGTTTCCTTTGGGTGCTATGGTTTACTTCCACAGACGTGCAGGTTAGTTGGATTGGCCATGCTAAAATACCCATTGAGTCCAGAGATGTGCAGACTAGGTGGATTAGCCATGGGAAATGCAGGGTTATAGGGACAGGGTAGGCAAGGTGAGCCTGGGTGTGATGCACTTTGGAGGGTTGGTCTGGACTTGATGGGCCAAATGGCCTGCTTCCACACTGTAGGGATTCTATAATATTTCAGTTTCTACTTACAAGGGCATCAGTTGTAGTTGTTATGCTTCTGCCCTGATAATCCATGGTCCTGGATGAAACCCAAATACAAATATCACTATGGCAGCTGGGGACTTTAAACTTTGGTTATTGAAATAAAGCTGAAATATCTCAGTAATGAAGCTACTGGTTGTAAAATCCCATCTGGGTAAAAGCAATGACTGCAGATGCTGGAAACCGGATTCTGGATTAGTGGTGCTGGAAAATCACAGCAGTTCAGGCAACATCCGAGGAGCAGTAAAATCGATGTTTCGGGCAAAAGCCCTTCATCAGGAATACAGGCAGAGTGCCTGAAGGGTGGAGAGATAAATGAGAGGAGGGTGGGGAGAAAATAGCATAGAGTACAATAGGTGAATGGGGGTGGGGATGAAGGTGATAGGTCAGGGAGGAGGGTGGGAGAAGGTAGCAAAGAGTACAATGGGTTGTTGTGGTTCTGTTCGCTGAGCTGGGAATTTGTGTTGCAGACATTTTGTCCCCTGTTTAGGTGACATCCTCAGTGCTTGGGAGCCTCCTGTGAAGCGCTTCTGTGATGCTGGAGATGCTGTGATGACCAGTATAAATGCCGGAGGAAACATCACAGAAGTGCTTCACAGGAGGCTCCCAAGCACTGAGGATGTCACCTAGACAGGGGACAAAACGTCTGCAACACAAATTCCCAACTCGGCGAATAGAACTACAACTACGAGCACCTGCGCTACAAATCTTCTCACAAACATTGTACAATGGGTGGATGGGGGTGGGATGAAGGTGATAGGTCAGAGAGGAGGGTGAAGTGGATAGGTGGAAAAGAAGATGGGCAGGTAGGACAGGTCATGGGGACAGTGCTGAGCTGGAAGTTTGGAACTGGGGTGAGGTGAGGGAAGAGGAAATGAGGAAACTGGTCCTCCTGGAAGCAGATACGGCGGAGGCGGAGGAATTGGGAATACGGGGTGGTATTTTTGCAGGAGGTAGGGTGGGAAGAGGTGTAATCCAGGTAGCTGCGGGAGTTGGTGGGTTTGTAAAAATTGTCGGTGTCAAGTCGATCGTCATTAATGGAGATGGAGAGGTCCAGGAAGGGGAGGGAGGTATTCCCAATTCCTCCGCCTCCGCCGTATCTGCTTCCAGGAGGACCAGTTCCACCACAGAACATACCAGATGGCCTCCTTTTTTAGAGACCGCAATTTCCCTTCCCACGTGGTTAAAGATGCCCTCCAACGCATCTCGTCCACATCCCGCACCTCCGCCCTCAGACCCCACCCCTCCAATCATAACAAGGACAGAACCACCCTGGTGCTCACCTTCCACCCTACCAACCTTCGCATAAACCAAATCATCTGCGACATTTCCGCCACGTCCAAACAGACCCCACCACCAGGGATATATTTCCCTCCACACCCCTTTCCGCCTTCCGCAAAGACCGTTCCCTCCATGACTACCTGGTCAGGTCCACGCCCCTCCTACAACCCACCCTCCCATCCTGGTACCTTCCCCTGCCACCGCAGGAATTGCAAAACCTGCGCCCACACCTCCTCCCTCACCTCCAACCCAGGCCCTAAAGGAGCCTTCCACATCCATCAAAGTTTTACCTGCACATCCACCAATTTCATTTATTGTATCAGTTGTTCCCGATGCGGTCTCGTCTACATTGGGGAGACTGGACACCTCCTAGCAGAGTGCTTTAGGGAACATCTCTGAGACACCCGCACCAATCAACCACACCACCCTGTGGCCCAACATTTCAACTCCCCCTTCCATTCTGCCAAGGACATGGAGGTCCTGGGCCTCCTTCACCGCCGCTCCCTCACCACCAGATGCCTGAGGAAGAATGCCTCATCTTCCGCCTCAGAACACTTCAACCCCAGGACATCAATGTGGACTTCAATAGTTTCCTCATTTCCCCTTCCCCCACCTCACCCCAGTTCCAAACTTTCAGCTCAGCACTGTCCCCATGACCTGTACTACCTGCCTATCTTCTTTTCCACCTCCACTCCACCCTCCTCTCTGACCTATCACCTTCATCCCACCCCCATCCACCCATTGTACTCTTTGCTATCTTCCCCCACCCTCCTCCCTGACTTATCACCTTCATCCCCACCCCCACTCACCTATTGTACTCTATGCTACTTTCTCCCCACCCCCACCCTCCTCTCATTTATCTCTCCACCCTTCAGGCACTTTGCCTGTATTCCTGATGAAGGGCTTTTGCCCGAAACGTCAATTTTACTGCTCCTCGGATGCTGCCTGAACTGTTGTGATTTTCCAGCACCAATAATCCAGAATGTAAAATTCCATCTGGTTTGTTATGCCTTTAGGAAAGGAAATTTATATCCTTATCCCCTGCTCTTTTAGTTGGAGTAGGGCAATGAATGGTGGCCTTGCCTATGCTCACTTTCCACAAATAAATTTTAATTTCAAAACAACATGTTCTCAGATGACTTTAAAAACTAGAGTGTATTTTAAAACTAGCAAAATTACTAATGTTCACTGATCAAAATAATTTCTCATTAACTTTACAAAGCATGGAGAGTTACCCCAATGTCTTTGTAGTACTTGTCCCTGATGTCACAAAATGGATTATTCAGTCATTATCATATTGCTGTTTGTGGGAGATTGCTTTGCACAATTGGTTTTCCTACGAGATTGTAATCCTTTGGAATTTTCATCTTTGAAGGGTTTTGCATGCTCCATCATTGAATATATATAAATGCGAAAGAGGTTGATTTTGCTGTCTCAGAATTTAAAAGAATTTGGGGAATAGAAGGACAAGTAAAATTGAGGCAAAGCTTACCAATGGTTATATTGAATGGTAACGCATGCTCAAGGTGCTGGACAGTCCACTCTTTCCCCATTATAATGTTGTTAAGTCACAGGAAAACATCCAACAATTTTCAAATCATCAGCATTTCTCTCCTTCAGTACAAATTTCTATATTTTGCTTTCACCTAAATGTGGCAAACAATTTCTAGTCCAATATATTACAGATTTAACATTCTATTCTTCCAGACCCAATATTTTTCCTTTTAATCAGAAGTCAGTACCTTGATGAATAAACAAACAATTCCATTTATAAAGTGCCTTTAACATAGCGAAATGACCAGTCCCTCTTTCGAGAGAAAATGAAAATCAAAGACTTGCATTGATAAAAGGCCCGTTTATGATCTAAAGATACTTCAAAGAGTTTTACAGCCAATTAAGTACTTCTGAAATGGGTTTGGCTTCTCTATGCCCATCGATAGTAGCCCTTGGCAGGTAGTGGTGGCCATTCCGGTCACTTCACAATGAGATACAGTTCTCCAGAACATTTCTGAATCAGTACAAAGTCTAAGTGGAGTGACATTAAGAGCAGACTTAGTGGAGGGAGGGAAGTCCCTTCACTGAAGGACATAAATTGGCTTTGTATCGGACTGCAGAAAACAGCAATATTGAATGATAATTCACAACTTGTTTTGACTCGATTCGTACTCTCAACCTGAAAGTTGGAAGATCAGTAGCATAAACATTTAAATTTTAAGATTATTTCAGGACTCAAGTTTTTTCTTGAAATAGAGTAAGTGAAGCCTTGTATGGTCACAGGGAAAGATTTGGACCATGAAGTGCATATTTTTATAGTACCATTAACATAGTAAAATTTCCTGAAGCACTTGATATACCTTTATAAAGGCGAAAGTGAGGACTGCAGATGCTGGAGATTAGAGTCAAGAGTGTGTTGCTGGGAAAGCACAGCAGGTCAGGCAGGATCCGAGGAGCAGGAAAATCGACATTTTGGGCAAAAGCCCTTCATCAGGAAGTAATATTTGACACAAAACCATTTAAGTAGACACCAGACAAATGATCAAAGGCTTGCTCAGAAGGGTAAGTTTTATGAAATATCTTAAAGGAGGAGAGAGGGAGGAGGATGGGTTTCAGGGTGAATTACAGACTTTAGGCCTGAGGCAGCTGTATATAGAGGAACCTTAATTATCTGAACGAGTATTTTGTTCAGATAACTGAATGTTCGGATAACTGAATGCTCGGATAACTGAATGCCCGCTAACACAGTTTAGCCAAGCTTCGGGACCTTACGGAAAAACCAAAATTTGGATAATCTAATGCTGGATAATGGTGGTGAGATTAAAGTCAAGGATGTGCAGGGGGTGAGCAATGGTTGTAGTTCAAAAACATGTCACTGGCCGTGCTGTACTTCGGGATGACATGAGTTTTTAAAAGGCACAATGCAAACGCACTTACTTCTTTTATTTTATAACAGGTTTGACAAAAGGGGTTAATACCGAATTTGATTGTTGCATGTGCTACTTTTTTCATAAATCTAACAAGAACATTTATTGAAATGTGGGATTATGGTTTAATTCTGGAGCATTCAGCTGTACAATAAGGCAGACAGATGGTGATCCTATTTCCTTTCCAACGCAGAGCCAGATGGGATCTCTGAGCTATGGGCTACTGAACCCAACAAATTAATGGTTTGAACCGTGAACAACAACATTAGGGGAAAAAAAAGTGTTTTGAAAACCTGGCATGGTATTATAGAACCATAGAATTTTACAGGATGGAAGAAATATTTTGCAACTGTGCAATTTAAGCACAAGAATTCATTTCTAGGGGACTACAAGTATACAGCAGAGAATGTTAAAATTAAAACTCAAAATATAGCATCTTGGAGTACTGTGCACAATCCTGATCTCCATGTTACAAAAAGTACAAAAATATTTTCAAAGATGATACTAAAACTATGACATTATAACTAACAGGAGAATCTTTCTCAAGGAGATTGTGAGGAGATAAATGTTCATTTTTAAAAATTATAACATTTAGACATAGACGTGCATCGAGACCTAGAGGCCATTAATATGAAAGTGTCTTTAATAAATCCAGTAAGGAACTGAGTACAACTTACTTTACCCAGAGAGTGGTAAGAGCTTGGAACTTACCATAAGGCATGATTGAGGTGAACAGTGTGTTGCTTTTAAAGGGAAATTAAAACTGCATGAAGGAGATGAGTAAAATAGCAGAGAGATGAGAAGAGATGGAGTGGGAAGAGATGTGAGTGGAACATAAGTGCCATCATAGTTGGGCTGAATGGCTTCTTTCTATGCTGCAACTAGATGTGGTGGAACTTTACCACCAGCTAAAACTAAACCCATGCTTATAGCTCCAGTATTGCCTTGCAGTATGCCTTCACTGAAGAAAGGGGAAAGGGACAGGCAACCTGGGAAGTTTGGGAACTCTGATACTTTAGCACATGTGGCCCTGATTGTGATGCAAGTGCTTTGTCCAGTACTCCATTCCTCTACGATATCCCCTTGCACCTTTACATTGTTCTTTTTAAAATAATAATGGATTTACTTTTTGTAACATATTCTGCACTGTCCTTTGTTTCCATAAAAGCATTCTAGGACTTTACATAACTTTTTTATAACCCTCTACATCATAAGAAATCTGTTAGCCTCTTTCAAACTTTCTCACATGGTGGAATTAATTTTCTCAGTGCACTTGGAGTGTATATTTGATGAGAGTAGCACAGTACAGTAGCAGAACATCTAACAGTATCACCATTAGCCAGGCTTGTCCCTGCACCCTTCTGCTCAAATACCTTTCTAAAGTCAAAGGGATCGACAGCACAGAAAAAGCCTTCAGGAGCATTGTGTCTGTGCCAGTCAAAAACAACCACCTGACATATTCAAATCTCATATTCCATAGAACTAAGCACATAGCCTTTTATGCTTTTGGCTTCGCAAGTGCACATCTCAATACTTCTTCAATGTTATGGAGGTTTCTGCCTCGACCACCCTTATAGGAAGTGAATTCCAGATTCCCACCACCCTCTGGATGAAAAAATATTTTCCTCACATTTCTTTGAAACTTTGTGCCCCTTCACTTAAATCTATGCCCATTTTCATTGGTCCGCTCCATCAAACAGAAACACTTCTCCTTATCCACCTGATCTATGTCGCAATCATATCCCCTCTCAATCCCTTCTGTTCTAAGGAAAACAAGCGCAGTCTGACCAATCTGCCTTCATAAATTAAATACTCTAGCCCAGACAACATTCTGGTAAAATCATCTTTGTGACCTCTCCAGTGCTATTACATCCCTCTGCTAATCGGGATTCCAGAACTGCCAAGCTGTCTGTAAAGTTGCTGAAATTGTGAACGATCAAAGGTGCAGCAAAGATTCCAATGCTATTTTTGCAAAGCTCAGGACAGAGCAACGAGAAATTCTGTATTCATCGCATTTAACCATGCAAATGCTCCACATCTGATGTGGCTTGTACCACTTACGTATAAATAACAGTGAGTGCTATTAGCGTGACTGTAATTTTGATAGAAAAGTTCCATTATGCATTTTCCTTTTGTTTAAAACAATCACATTTTCAGGAAAGCAGAGCTATACCCAGGGGATTTTCCACTGTGGTCAGGTGCATTATGACTGCTGAATATCTGTGCCGCCAATCAGAACACTTTGAAAAATAATGCCAATAAGGTACTCATTACCAGTGTAATTGAAATGCAATGTTTAAAATGTATAACACAGTGACCTCCGAGAATCCAGGAATAGAAGAACTCAGCATGAATTGAAGCTTCCAGCTACTCCATCACATTCATCAATAAATGCAGTCGTCCAAAAGCTTTACAAAATATCCCCAGTGTATCTGCTTATCTTTGCAGATGATGATAAAATTAAAGCAGCAAACTGGGAGATAGTAGCCTGGGATACCGGGATAGGATCCCAGGGATGCTAAAACCTAAGGCTTCCTGTCCACTCAATTCACATTGGTAAACAGGTTCCACTGGAAGGATGCTCAGTGACCAATTAACCTCATTGACAAAAAATTGTCCAGGATGGAGCTAAGGAGAATTTTACTTTGGACTGTGGATTGGGATCTGAATTGTACAGTCAGAAAAGGTGGTGGAAGTAGATTCATTAGTAACTTTAAAAAAAAATTGACCTGAGTTTATTTGCAGCATTTCACAATCACGGGTGGCCCCTGAAACACTACACAGTCAATGAAGTATTTTTGAAGAGTAGTCACTGGTAGAATACTATCAAAAGAAATTGGATAGATACTTGGAAAAGTATGTATAGATAAAATATGTGGGGATATGAAGAAAAGAGCATAGAGAGGGAGATGAATCGAAAAGCTCTCTCTCGAAGAACCCGTGCAGTCATGCTATGCTGAATGGCTTCTTTTAGTGCAGTACCTTTCAAAAAGTCAGCTAAAAGACAACAGCTTGTACTTTCCATAAATTTGTCGTACCATTGCAGTATCAGCATTCATAACAAAGCCCATGTGGTTTTTATAACATTTACTTTCCTAGTCAAGCTTAGAGATCTAGCCATCTGTTCCACTTAGCACTGAAAGATAATTGACAGCTGCCAGCTGAGTCAAAAGACTTCAACCCCAAGTATTTAGATCTGCAAAATGCAAACATCATAGACTTGGAGAAATTTGTTCTGGTCACACACAATTCTTTGGATTGAAAATTAAGGCTTGCACAAAGGACCAGTTTCCAACAGTTTTGCACATTTGAAATTCCTTAGGATTGTGCCAGCTGCCATTGCAAAGATGTCCCCCTGCTATTTCCCCATTGCCCTGCATTTTCTTTTCCTTTTCCCCTTTCCCTCTTGAAAGTTGCAATCGAATTTACTTCTACCACACCTTCAGGCAATGTGTTCCAGTTCATAACAACTCATTGTGTTAAATAAAATCACCCGTTATCAGTTTCTTTGAACCTGTGTCCTTTGTTTATGACCCACCTGCTTTCTTATTTACCCATACCAAAACCCTTCATGATTTCAAACACCTTTATTCAATCTCACCTAAGTCTTCCTTGCATAGAGTGGAGCAACCCAAACTTGATTCAACACACATTCCCCCACCTCAAAGACTTTTTGATTATATCCATCACTTACCTCCAGTTCTGCTCGTTTCTTGAATTCCAACAGCTTCCCCTTGGTTTTTGCACACCAGGTGGGATTATGCAAATTTAACAAGATGTGTGAATCAAGTTAATGTGCTTGCTTCCTGTTAATTACTGTAGAAAAGCAACAAATGGTATCCTCACTGGCTTTGAATGCTGACATCTATTCCATTGACTGATTAGACCCGGGTGAATTTTGGGAGCGAATCCTGTCGAGTGTTGCATTAACACAAACAATCAAATTTATTAACTCACAGCAAGAGATGTGCATGGGTTCTGAAGCCAAGGGGAAATTTGTGGCAAAACGCCAGACACTAGGTAAGTAGTCTTTTGTTCAAAGACCACAGTGAGTTGTTATGAAATAAAAACAAAGTGCTGGAGAAAATCAGCAGGTCTGGCGTTACCTGTGGATAGAGAATCAGAATTAATGTTTCAAGTCCAGTATGAATCTTCTTCAGACTTGAGTTGCTCCAATCTTGAATGCTCAGCTTCCAAGGGTAGCCGAGGTCATTTCAAAAATGCATTTCAAATTGGTTGAATGAACAAAGAACAAAGAAAATTTACAGCCCAGGTACATGCCCTTTGGCCCTCCAAGCCTGAGCCGATCCAAATGTACCATCTATATCTGTCGGTAAATTCCTAAGCATCTGTATCCCTCTGCTCCCCACCTACTCATGCACATGCCCAGAAGCATCTTAAATAAATCTACCATGCTTGCCTCTACCACCTCTGCTGGCAACGCATTCCAAATGCCCACCACCCTCTGTGTGAAGTACTTACTGCATGTATCCCCCTTAAACTTTCCACCTCTCACCTTGACAGCGTAACGTCTCGTTATTGAATCCTTCACCCTGGGTAAAAGCTTGTCTCTATCCACTCTGCCTATACCCTTCATGAATTTGTAAACCTCAATCAGGTCCCCCCTCAATCTCCTTTTATCTAATGAAAATAAACCTAACCTACTCAACCTTTCTTCATAGCTAGCACCTCCCATATCAGGCAACATTCTCGTAAACCTTCTCTACACCCTCTCCAAAGCGTCCACATCCTTTTGGTAATGTGGCGACCAGAACTGTACACAGTATTCTAAATGTGGCCGAACCAATGCCTTGTACAATTTTAACATGACTTGCCAGCTCTTATACTCAATACCACGTCCAATGAAGGCAAGCATACTATATGCCTTCTTGACCACTCTATCCACCTGTGCAGCAACCTTCAGGCTACAATGGACCTGCACTCCCAGATCTCTCTGCCCATCAACATTTCCCAAGGCTCTTCCGTTCATTGTATAATTTGCTCTAGAATTAGTCTTGCCTGAATGCATCACCTCACATTTTTCTGGATTGAAAACCATCTGCCACTTTTCTGCCCAACTCTCCAAACTATCTATGTCCTCCTATATTCTCTGACAGTCCCTTATGCTTTCTGCTACTCCACCAATCTTTGTGTCATCTGCAAACTTGCTGATCATACGAACAGTGCCCTCTTCCAGATCACTTATATATATCACAAACAGCAGTGGCCCCAGCACTGATCCTTGTGGAACACCACTGGTCACCTTTCTCCATTTCGAGAAACTCCCTTCAACTACTACTCTCTGTCTCCTGTTGCTCAACCAGATCTTTATCCACCTCGCTAGAACCCCCTGCACACCATATGACTTCACTTTCTCCATTAGTCTACCATGGGAACCTTATCAAACGCCTTACTAAAGTCCACATATATGACATCTACAGCCCTTCCTTCATCTATCAACTTGGTCACTTCCTTGAAGATCTCTATTAACTTGGTAAGGCACGATCTCCCGCACAAAACCATGTTGCCTATCACTGATAAGCCCATTCTTTTCTAAATATAAATAGATCCTATCCCTCAATACTTTCTCCAGTAACTTTCCCACCACTGACTTCAGGCTCACTGGTCAATAGTTACCCGGAATATCCCTACTACCATTCTTGTACAGGGGGACAACATGAGCAACCCTCCAGTCCTCCGGCGCCTCACCTGTATATAAGGATACCACAAAGATATCTGTCAGAGCCCCAGCTATTTCCTCTCTCGCCTCCCTCAGCAACCTTGGATAGATGCCATCCGGTCCTGGGGATTTGACACCTTAATAAACTCTAGCACACCCAACACATCTTCCCTGCTTATGTCAACATGATCCAGAGTAATCAAACTGCTATCTCTAATCTCAACATTCACCATGTTCCTCTCCTCAGTGAACACTGATGCAAAGTAATCATTCAGAATCTCACCCATTCTCTCAGGTTCGACACACAACCTTCCTTCGTTATCCTTTAGTGGACCAATCCTTTCTCTAGTTACCTGCTTGCTTCTTATATAAGAATAACATGCTTTGGTATTCTCCTTAATTCTGCTTGCTAAAGCTATTTCATGACCCCTTTTAGCTGGCTTGATTCCTCGTTTAAGACTTGTCCTACTCTTCCAATATTCTTCCAGGGCCCATTCTGTTCTTAGCTGTCTAGACCTTATGTACGCTTTTCTTTTCCTCTTGGCTAGTCGTACAATTTCTCCTGTCATCCACGGTTCACAAATCCTGCCCTTCCTATCCTTTGCCTTCAATGGGACATGCCTATCCTGCATTACCGTTAACCTATCTTTGAAAGCCTCCCATATCTCAAATGTGGACTTCCCTTCAAATAGCTGTGTCCAATCCACATTTCCCAGCTCCTGCCTAATTTTGATATAATTGGCCTTGGCCCAGTTATATCCTTTTCTAAATATAAGTAGATCCTATCCCTCAGTACCTTCTCCAGCAACTTTCCCACCACTGACTTCAGGCTCACTGGTGAATAGTTACCCAGAATATCCCTACTACCATTCTTGTACAGGGGGACAACATGAGCAACCCTTCAGTCCTCCAGCACCTCACCTGTAGGACCTTAGGACCACTCTCTTCTTTATCTACGAGTATTCTAAAACTTACAGAATTGTGGTCACTGTTCCCAAAGAAATCCTCCACCGCAATGTCTACCACCTGGCCTGGCTCGTTCCCCAGTACCAGGTCCAATATGGCCCCTCCCCTCGTCAGACTATTGACATACTGCTCTAGAAAACTCTCCTGAACGCTTCTTACAAATTCGACCCCATCCAGACCTCTGACGTTAACTGTATCGCAGTCAATGTTGGGAAAATTAAAATCTCCCATCACCACTACTCTATTGCCTTCACCTCTTTCCATAATCTGTTTACCTAGTTGTTCTTCTACCTCACGCTCACTGTTGGGAGGCCTGTAATACAGCCCCAACAGTGTAACTGCACCCTTCTTATTTCTCAACTCCACCCATAATGCCTCACTACCCAAGACCTCCATAGTGTTCTCCTTTAGCACAGCCGTGATATCGTCCTTGAACAGCAATGCAACTCCAACCACCCCTTTTACTTCCCTCCCTGTCCTGTCTGAAGCGTCTATATCATGGAACATTTAATTGCCAATCATCATGCCCTTCCTTCAACCAAGTCTCTGCGATTGCAATAATTTCATACTCCCAGGCACCAATCCAAGCCATAAGTTCATCTGCCTTACACACTACACTCCTTGCATTAAAGTAGATGCATTTCAGGCCACCAGTTTTTTTGCGCTCATCTGCTCTCCGCCTACTCTTCCCTTTATTAATGCTATCTTCATGATTCTTAGTGAGCTCCAACTTCACTCAATCTCATCCAAAACAAAATAGCTCACTCGATCAATTAAATATCGACATTATCCAACATTTAAATATTCACTCACTCCTCTAACTGCAAAGAGCAGTGGCAGTGTGTATCATCTACAAAATGCACTGTCCTTTGACAGTACCTTCCATAATCTTGCTTCACTATCTTAGATAATAGACAATAGGTACAGGAGTAGGCCATTCTGCCCTTCGAGCCTGCACCACCATTCAATATGATCATGGCTGACATCCTTAATCAGTATCCTGTTCCTGCCTTATCTCCATAACCCTTGATTCCACTATGCTTGAGAGCGCTATCCAACTCTTTCTTAAATGAATCCAGAGACTGGGCCTCCACTGCCCACTGGGGCAGAGCATTCCACACAGCCACCACTCTCTGGGTGAAGAAGTTTCTCCTCATCTCTGTCCTAAATGGTCTACCCCGTATTTTTAAGCTGTGTCCTCTGGTTCGGCACTTACCCATCAGCGGAAACATGTTTCCTGCCTCCAGAGTGTCCAATCCTTTAATAATCTTATATGTCTCAATCAGATCCCCTCTCAGTCTTCTAAACTCAAGGGTATACAAGCCCAGTCGCTCCAGTCTTTCAGCGTAAGGTAGTCCCGCCATTCCAGGAATTGACCTTGTGAACCTACGCTGCACTCCCTCAATAGCCAGAATGCCTTTCCTCAAATTTGGAGACCAGAACTGCACACAGTACTCCAGGTGTGGTCTCACCAGGGCCCTGTACAGCTGCAGAAGAACCTCTTTGTTTCTATACTCAATCCCTCTTGTTATGAAGGTCAGCATGCTATTAGCCTTCTTCACTACCTGCTCTACCTGCATGCTTACCTTCATTGACTGGTGTACAAGAACATCCAGATCTCTTTGTACTGCCCCTTTACCTAAATTGATTCCATTTAGGTAGTAATCTGCCTTCCTGTTCTTGCCACCAAAGTGGATAACCATACATTTATCCACATTAAACTGCATCTGCCATGCATCTGACCACTCACCTAACCTGTCCAGGTCACCCTGTAATCTCCTAACATCCTCCTCACATTTCAACCTGCCACCCACCTTAGTGTCATCAGCAAATTTGCTAATGTTATTACTAATACCATCTTCTATATCATTAACATATATTGTAAAAAGCTGCGGTCCCAGCACTGATCCCTGCAGTACCCCATTCCGAAATGGAGCCGTTTATCACTATTCTTTGTTTCCTATCAGCCAACCAACTTTCGATCCAAGTTAGTACTTTGCCCCCAATACCATGTGCCCTAATTTTGCTCACTAACCTCCTATGTGGGACTTTATCAAAAGCTTTCTGAAAGTCCAGGTACACTACATCCACTGGATCTCCCTCGTCCATCTTCAGAGTTACATCCGTTACATCCTCAAAAAATTCCAGAAGATTAGTCAAGCATGATTTCCCCTTCATAAATCCATGCTGACTCTGACCTATCCTGTTACTACTATCCTGATGTGTCATAATTTCATCCTTTACAATAGACTCCAGCATCTTTCCCACCACTGAGGTCAGACTAACTGGTCTATAATTTCCTGCTTTCTCTCTCCCACCTTTCTTAAAAAGTGGTACAACATTAGCCACCCTCCAATCTGCAGGAAGTGATCCCGAATCTATCGACCTCTGGAAAATAATCACCAACGCATCCACGATTTCTCGAGCCACCTCCTTCAATACCCTGGGATGTAGACCATCAGGCCCCGGGGACTTATCAACCTTCAGACCTAACAGTCTCTCCAATACCAATTCCTGGCAAATATAAATTCCCTTAAGTTCAGGTCCTTCAGCCACTGTTACCTCAGGGAGATTGCTTGTGTCTTCCCCAGTGAACACAGATCTGAAGTACCAATTCAACTCTTCTGCCATTTCTTTGTTCCCTGTAATATATTCCCCTGTTTCTGTCTTCAAGGGCCCAATTTTAGTCTTAACCATTTTTTTGCCTTTCACATACCTAAAAAAGCTTTTACTATCCTCCTTTATATTTTTGGCTAGTTTACCTTCGTACCTCATTTTTTCTCTGCGTATTTCCTTCTTAGTAGTCCTCTGTTGTTCTTTAAAAGCTTCCCAGTCCTCCATTTTCCCACTTATCTTTGCTATGTTATACTTTTTCTCTTTTAACTTTATATGTTTCTTAACTTCCCTCATCAGCCACGGCCACCCATGCCTCGTCCTAGGATCTTTCTTCCTTTTTGGAATGAACTGATCCTGCATCTTCTGCATTATACCCAGAAATATCTGCCATTGTTCCTCCACTGTCATCCCTGCTAAGGTATTGCACCATTGAACTTTGGCCAGCTCCTCCCTCATAGCTCCATACTTCCCTTTATTCAACAGAAATATTGTCACTTCCGGTTGTACCCTCTCCCTCTCAAATTGCGGATTGAAGCTTATTGCATTATGGTCACTACTTCCCAATGGCTCCTTCTCTTCGAGGTCCCTATCAATTCTGGTTCGTTGCACAATATTAGATCCAGAATTGCCTTCTCCCTGGTAGGCTCCAGCACCAGCTGTTCTAAGAATCCATCTCAGAGGCACTCCACAAAGTCTCTTTCTTGAGGTCCAATACCATCCTGATTCTCCCAGTCTACCTGCATGTTGATACCGTTGTCTTTCTTGACTTCCCTTGTTCTAACTTTCCCTTCAATTTCCTTCTTAAACATCCAGTTTGTCCCCTCCCCCCCACTACTCAGATAAAACGTAGCTGTGTTGCAGTAGCAAACCTGCCTGCCAGAATGCTGGTCCCTAACCTATTAAGGTGCAAACCGTCTCTCTTGTATAATTTATGTTTACCACAAAACATACCCCAGTGATCCAAGAATTTAAATCCTTGCTTCCTGCACCAGTTCCCTAGCCACACGTTCAAGTCCATTATCTCCCTGTTTCTGGCCTCACCAGCCCGAGGAACTGGAAGCAATCTGGAGATAACCACCCTGGACATCCTGCTTTTCAGCCTTCTTCCTAGTTCTCCGAAGTCCCGCTGTAGTATGTTCCTCCTCATCTTCCCGACATCATTTGTGCCGACATGTACCACCACCTCTGGCTCTTCACCTTCTTTCTTGAGGATTTCCTGCACTCTGTCTGTGATGTCTTTAACCCTGGCACCAGGAAGGCAACACACCATCCTTAAGTCCCGCCTGCTGCCACAAAAACCTCGGTCAGTTCCTCTCACTATGGAGTCCCCTATTACAAGGACAGCAGATACATTGAAAAACAACCACGTGCATGTTCCCTTCCAAATTACACAATATCCTGCCTTGGAAGCATTTGATGATGATGATTTGATTTATCTCTCCACCCTTCAGGCACTCTGCCTGTATTCCTGATGAAGGGCTTTTGCCCGAAACGTCGATTTTCCTGCTCCTCGGATGCTACCTGAACTGCTGTGCTTTTCCAGCAGCACTCTAATTCAGAATCTGGTTTCCAGCATCTGCAGTCATTGTTTTTACGTAACTAAATACAGTGAAAAGCTTTGTTTATGAGCAGTACAGGCAGATCATTGTCTGCAAGGACATACAGAGCAGAGGGTGAAAAAGATCTTGGACAGAGGCATACAGGTTACATCACACAGGGCATGCGCTGGTCAAGATCAAGATTAGCAAGATCAGTTTAGTGAGTCCATTCAGCAGCCTAATAATGGCCTGGAAGAAGCTGTTCTTGAATCTGCATCTTCTGCCTGTATTGTTCTTTTATTATCGCTCAGTCAAAATCCTGAAACTTCCTTCCTCTCACCACTGTGAGTATACCCACACCATGTGAACTGCAGTGTTCCAAGAAGGCAGCTAACCACATCTTATCTAAAGATAATAAATACCAGCCTAACCCATCACACTCATGTATAAGAATGAATTTTAAAAAGGCACAATTGATTAAGTTAATTGGTTCAGGGTTATCCAAAGAACGTTTGTTCTATAATGCCTTTTACAACCTCAGAATGTCCCAAAGCACCAATCATGTACTTTTAAGATATAAGTATTGTTGTGATGCAGGAATCTACACAGGATTGAGTACAAGCATTTGCTATGTGCTTGAATTTCAGTGGAAAATGTTTACACACAATACAGATAAAAGTACTTCACATGCACGTTGACTCAACAAACCTTCAGCATCATCCAAAAACATAGGAAGTGCAACTCTCAAGACCAGAATACATTCTACTTTTTGTTTTACCATTTTACCAACACATGCACAGAAATGTTGAAATTCACTTCTATGCACCTTGCAAATGTGCAAAGTTCACATGCATAACAACTGTTTCTGTACCATATTTTTTGAACCACAATCAGAAATGTGAGTAGCTGCATCTGGATTCCCAAATGTAGCTATTGACCAGGATATTGGACTATATTGAGTTTGTAGCACTTATTCTTCTAAGGTAGACAGTCACTAGTTTAAGTCCTGAGTTGGAGTGTTGCATTAGTGGAGATGGTGCTCTTTAGAAGAGACAAAAAAACTAAGATTTTTCCCTGTAGTTCATTCATCTTGGTAGATAAAGAAAGACAGGGGTGATTCTGAAGAGAGATAAGGGATGAAATCCTTCCTTGTGTTCCAGTAAAACAAGCTCATGGAATTTGACCCCAGGTTTTTGAAGCCATCCATTGTTGTAGTTCAATCATGTAACCTAACAATTACCTTTGAAAGTAATAGTTAATGTTGTAGTGTAGGTCAGGTGGTTATAGACTGGCAGTGACTGACTCCCAACCCTTGCTCCATTCTCTGAATTTTGATAATCTTGCTTGGCAATGCATTATTCATGTGCATCTTCAGTGCTCCTCTCGATTTCTGGTTACCAATTCTCAGCTTCCCACTCTGGATTCCACTGCACCAAGTCCACAATTCCTATTGCCTAGCCTTGAATTTCAATCCTTTGATTAGCAAGTTCTGGTCCTCTAATCCAAGGTTTCCATCATGCCTCACTCCCACGCCTACCTCCATTTCAGAAAATGAAATGTCACATTTTAAAAAAAGGAGGTCAAATTCGATGCTGGAGATAATTTTGACTTTAGATTTCAAAAATGTCTAAAATGGAAAATCAGCAACTCCTTACCCATCCCTCCTGAGTTCATTCAGTATCATTGACTTTATACCAATAACCCCCAGTGAGTTTGTAATGGGATATCTAATCCTGTATGTGTTGTTTGTAGCATCAGACTATGCATAATGTGGCTTCCATGTTTACCACACAGCAACTGCTGATTTCATTTCAATACAAAATCACAATCAGGAAACACTTTGACATTAGAAATGCTAATTCTCTTGCTTTTTCCTTTCCTTCACCTAAAAAACAGATGTGAGGGAACTCAATAACAGCTTTGGAGTTTGGATCAATTCCATAGCTGTTAGAAATTTGCATTCCATGAAATAAATATGACTATTTGTCCTCATCAAGGATCTCATTAGTACTGAGGGGGTATTGACAGCTGTTTTCACTGAATTCAGCAATTAACAAAGACTAAAGAGCTGATAAAAATGTTCTATTATGTAATACAGCTAAATTTCCTTAGCCTACTTACTGTGTGGGAAGGAACAGCCAAATTGTTTCCATCCAGCTACAAACACAAGTATCTACCCAACAATGTGAAAACTTGTCCTGTCGACAAAAAGCAGGACAATCCAATCTGGTCCTTTAGCCCACACTCTCAATCCTCATCCAAGTAATATCATTGACTGTGCTATCAAATGGCAACTTGCTCAACAATAATCTTCTTATCGATCTTCAGTTTGGATTCCACTCGGCACAGTCAGCTTCTAGATGCTTTTCATCAATTATTGCATATGTGTTATGACACACCTCTGGAAGAGTGAGATTTCAACCCAAGCCTCCTGTCTCTGAGATAGGCACACTGCCAATGTACCACACATGTCTCTGATGGATATTAGTGAATAGAATGGGTTTTTATGACAAACATAAATGGTTTCATGACTACCATTTTTAAGAGATTTATTTTTAATCAAAGTTCTCTTGCTCCCATCATTTTGAATCTGGTTTATCACAGCTAGACCTTTCTTTTTCAAACATATATTTTATTCGTAAAATATCTTTGTATACATACATAGTCATTAGGACCGTTCAATTCTATCCAGTCTTTACATCCAGTATTGAGAACAAAATAAAGCCCAAGGCATTTCTTACTTATGTACGACGATATTTACATGTATCTGAGACATCAGGAGGGTCTGAAAATTGAATGGACCCCAGTTAACTTTGGCAGAAAGACTTTTGAGAGTGGTCTTTCCCCATGGCGCATTGGCGGCAGCTGTCCAAGCTTTAGCGTGTCTCTCAACAGGTAGTCCTAGAACTTGGAATGTGCCAGTCTGCAACACTCAGTCAGGGTCAACTCCTTGCTCTGGAAGACCAACAAGTTTAAGGCAGACCAAAGAGTATCTTTCACTGGGTTAATGATCCTCCAGGTACATTCAGTACTTGTTTCAGTGTGAGTCCCAGGGAACAGATTATAGAGCACAAAGTCCCGCGTCACAGAGCTGCTTGGGACAAACCTCAACACCAACCACTGCATCTTTCTCCAGATTCCCTTTGCAAAGGCACATTCCAGCAGAAGATGTGTGGCAGTCTCAGCAGCCTCGCAGCTGCTTCGAGGGTAGCATGCAGTGGTACACAGAGTGTGGGTGTACATGAAGGATCTCCCTCCCACCACCTGCCAAGCAATGTCTTTACAACAAAGCTTGTTGTAAAGATCTAGTGATGAATCATTCTGACAGAGAACCACCTGACAGGATCCTTTTCCCTCAGGGTCTCGAGGACACTACATGCCAACCACTTCCTGATGGACTCGTGAACAAAGGTGGTTTTCTTTGTAAATTTCTCCACAAAGGACAGGTAATACAGAATGGTCCAACTACTTGGCATGATGCCAGTCCCATCCTTCGCAACATCACAGACAGGTGGAACCTCCGTACGTGGTGACACTTGGTGTTTGTGTACCGAGAGTCTACGCACAGCTTGATCCAGCCGCTTAAAAAGATGGCCATCAAGATGAGGGCACATTGCATACACTCCTCCCCCACTTATCCAGAGCTTTGTATATGGTGTCCCTGTGGACACGGTCCATCTTAGACCTCCCAATGAAGTGGAAGATGGCTCATGTGAATGCAATGGTGCAGGTTCTGGATATGGGCAATAGAAAGGCAGTGGTGCTCCCAGAAGACCAGTTTCTGCCTCACCTTGGTGATATGCTCCTCCTGAGATTTTGCGCACTGCCTTGCCTCTCCAAACCATATTCCCAGCACCATCAGGTAATCTATCCTGATGCTGAAAGGGATAAAGGATTGGTTGGATAGTTCCCAAAAAATATAGCCTCACTCTTGGCTCCTGAGGCCAGTTTGAACTAGTCACAGATGCTGATGAGTCTGCACACTGACATTGGATCCAAACAAAAAATGGCAACATTATCTGCGCACAAGGAAGCTCTGAACTTCAGGCCTCCGCTGCCTGGAATTGTCACCTCTCTCAGGTTCACATCTTTCCTGCACACACAGACAAGGCAGGAGAGAGCATGGCAGCCCTGCCTGACTCCAGATCTGATCGGGAAGCTTTCTGATTCCCACCTAGTGATCGAGACTGCACTAATGATGTTGGTAAAGAGCAAGTCGGATCTAATCGCAGATTTGCTCCCCAAAGCCCTTTTCGGACAGCACGTCCCACATGTAGGTGTGTGATATCCTGTTGAAAGCCATCTCCTGGTCCAGGCTGATGAGGCAGGAGTCTACTCCCCCTGGTCTGCACATAGGTGATCGTATCCCAGGGGAATGTGAGGCTATCAGAGATCGATCAGCCCCTTACAGCACAGATTTGATCGGCATGAATCACCGATCTCAGAGCAGATCTGGCCCAGTTGGCGGTGCCCTTTTCAGAATTTTGTAATCTGCACTTAATAGCAAAATTGGTCACCAATTTCTAATTTCCTCCCTCTCTCTCGCTTGTAAATGAGGGTGATGATACCTTTCCTCATGTATTCGCACATACTATCTCCCAAAGGCATACTGTTGTAAACCTCCAGCACATCCTGAGCAGTTTACTCTTTTCAAAAGACTCCAGGGCCTTGGTCAGCTCATCAACAGATAACGACTGGTCCAGCCTCTCCCTTGTGCTGCCGTCTAAGACCTCTGTGATAGAGGACAGAAACAACTCGGAGGCTGCGCTGTCTGTGGGCTTGGTGTTGTACGGTCTGGCATACGTGGATTTGCTGACCCTCAGGATATCAGGCTGAGATGACATCACTGAACCATCTTCTTCCTTCAGGCTGCTGAGCACCAGGCTCTCTTTGTGTACCTTCTGGAAGACAAAACATGAGCATGTCTCATCCTGCTTCACGGGGTGGACTCTGGACTGGAAAATTATCTTGGAGACCTCTGAGGCATAAAATGAGTGCTTGCTCGTCCTTCATCTCCTGGAGATCCTCCCTGACATTGACCCCCATCATCCACAGCTGGTGTAGGTTCTGCATGCTTTTCTGGAGTTTGGACAGTTTGCTCTGTCTCTCTCTCACCTTCCAAACATCTTTGATGATAAAGAACTTTTGGATGTTCCCCTTGACTGTTTCCGACCAGGCCACTGGAGACTCAAAAAGAGGTTTCATGGTTCTCCAACCTGTGTATCTGTAATCCTTTTTGAGCTCCTCAATGTTTTCTGGGGTCAACAGTGTCACATTCAGCTTCCACGTTCCGTTTATCATCCTGCTGGTCATCCTGTAGATGACAGTCAGCCAGCAGGAGGCAGTGGTCAGAGAAGAACACCAGCTTGACATCAGTGGATCTGACCAAATGTATGAGACACAAACAGGAAATCTATCCTTGAGTGGATAGACCTGTCTGGCTGCAACCAAGTGCATCTACGCTGTGCTCGATCTGTAGGAGTGATGAAGACATCATGCAGTTTGGCAACTTTAACCATTTCCATCAGGAATCTGGACGTAGTGTCTGGTTTGCTGTTAGCCCCTCCGGATCGTCCGTCTATATTAATGATGCAGTTGAAGTCTCTAGCCAGAATGACCAGCCTGGACTTCACCAGCAGCAGTGAGAGCTGCAGCAGGACAGCCAGCTGCTCACTCTTTACCCCCAGGATGTACGCAGTAATTAGTCTCAGGGGGGCATTCCTATACATAGCATCTGCTACAAGGATGTGCCCGCCCAACACCTCCTAAACCCCAGAGATGGTGACGTTGCCTCCTTGCAGCAGAATACCCAGGCTGGAGAAAAGGCAATTATTTCCCATGCCCCCACCCTCCATTACTCAACAATATTGATCGCCCCTGTGTCCATAAGCTTCCTGTGGCTGCTGAGATGCAGTATCCTACATTCTTACAAAAACAGGAGGTCTGCTTTAAAGTTGATCAGATACGTCAATGTGGAGGTGTATCGTATAGTTGATTTAACACTACTCATGTTAATACTGGCAATTTTAAAACACATTTTGAGAGTTTATAGAATAACCCATACACTTAATATCCATTCACCCACGGTCTTGTATTGAGGGAGTCCCTGTAATCCTATGATATGGGCAAACTGATAGACACTCTCTGCACTGAGGTAGCCATCCTGTAGCTCGTGGTGGGCGTTTTCCTGATCTGGTGCCGTCGAGCGAGAACAAAGCCAGGAAGGTCCAGTTTGGGCTGTTGTGCTGTGCCAAAGCTAGCCCTCATTAAAGCCCTGCTCGAAATGTGGACAAAAGAACTGAATATTTGAGTTGAGGTCAAGGTGCCTACCCTTGCCATCAAGGCAGCAATGACTAACTGTGACATCAAGAAGTGTGAATAAAATGGAAGTTAATTGGAATCTGTGGAAAACTCTCCACTCGTTGGATTCAAATCTAGCACAAAGGAATATGGTTTTATTTTTGGAAGCCAGTAATCCAAGCCCAATGGCATTACTGCAGAAATTCATTGGTTAATATTCTAAACATTGTCAGCTGTTTAATCAATGACTTCCACCATAAGGAAAGTCAGACATTGTGCAATCAACAAAGAACTATGTTCATTACCATTTGCAACTACTCAGATACTGAAGCATGTCCATATGCAGCAAGATCTGGACAATATCCAGGCTTGGCTGATAAGTGAAAAGCAGCATTCACACCACACAAATGCCAGGCAATGACCATCTCCAACAATAGAAAATCTGGCCATCTCTCCATGATGTTCAGTTGCATTGCCATTGCTGAAATCCCCGCTAACCACATCCTGTGATTCATCATTGACCATAACCTTTTGCTGTTAAGTAACCCACTTTCTGACTTCCCAAAGCCTGTCCACCATCAACAAACCACAAATCCGGAGTGTGATGGAAAACTGTCCACTTGCCTGGATAAGTGCAGTTCCAACAACACTCAGGAAGCTTGACACTATCCAGGACAAAGCTATCCCCTAGATAGATGCCCCATCCAGCACATTAAACATTTGTGCCCTTTACCACCAGTGGCAATATTTTATCATTGCACAATGCACTGCAGTAACTTATCAACCATCCTTCAAGAACTCCTCCCAAACTTGTGAAACTTACCAGAAACACTTTACCAGAAGTACAAGGGCAATAGGTACATGATAACAACTCCATCTGCAATTTCCCCTTTTATCCTAGTAACATTCTGACTTGAAATTCTGTCACTCTTCCTTCAGCGTCATTGGGTCATAATCTTGGAACTCCCTCCCTGACAACACTATGGGTGCCTTTACACATGTTTTCCCGTTATACCATTCTGAATGCATTTTCTTCTCAATCCCTGCCCAAAAGCTATTACCTGAAATTCAGTTACTTTGTGTATTCCTGTGAGCAGCTTCATTTTTTTCAAAGTTGAATAACCTGCACATGAACAAAGCTCAACATATTCTAATGTAACAGCTTTTCAACTGCGACAGAAGACTGTCAACAAATCCTGGCTTTGCCAACTGACAAGTCATGAACAAGAAAAATGCAGGAGGTGAGATGAAATTTTGCTGCTTCACCATCCCATGACCCCAGCTGAATTTTGAGCCTTAAATCAGATTGTGGGAGATTTTCAACAACACATCACACTGAAACTTATAAAAATAGGAATAATTGGCTGACCCTAAGAGTTGAATGAAATGACAGCACTGTCAAAGATAAAAAGTAATCGCTTACACTTGAGAAAAAAAGCACTGACAACAGCAGAAAATAACAAAGATTGACCATTAACAGGGTTTTATAAAGGTCACAAACTGAGCACTCTTTCAGAAGAGAGACAAATTATTTAAAGCGTGTAGAACCAGATGAGGAGAAGTAAATCAGCTCCCTTCTTTTTAACCTCCTTAGTTCGCACAGCAAATATTTTTAATTCTTGGTCACGTACCATTCTATCACACTTCAATTAAAGCACAGAACTAGTCAAAATTAAAGACACAATTACATAGAAAGGAGAGGAAAGTATTTAACTTACCAATCCTGAGAAAAGTTGTAATTATGGACATCAAAGATTGACATAAAGTTTAAAAAGGGGACTGTCTGTCACAAAAAGGAAGGATAAAAAAAAGTTAATTCTTAAAAACAAAGTCCTTAGAGTCCCTAAGGTACTAGGTTTTAAATTAATACATCAGCTATTTAATTACTCTTTTGGATCCTCAGCAATGGTGAAATTTGTAGATGTCCTTGAGTTTTTGGTGAATGGATGTTTCTCCAATTTGCTTTATCTGCAGGCACTGTTTTCAAGAGAAACATAAAGTTAGAGCATGTTTTCCTGTTATACCATTATGAATGCATTTTCTTCTCTATCCCTGCCCAAACGCTATTACCTGAAATTCAGTTCCTTTGTGTATTCCTTTGAGCAGCTTCATTTTTTCAAAGTTGAATAACCTGCAGGCGACATTTTTTCACAACATGTGAATCTTCCAGGAAGTTTTAAATTAAAAAGAAGATTTGGATCTTAGTGACTGGTTTCAGTCAGTTTTGAAGAAACAGTTGAGACTGGGTTTTGTTTATGGATGGCTTCTTGAACTAGTTCAGCCTGTGGCAAACTGCAGCAAACCTATGTCAGTGTTTTTCCTTTTTAAAAATGACTTTCGTCCACAAAAAAGCCCCAGGTATTAAAACCAGATGAAGGGAGTTGAAAATTGATAGCCCATTTTTACTGCTATCATAATACCTCCCCACCATAAAAAAAGGACATGCTATATTTCTTTTTTTTTTCACTTATGGTAAGCACTCCATTACAAGGACACTACAATAAAAAAATTGCAATGACAACACCCATTTTCTGAATTAACTCTTTTTGTCCTAACCTGGATTTAAGATAGGGAGTCAGCCAGATTTGTTCACTGGACTGCAGCCCTTTTCGAATTTTTAACCCCTCATTGCTTTCGGCTATAATCCACATACCAGGCTTAGGTACCTTTATAAATTCCTTTTCTAACAAGCCTATGGCTGGTAATGTGGTGTTTACTTTCTGCAATATATTGAGTTTTGAACTTCCCAAGGAGAATTATTGAACTCTTCAAGGTGAATTACCTCACAAAGGTACTTGTAGGTGGCCTAAATTTGAAGTGCCCATACCTATTGTTCAATACTGAGTTGCTCGAGCCGTAAATTCCAGGTACGAAAACTGTGGCGCTAGAAAGGCACAGCAGGTCAGGCTGCATCCAAAGAGCAGGAGAGTCAATGTTTCAGCCATTTCTGATACAAGGCTTATGGCCGAAAAGTCAATTGTCTTGCTCCTCGAATGCTGCATGACCTGCTGTGCTTTTCCAGCACCACACTTCTTGACTCTGACTCTCCAGCGTCAGAAGTCCTCACTTTCTCTCAAATTCCAGGTACATCTGGTCAGGCCATTTCTTGAAGTTAAAGAATTTTTGCTGTTATTCTGTGGCACGAACTGGTATTCATACAAAACAGCCTCTTTTGTCACCTCATCATCTGTGACACTGTGCTCAGCTCAGTTGGCTGGATAGCTGGTTTGTGATGCAGAGTGACAATTATGAGCCATGTTTAATTCCCATACTGTCTAAGGTTACCATAAAGGACTCTCCTTCTCAACCTCTTTTCCTAACCTGAGCAATGTTGACCCTCAGGTTAAACCACCATCAACCATCTCTCTCTATTGGGAGAACAGGTTTATGGCAGCTTTTATTTTATTGTAGAAGAAGTAAACTTCATGAACTTTGCCTGTCAGCCTGCTCTGCAACAGGCTGTGCTACCTGCTCAAAAGCAGTGAAAAAGGCTCTGCTTCACCTAATTTAGGGATTAAATGAGTCAGCTTGAATACTTCACCTTTTACATTCGGATTAGGTGTGTTTCTCTCACCAGAGTTGCCTTCACTGATATTCTGTTTTAACAGCTTATGGGTGGCACAGTGATACAGTGGTTAGCACTGCTGCCTCACAGCGCCAGAGACCTGGGTTCAATTCCCACCTCAGGCGACTGTCTGTGTGGAGTTTGCACATTCTCCCTGTGTCTGTGAGGGTTTGCTGCGGTTTCCTCCCGCAGTCCAAAAATGTGCAGGTTAGGTGAATCGGCCATGCTAAATTGTCCATAGTGTTAGGTGAAGGGGGGGAATGGGTCTGGGTGGGTTGCGCTTCAGTGGGTCGGTGTGGACTTGTTGGGCCGAAGGGCCTGTTTCCACACTGTAAGTAAATCTAAGCTTGAGCTGTTTCAATTTAAACACCCTTTTTTTAATCATTCCTGTCATTCTCTTTCCTCTTTTTCCTCCTTTTGCTAATTCTGATCTCTGTTGCTCCATCATTAATTTATCTGCCTCACTTGCCCCAGTTTCCACCCGAGATATCTAACCACCACTTTTGTTATACAGGTAGAAGATCCTTGATCCGAACATCCAAAAACCAAGAAGCTCCGAAATCCGGATCAAGGGTCTTCTACCTGTATATGTTTTCCAGCCTTTCAGTCTATATCCACCTCTAAATACCAGCTCCCCCATTTACTCTTTCAAAGTAAATTTTCTTTCACAAGTTACTCCAGCCTGCATTAGCATCAAACGTAAGCATTTTGGCAATTTAATATTACAGAACCAAGAAAACATTTTTCAGTTTTTATCTAAAACAGCTTTGAAGGAACCACTTGTTTTCTGTACTCCAATTCTTTTATTTGACTGTAGGATCTATTTCAGGTTCTGAGTCCCCAGTTTTGTTATGATCTGATCAGGTGGGGAGAATAGCTCCCCCCTTTTTAACCCTCTCAGTTGGCTGCAACATTTTTTATTGCATGCAGCAGTATCACTTTTCCATGAAATGTAGTACCATCAAAATTAAGGAGGCAATTAAAAGATTTTCTTGAGTAAACAAAAGAGGAATTTATTACTTATTAACCCTGAGAAAAGTAATGAAATGGCACATCAAAAGCACATGCATAAAGATTTGCATGCACACACAAACACAGACAGAATGTTTAAAAGGTGGATTTGATGTAGTACAAAGAACAGCCAGGTTTTATTTAAATGTCATTAGAATTCTTGAGGTGCTAGTTTTTCACTTGAGACTACAGTTGTTTAACTGTTGTATTGTAACCTCAACTTTGATAAAATTTGTAAACTCAGTGAATGATAGTTTTCTGATTTGCTTTAATAACAGACAATCAGGATGAGTGAAAGCGAGCCTTCCAGTTCTGCTGTCATGATTCCATTTTCTTATCTCTTTCTCTCTCTACCCAAAAGCTGTTTTATGTGATACAGTCCTTTTGTATTCCCTTCCAGAAATGTTTACATCAAAAAGGAGATATACATCTGAGTGACTCATTTTGATGACAAGCTATTGATGGCTTCATAAACTGGCTCTATTGTGATCAGTTGATCACAGCAGCCATCTTTAGTCAATGACTTTCCTTTTTATAAGAACTATTTTAGTCTATGCAAGGTCCCAGGTATTAAAATTCAAAAATTGAGACTGTTCTCTTAACATGCAACAGGAAATGTATTGCCATGCTTTAGGCTAATTGATTAGGTCAGAGAATGAAGGTGATTAACAACTGCACACTGGGTTTCCCTACTGTTTCCTGTACGTCTCCCATCTGACAGTGGGCAAGTGATGTAAGCAGAATGCCAACAGGGATTGAGTGTTCTCTCAATCTCTAACATAACCTCAGCAGTAGATGAATCAGCAAATACATCCATGGCTATATATAGCATGGCTGTTTCTCCAGAGGGTTCCAACATGAACTGGGTGTACAGACATTAAAACATCTATTAAGGGCATAGTTCCATAGTATGGGTATACTCATTTAAATCTGGGATGCAAAGGAATTTCTTCTCCCAGAGGGTAATGAATATTTCGCCTTCACAACCCCAGAGAGTTGTGGAGGCTACATCACTGAAAGTATTTAAAGAGGAGGCAGACAGACTTTTTAAATATTGAGTGGTCTGAGAAGCTAGCATGGAAGATGAGTTATTGCCTGGACGTGATCTTATTGAAGAATGGGTCAGGCTGAAGAGGCCAAATGGCCCATTTCTGTTCCAGTTTTTTTAATGTTCTGATGGATATTATATTAAACTTTGATCAAACTTTGCTCATACCAGACTGAGAACGCTGGTTGCAATTCTGGTCTCAATAGTATTAAAAAAAAAGGCACCGGAGAAGCTGCAAAATAGAAACATAAAAAACAGGAGCAGGAGTCAGCCTTAATTCCTGCTCCACCATTCAATACAATCATTGTTGAATAGATTGACATGGATAAAAAGAAAACTGCAAAGTTATATCTGTAAGGGAAAATTGAATAGGTTGGGTCTCTTTCCTCTAAAATGGTAAAACTGAGGGATGATTTGCTAGAGATATGAATAGTGCTGAAAATGTTTGCTCTGGGAAATGTAGAGAAGATGGTGTCAATGCTATCAATACAATTGCCATAAATATAAGTTAGGTATTAATGAATCAAATGGGGAGTAGAGGAGAAACCTTGTTACCCAAGACTGATGAGAAGGTGGAGCTCACTACTATGTGGAGCAGTTAAAGTGAATAAATTCTGGTCTCCCTCCTATAGGAAGGATGTTGCAAAACTTGAAACTTCAGAAAAGATTTACAAGGAAGTTGTCAGCGTTGGAGGGTTTGAGCTTAGGGAGAGGCTGAATAGGCTAGGGCTGTTTTCCCTGGAGTGTCAGAGGGGTGACCTTATGGAGGTTTATAAAATCATGAGGGGCACGGATAGGGTAAATAAACAAGGTCTTTCCCCTGACTTGGGGGAGTCTAGAACTAGAGGGCATAGATTTAAGGTGAGAGGGAAAAGATGTAAAAAGGACCTAAGGGGCAACTTTTTCACACAGAGGGTGGTGCATGTATGGAATAAGTTGCCAGAGGAAGTGGTGAAGACTGGTACAATTACAATATTTAAAAGGCATCTGGATGGGTATACGAATAAGAAAGACTTAGAGATATATGGGTCAAATGCTGGCAAATGTGACTAGATTATATTAGGATATCTGGTTGGCATGGACGACTTGGATTGAAGGGTCTGCTTCTGTGCTGTACACCTCTTTGACTGTATAAATAACATTGATGTGTTTTGGGCAAACTAGATTAAATACAAGAGATGAAAATGAATAAAAATATAAATATTTTAGAACAGGTACAGAAGAGACTTACTTATTTAGTTCCAGGGATGCGAGACTTCACTTAAATAGATAGACTGGAAAAGCTGAAGTGATCTTGACTTAAAATAGAGAAGCTTAAACAAATGCTAGAAGTGTTTAAATCTTTAAGGGCTTAGATATTGCAAATAGAATCATAGAGTCATAGAATCCCGACAGTGCGGAAAGAGACCACTGCGCCAACCCTCTGAAGAGGATCAACACCCTGACCCAGTCGCCCACATAAACCCTGTAAGCCCCATATTTACCATAGCTAACCCATCTAGACTACTCATTCCTGAACACTTATAAGGTAATTTCCCATGGCTAATCCACCTAGTTTGCTCATCTTTGGACTGTGGGAGGAAACTGGATCGCCTGAATGAAAAGTCATGCATTGGGAACAACTATTTCCCAAGGCTGAAGAGTTGATAACCAAAAGGTCACAGATTTAGGGTCAGAGGAAACGTGAGGAAAACTTGTTTTACACTAACTGTGGTTGGATTTTGGAACGTACTTCTGCAACGTTGATGGTGCAGATTCAATAACAGCCTTCAAAAGGAAATGAGACAATTACATGAAGGAACAAAATATTGCAGAGATATGGGGCAAGCGCAGGGATTTGGCACTAACTCCAGTGTTCTTTGAAAGAACTGGTACGCACTCCATACTGTTCTATGGTTATTTGTATCTTAATGTTAAATGGATCTTATCATTGGCATGGATCTTTTGGATCAACTAGCCTATTTCTCTGCTTTAAATTCTACTGAAAGGTCATGCTTACCTTATTCCAGTCCATTTTAACAGGGTGGGCACTTGACAGAGCCTCCTCCCAGCCATGTGACTCTCACTGACATGGAACTGACCTGACGATATCATTCAGACAGTGACCTTATTTTACCCATGAACTTACTGACAAACAGGCACTAAGGGTTCTCTGGGCTTTCGGCCGTGCTGGTCTGGAGCTTCTCTTTGCGGCTGGTCATTCTCAAGTATCCCAGATGAAAAAGAGAAAGAGAGAGAGAGAGAAAAACAGAGAGAAAGAGAGAGAGAGAAGGAGAGAGACAGACATAAAGGCTTACTTTATTTATGCAACACGTATACCAACTTGTCAAAGTAGGTATCACAGCAATTAATGTGTTCATAGAATGATCTTGCAAACAGCAATGATGTAAATGAGCAAAGTTACTGCTTTGGTGATGCTGGTTGAGGGGTAAATTTTGGCAAGGGCACTAGGGAACAGTCCTGCTTGTCTTCAAAATCATATCATGGAATGTGTTAGGTGCTCCAGAGATTGGGGGGGGGGGCGGGGTGGGGCGAGGGGGGTGCGGGTGGTGGGGGGGGGGAGGGGGTGGGGGGGGGGGGAGGGGGTGGGGGAGTGGAATTTCTTTAGTTTTAGCACCTCATCCAAATTGATTGGATGCAAAAAAACATTGTTAAGCTAACCCAGCCACCATTTCTCTAAGAAGATGAGGCAGTTCTGTCTGCGTTGTTATTTCTTGCACTCTCTGTCCGTCTGTCTCTCTTCTTTTCTCTCTCTTTCTCTTTCTTGCTCTGAGTCTCTCCTTAGAATATGAGGAAGGATGTAACGATGCCCAGTTTGTTTCCATCCCCTGGCCTGGCAGCTGATGGCTAGGGCCTGTGGCTGCCTCAGGCCTTACATAAGGAGGACAATAAGAGCAGATGCTTCACAGGCCTCACCCCGGGTATGGTTTAAAGTTACAACCTGAGAGTATCGGTGTCCAGGACACAGAAAACTGTAACTTACCGTGGACTGCCAGACACTCATCATTACTCATTCATCTGTGTATGATTTTACAAATCACATCGCTGGCAGTAACCCCATGAACATTATCTGCCTAATTACTTTAGGCTAGCTGACTCTAGAATACATTAAATGGGGATAGACCACCACTAGGCATGTAGGTTTTTGTGAATTTTGATTGATTTATGCATCCATCCTGTCTATCAATTATAATTGAAATCCTTTTGCATTCAGTCAGTTTAAAATTTGGCAAAAGAGACAAGGGGTTATTTGTGGTCATCCCATAATGATAGGACTTTGGAATGGGTGTTGTTCATGTACTTGATCAATTAAGGAGCCAGGTTTTAGCTGACACTAATGTGACAATGTTCTCAGGAGATTCTGTGAAGAAAGCTTTGAAGTCTGATGTTTACTGACTAAACATGTAGAGAAAAATATAAGCACTTCTGAATTTTACATCTACCCATCTGATCCTACTTATCATAGAAGCTTGTGGCAGGATTGAGTTGACTAGGATTTGATAAACAAAAACTGTCTATCGAAAGCTAAATATTATTTCACTTCTGCTGATTCTGAACTGTTAACTCCACTGAACTATTTACACAAAGATTCTGAGATTTGGTAACATTTTATAACTGGCTACATATACCGACACCATTATTCTTGATCATACTGCAGATGATTTGGCAACTTTCACATCATCTCACACACATGGGAACCATATTGCTGGAAGTAATTGGGATTGATCTTATGCACATAGCATGTGCTAGTGGGAGATAGTGATAGAGTCATAGAGTCATACAGCATGGAAACAGACTAGATATCCCAATCTAGATTAGAGTGGTGCTGGAAAAGCACAGCAGGTCAGGCAGCATCTGAGGAGCAGGAAAATCGACATTTCGGGCAAAAGCCCTTCATCAGGTTTCCAGCATCTGCAGTCCTTGTTTTTACCTAGATATCCCACTCTGACTTAGCCCTATTTGCCAGCGTTTGGCCCACATCCCTCTAAATCCTTTCTATTCATACACCCAATCCAGACATCTTTTAAATGTCATTATTGTACCCACCTCTTCATCTGATAACTCATTCCATCCATGCACTACCCTTTGCATGAAGAAGCTGCCCCTCAGGTCCCTTTCGAATCTTCCCCCTCACCTTAACCTACGCCCTCTAGTTCCCCCACCAGAGGAAAAAGACCTTGTTTATTTACCCTATCAATGCCCCTCATGATTTTATAAAGCTCTATAAGGTCACCCCTCAGCCTCCAATACTCCAGGGAAAAAAAGCCCCAGTCTATTCAGTCTCTCCATATAATTCAAACTCTCCAGTATCAACAACATCCTTGTAAATCTTTTCTGTACCTGCTCAAATTTAACAACATCATTCCTATAGACGGGCAACCAGAATTGTATGCAGTATTCTAAAATAGCCTCACTAATGTCCTGTACAACTGCAACATAATATCCCAAATCCTATACTCAATGTTAAGACCAATGAAAACAAGCATGCCAAATGCCTTCTTCATCACCTTGTCCACCTATGACTCAATTTTCAAGGAACTAAGTACCTGCACCATGAGTTCTCTTTGTTCGGCAACACTTCCAGAGCCCTACCGTTAACTGAAAACGTTCTGCCCTGGTTTGCCTTACCAAAATACAGTACCTCACATTTATTTAAATTAAACTTCAACTGCCAATCCTCGAACCATTGGCCCAACTGATCAAGGTCCTGGTGTACACTGAGGTAACCTTCTTCACTGTCCACTACACCTCCAATTTTGGCGTCATTTGCAAACTTACTAAACATATGACCTGTATTCACATCCAAATCATTTATATAAATGATGAAAAGCAGTGGACCCAGCACCAATCCTTGTGACACACATGCTGGTCAGAGGCCTCTAGGCTGAAAAGCAACCCTCCACCACTGTCTCCTACCTTCAAGCCAACTTTTATTCCAATTGATTAGCTCCCCATGGATCCCATATGATCTAATCTTACTAAAATCAGCCTACCATGCAGAACCTTGTTGAGTATTTTGCTGAAGTCCAAATAGACAACATCTATTGCTTTGCCATCATCAATCTACTTTGACACCGCTTCAAAAAACTCAATCAGATGGGCCAATGGGCTGAGAAGTGGCAGATGGAGTTTAATTCAGATAAATGCGAGGTGCTACATTTTGGAAAAAGCAAATTTTGCAGGACTTATACACTTAATGGTAAGGTCCTAGGGTGTGTTGCTGAACAAAGAAATCTTGGAGTGCAGATTCATAGCTCCTTGAAAGTGGAGTTGCAGGTAGATAGGATAGTGAAGAAGGCGTTTGGTATGCTTTCCTTTATTGGTCAGAGTATTGAGTACAGGAGTTGGGAGGTCATGTTGTGGCTGTACAGGACATTGGTTAGACCACAGTTGGAATATTGCATGCAATTCTGGTCTCCTTCCTATCAGAAAGATGTGAAACTTGAAAGGGTTCAGAACATATTTACAAGGATGTTACCAGGGTTGGAGGATTTGAGCTATAGGGCGAGGCTGAACAGGCTGGGGCTGTTTTCCCTGGAGCGTCGGAAGTTAAGGGTGACCTTATAGAGGTTTACAAAATTATGAGGGGCATAGCTAGGATAAATAGACAAAGTCTTTTCCCTGGGTTGGGGGAGTCCAGAACTAGAGGGCATAGGTTTAGGGTGAGAGGGGAAAGATATAAAAGAGACCTAAGGGGCAACGTTTTCACACAGAAGGTAGTATGTGTATAAAATGAGCTGCCAGGTGAAGTGGTGGAGGCTAGTACAATTGCAATATTTAAAAGGCATTTGGATGGGTATTTGAATAGAAAGTGTTTGGAGGGATATGGGTTGGGTGCTGGCAGGTGGGACTAGATTGGGATACCTGGCCAGCATGGATGGGTTGGACCAAAGGTTCTGTTTCCATGCTGTACATCTCTATGACTCTAAGTTTGCGAGACACAATTTCCCATGCACAAGAGCAGCAGATACGTGGGAACGCCACCACAAGTTGTCTTTGGTTGGTTAACCTAGTTAGCTGAAAGGCTGGTTTGTGATGTAGAGTCATACCAACAGTATGGATTCAATTCCTGTACTACCTGAGCTGACCATAAAGTTTCACCTTCACAACTTCACTCGACACCAGAGATATGTTGACTCTCAGGTTAAACTCCCCACCAGTTAAACCTCTCTAATGAGAGCACAGGTTCTGGGACTATGGTAACTTTCACATGCCAGAACTGCCCTGACTTAGAACTATATAATGGTTCCGTTTCTGTCATTGAGTCAAGATCCTGGAACTGCAGTCCTTACTGCTCTGCGGATGTATCTATCCTACATGTCTGTGCACACGCAGTTTGAAATTAAACAGCACACATGAGCTAGTGTTGCAAACACCGCCTTATTTTAAAATATGGATTAAGCTGCACTTAGAATTCTCCAGCAATCATATTGGTTCTTGACTGAAAATGTAAAGCTGATTGCTACCTTTGTTGCATTCTCCACATGTTGATAATGGACCTTGGGAGAGTTGCATTCACTTCCTATGACACTAATACAAATTTTAATTTAACATTGTTAAACCATTTGTCTCACAGCAAAGGGCATAATCATTTTCTTTTTACTTGACCTTTCCAATTCAAAATGTTCATAACTAGAGGGACTGCAAAAAAAGGTTTGCTAGGTTGGTTTCACTCCAGTTTCCAGTTAATGGTAACCCTAGGATGTTAGCAGTGATGTTAATGCCACTGAATGTCAAAGGGAGATGGTTAGATTCGCCCTGGGCGAAATTATCATTGCCTGGCACTTGTGTAACTCAAATGTTACTCATTACAAATGTTATTTGATGGCGTTCTAACCTTTCTCTACACTGCATTGTGAGTTTTATTTTGCAATGAGTGAGAAATTCACGTAAAAGTGTTAACTCATTGCTCAGCAGAGTGTGCCAGTTGCAAGAAGCATATTACAGGCTTTGTCCCATCGTGAGTTTGCTGAAGTTAGAGGGGAAAACATCTTGGAAAATCCACTGTCCTCTACCCTAACGTAGCTGCAACCTTTTACAAAGTAAACAAATCATTGATTACAATAAAACATTGCACGAAAGGATTTTATAGAAGGCCTCATTTGAGGAAATTACAGCCCTCAAAGTCTTATGCATACAGATTTAATGAAAAGCTGTTTCTTGAATGTATAGCACCTAACATGAGTTCAGGATGTTCCAAAATATTCTTTAACCAGTATGATATGTAAGTACAGCTGTATGTGGTAGAGTCGCCACAATATGCTTTAAAATACTTGTCCATATTTGAATATTCATTTTTGCAACTGGCATGCTGCAGTAAAAACAAGAACTTACATTTACATAGTGCCTGTAATATGCACAATTAGGGTTTGAAGGGCTTAATGTTTGGGTCTGTGTGATTAGTACTGACTATGAAGATGTTGGAGAACTCATAATCGAGACACAGTTTATCATCATTTCGGCAGAGTGAAACACACTTACGTAAATTTGTATATTATTTCTTAACCTGAAATAAACTGTTTGAACCTATTAAAGGTTCAGGAACCTGTCCTAAGCCAGTTAACCAACATATAGCAGTAAAGCATCCAAGGTTACTTTGTTATCAAAGAAAAGTTGACATTGAGACAAGAGATATTAGAGTAGACCATTATAGGTCAAAAGGATTGTTTTCAAGAGTGTTTTAATGGTGGAAAATAACATGGAGAGTTCTTAGGGCCCAGACAGCTGGTACCTGGCTGTCAATAGTAGGATAATGAAAATTTGGGATGTGTGAGATTCGAAAATTGAAGGAATGCAGAGACTTCGGGATATGGAGAGGAGTGGATTGGAGGGATAGGGGTGGTCGCTGCTGGATAGTGAAGCCATTGCAGGATTGTAAAACAAAAATGCGAATGTTAAAGTCCAGACACTGCTGGAACAGAATTGATATAGCCCAGCAAACACAGGATTAATAGGTTAACAGAACTTGGTTCAGAGCTTTGGATATTAGGTCAGGCCTGAAGCAAAAGAGATATATTACCAGCTCATTAACTGTCCATGAGGAGCGATAAGAGATGTAATAAATTAGTCAAGAAGACTTTAGGGAGACAGTGGTATGAATAGATTTCTATTATGAATGCTTTTGATAAGGAGGAACTCCATAATAGGTACATGTAACTTTCTCATTATTGAATAAACTGATATTGTTGCACAGACTGATTGTTGGGAAACTGATCAGATGTAATCAAAGTGCATGGCGAAATAGCATTACATTAAAGGGACCTATATATAAACTGCTCTATATGTTTTATTCTGGAGCTCTTCAGGGATTTTTGATCTAATCTTACCGAAACAGCTGTCAGAATAGTACATTTGCAACCTCCTGACCAAAGGTTTTGTAAATCATACTTACATCTTCCAATACTATATGTAAGGGCTTGTGTTTTATTAATTCATTTGCTTAATTTAATAGAGTGCTAAGAAGATATTCACAATAGTCCAAAGGCCTCAAACCTGTATTGGAGATACAGGAAGATCTTCTAAGGAGTGGCAATTTCATTAAGATAGCCGCTCTGCTCCTTTCCTTCATGAAACAAAAGAGCTCCACATTTCTAACAGGAGATTCTGATCAAGGCACCTTCAGAAATGAGGAGCTGTACTTCCGCTCTGGCAGGTCTCTCATAGTGCAGGTAAGCCATGAACACTTTTACATAATAGTTGGTTGTCGTATACTGAAGTTAAAAGGTTCAACATCACAGATGGCCGTTTTGATTAGTGCTGTCAAATGGTAAGTACATAGGTAAGTGTGAGGCTTTGGTATCATGTATGTAGTGTGCCAGGTGGGTAATGGTAGGGTTCCAGGTGGGTAGGGTGGCAGATTGATATGGTGCCATGTAAGTAAGGTAAGTAGGGGCAAGATTGCAAGGGTTCAGTTAGGTGATGAAATGTTTAAAATAGGTCAGAGTGGATGGGAAATGTCAGGTTCAGCATTGGGGGGGCTTCTGCATGCGGGTCAATGCAGCATTGGCACACTTTCAATTTGCAGAAGGAATGATGTTTGGGGAACAGGGGTTCACATCCAGGGGAAGGGGAGTCGCAGGTGGAGAGGGAGGTGTTGGCCAAGTCTTGGGAGGGATAGCATGGGGTCTGTGTTGTAAGGGGACTTATAGTTGGTGTATGTAAGGTAAATATGGGGTCAGCTTAACAGTTACTCAGGACTTAGTCTAGGTTTTTTCTTGTAAACTAACTTTTGATGGGTAATGATTTATATAACTTCTGTGAAACCCTCTGAATTTTCTGATTTAACTGGAGACTTTTAGAGGGCTCCAGATGTAGGGGAATTGTCCAGCTGAAGCATCAATTTCATGAGGAATTCCTTCAGACCCTGCTATGATAAGGATTCCTTAGGTCCCTATTCACAGCTCTCATCTACACTTCAGAAAAGATTGTCTGACCTTTCCAAAATGTGAATTGTTATGAGGTATTGAAGCATCAGTTGGGACTATTGACTCACAATTTTTTGATTCAAAGGTGAGCGCTCACAGCCACAGCTCACACCCATATGTCGAAAAGAATGGGAGAAAAACAGAAGGATATTTTTAAAGGTCACCGTTGTGGGGTACTTAATGATGGATCACTCTGGCTATGAGAGACTAAGAAAAATCTTAGGAATTTATTCCTCGTCACAACAAATATTTTAGAGTGGGAAACACAACTTATGAATAGGTAGATTTTGCTGAAGGTCATTCCCAGATCATATGCACTTTTGCAATTTCACAATAAAATGTATTTTGTAAATAGTAAGTCCATTACAATCATATCGTATTGAAACAAATTGAAGTTTCTTGCAAATATTGTACATTCAAGTTGAGATGTTTTATAACATATTGCAACAATTTTTTAAAAATTCAATATATAATTTAAAAGAGATTTCAAGAGACAGAGACCTGGTGAAGATGGTTGGGTGGCTCTCCAGTGACAGGCATCATCAGCCACTGGCAAATTATGCAACGTGCTCCAGAGGAATGGAGGTCCTGTTCCAGGAGGCTACAGATATCAACTATGAGAGTCTAGCCCTGTTGGAGCTTTAGTCCTCAGACATGTTGGGAGAGTAGATCTAATTCCATTGAACCATGTTGTGTGCTCACTTTCCTCCACCTAGATTATGGCAACCATTCCCTCTGCTCTATAGAGGGGTATATGCCTGAGGAGAAGGTAAGTACTACTGCTGATAGTGCTCCCACTGTTTCTGCTGGAGCATTTGAACATGATGTGTCTTTACGGTTGACCCTCAGAGAAGGTGGAAGGTGAAACGCCACACGTTGTTCCCATGCCGTGGTGCAGGCCAATAGCAGGGAAGTGCTGCTGAACATGAATGAAGTGCTGGGCAGGTGAACTGCTTTCCAGGTGTTTGATAACTACCTGTACAGCAATGAGAGTACTCTATAAGAGTAGATGCAGTTTGAACAGCAGTTACTCAAGGACCTTGATGGAACGCTTCAGTGGAACTGATGAAAGGCTTCCTAGCTTGTCAGTTTCTCTGAAGAAGATTTTCAGTTACTTTGATAGTCCTAAAAAAGTTGCAACCACAGCATGGAGTGCTGTATACTGCTGAGACAGAAACATTCTGTGGTTAAGAACTATGAGGGTGGGATTACATTGGGATCCTGACCTGGCTTCAGTTATAGGGATTTAACCACCTTAAATACGTTGGAGCTTACCTCCATTTGTTGGGAAACATTTGTCGCAAATATCCAGCAGGAAGTGTATTGCCTGGGCTTTTGCTCACACTCAAAAGCATTTAATAAAGTCGAATTATAAGAAGTTTAATAAATTCAGTTGCATTTCGTTGGGTGCCAACTCAATTTAAGCTATGAGGCAGATTAGGTATGTACTTCATCCTAGTAATGAGTGAAAAAATAAAATTAGACACTTGCTGAGAATGACGTATTTAATTCAAACACAAACTGGCACTTTCACTGTCAAACATCATAAAATGGCCACATTTTGCTTGTCACTGTGATTCTATTAAAAACAGTTATCATATGCAGTGCTGAAATGTTTTCATTCTTCATGTAGAATAAGCTGATTGCTGTATTCAAAAAGCAAATGCAGATTTGGCAAGGTACTCAGCGCATTAATGCAGAGAAAGGGGTGGTAAAATTATTCCTCGCATTATTTGCATTTGATTATCATTTTATTTTTCCTCAGTCATATTAATGAGCTTACCAAATTATCATGCAAACATTTTTACAGCCTTCTTTAGATGCAATCATAACCTGTTTACAGTAGGGGAAAAGGTCATATGTTCCATGTGAGCCGGTCAACAGCTTCAGAAAGAGAAGAGTGGACCCTTGTTAGAATTGCAGCAACAGCAGGAGATCAAAACCAGTTGCAGAAAGCCCCTTCAACCTGTTCCTGACTGTCAGAGCTGAAATGAGATATCACTGGAATACAGGAAGGCTTTGGTATATATTTCCATGTCCTTTTTGATTGACAAAGTGGTTTAAATCAGGAGTCAATAATACAGCTGAAGAATACAGTAAGATATTAATTTTTAAATGTATAACATTGAAATTAATGACTTAAATAGGTCAAAGATAGCTAGGCAGCTGATGTGTTGCAGCTGTAGTACGTGGGAGCTGGTCAACATCAGTGAAATCCGCAGTGACTACATCTGCAGCAAATGTTGGCTGTTCAAGGAGTTTCAGCGCAGATTGATGAGTTGGAGTTGAAACTTTGGACATCGCAACACAACAGGGAGGGCAAAGAGTTACCTGGGACATTGTGTTTCAAGAGATAGTCAAACCCTGGGATTAATTACTTCAATTTTGGTCCATGATCAGGTACAGATGGGTGTTACTGTGAGTGAAACAAGTATTAGGATCCAGATTTTAGTTCTGGAGAAGCCTTAGCAAGTGCTGCAAGCCAATATGAATGAAATTCTTGCTCCCGGTGTGGACAAGGATACAGACTGTGGAGGATGAATGAACTGACCCCAGAAAAGTGGTCCAAAGCACCATTCAAATGGTGCATAGAAAAGA
Organism: Chiloscyllium plagiosum; assembly: GCF_037043375.1. Taxonomy (NCBI): domain Eukaryota; kingdom Metazoa; phylum Chordata; class Chondrichthyes; order Orectolobiformes; family Hemiscylliidae; genus Chiloscyllium; species Chiloscyllium plagiosum. The sequence goes on from NW_028270156.1 coordinate 24,219,561, forward strand.
GAAGTGTAATAATAATTAGGAAAGGTTGGTTAGGAGAATAGATACTGTTCACTATGCGGCGAACAGAGACACAGAGTCCTGAAGGCTGTGTTGCCTACCTGGTGCCAAGGTTCAGAACAGCTCGCCTGGGCTTGTGAGGACCTTGTAGTGGAAGGAGAAAGATCCAGTTGTCATGGTCAACATAGGCATCAATGATAGAGGACAAGGAAAGACATTCGACTGAGGGATTATGAGTAGCTCAAGACTAAATTAAAAATCAGAGTCACAAAGGTAATAATCTTTGAATTAATACCTGAGCCATATGCAAATTGGCACAGGGTAAATAAGAGTCGAGAGGTAAATTTGAGTTCCAAAGCTTTGTGGGGCAGGAAGAAGCAAAAACCGAAATTGCTGGAAAAGCTCAGCAAGTTTGGCAGCATCTATGGAGAGAAAGCAGAGTTAACATTTCAGGTCCAATGATCCTACTTCAGAAAGAAAAATAAATTGCTTCACATTCATGTGACACTGGCGCCAGTACTAGGGAGAAAGCTGTATCATTCAGACAACAGGCTTCATTTGAACCATCAGCTTGTTAAATAATGGGAAACTCATTTAAAACTGGAATGGGAAGGATCTGCTTCTCCTAAAGGGTAATGAAGGTCTTGAATTCTCTACCTCAAAGTGTTATGGAGGCTAGATCACTGAAAGCATTTTAAAAGGAGGTAGATAGACTTTTGAAATATCAATGAAGTTGAAGGTTATGAGGAGCTGGCAGTAGAGAGGAATTGAGGCCTTAGGCAGATCAGCCAAGATCTTATGAAAGGTAGAGCAGGCTTATGGAACTGAATTGCTCAATGCTGCTCTTATTTCTTATGTTTCCCATTTTCTTCTTAATCAAACCTCCACTATCATATCCTTCCATTCCATTCTCCTTCATGTGCTTATTTAGTTTCCCATAAATACACAACTATTCTATTTGCCTCAACTTCTTCTTGTGGTTGTAAGTTCTCTTAATCTCTAGGTAAAGAAGTTTTTTCCTGAAATCGATGTTAGTAATTACCTTATTTTTATGGCCCCTGGCTCTGTTCTCCCTAACAAGTGGAAATATCTTAGATGTGTCTAAGCTTTAATGATCTTAAAAGCACCCATCAGATCATCCTCCATCCTTTTTTTCCTGAAACATGGGAAACAAGTCCGTTCAGACATTTTTGATAATTATTACCTCCATGTTCAGTCTCATTACAGATGTGAGAGAGTATTAAGCTTAGATATTAAGACAGATTTTACCAAGCTTTTATTCCTGGATTGCATGGTAGTTTCTTTGGTTAAAGGACAAGGTCAGGAATTTGGATGGAAGCCCCATTGTATGTTTTGTCCATTCAAACAAAGACTTTTTCATCACTGTCAAAGAACAATTCAACAGATGTTATGTGGAAAAGTAGCTAAAAAAAGTCAAACAAGCAATTGCAATTGCTTCCTCCCTCAAAGTAAGCTGACTACAAAGATTAAGTGCTGGAAATGTGTTGCTGGAAAAGCGCAGCAGGTCAGGCAGCATCCAGGGAACAGGAGAATCGACGTTTCGGGCTTAAGCCCTTCTTCAGGAATGGGGAAAGTTTGTCCAGCAGGCTAAGATAAAAGGTAGGGAGGAGGGACTTTGGGGAGGGGCGTCGGAAATGTGATAGGTGGAAAGAGGTCAAGGTGAGGGTGATAGGTCAGACTGGGGTGGGGGCGGAGAGGTCGGGAAGAAGATCTCAGGTTAGGAAGGCGGTGCTGAATTTGATGGATTTGACTGAGACAGGGTGGGGGGAGGGGAAATGAGGAAACTGGTGAAATCCGAGTTCATCCCTTGTGGTTGGAGGGTTCCTAGCCGGAAGATGAGGCGTTCTTCCTCCAACCGTCGTTTTGTTGTGGTCTGACGATGGAGGAGTCCAAAGATCTGCATATCCTTGGTGGAGTGGGAGGGGGAATTGAAATGTTGAGCTACAGGGTGGTTGGGTTGGTTGGTCCGGGTGTCCCAGAGGTGTTCTCTGAAACGCTCCGCAAGTAGCCGGCCTGTCTCCCCAATATAGAGGAGGCCACATCGGGTGCAGAGGATGCAATAGATGATATGTGTGGAGGTGCAGGTGAATCTGTGGCGGATATGGAAGTTTCCTTTGGGGCCTTGGAGGGAGGTGAGGGGGGAGGTGTGGGCGCAAGTCTTGCACCTCCTGCGGTTGCAGGGGAAGGTGCCGGGAGTGGAGGTTGGGTTGGTGGGGGGTGTGGATCTGACGAGGGAGTCACGGAGGGAGTGGTCTTTACGGAATGCTGATAGGGGAGGGGAGGGAAATATATCCTTGGTGGTGGGGTCCGTTTGGAGGTAGCGGAAATGACGGCGGATGATGCGCTGTACATGGAGATTGGTGGGGTGGTAGGTGAGGACCAGTGGGGTTCTGTCCTGGTTGCGGTTGGAGGGGCGGGGTTCAAGGGCGGAGGAGCGGGAAGTGGAAGAGATGCGGTGGAGGGCATCGTCGACCACGTCGGGGGGGAAATTGCGGTCCTTGAAGAAGGAGGCCATCTGGGTTGTGCGTTTTTGGAACTGGTCCTCCTGGGAGCAGATGCGGCGGAGTCGAAGGAATTGGGAGAATGGGATGGCGTTTTTACAGGAGGCAGGATGGGAGGAGGTGTAGTCCAGGTAGCTGTAGTCCAGATGACTGTATCGGCGCCGCCTCGTGCTCCCACGAGAAAGTTGAACAGTTCATTCACTTCACCAACACCTTCCACCCCGACCTCAAATTCACCTGGACAGTCTCAGATTCCTCCCTCCCCTTCCTCGACCTTTCTATTTCTATCTCAGGCGACCGAATCAACACGGACATCTACTACAAACCGACCGACTCCCACAGCTACCTGGACTACACCTCCTCCCATCCTGCCCCCTGTAAAAACGCCATCCCATTCTCCCAATTCCTTCGACTCCGCCGCATCTGCTCCCAGGAGGACCAGTTCCAAAAACGCACAACCCAGATGGCCTCCTTCTTCAAGGACCGCAATTTCCCCCCCGACGTGGTCGACGATGCCCTCCACCGCATCTCTTCCACTTCCCGCTCCTCCGCCCTTGAACCCCGCCCCTCCAACTGCCACCAGGACAGAACCCCACTGGTCTTCACCTACCACCCCACCAATCTCCATGTACAGCACATCATCCGCCGTCATTTCCGCTACCTCCAAACGGACCCCACCACCAAGGATATATTTCCCTCCCCTCCCCTATCAGCATTCTGTAAAGACCACTCCCTCCGTGACTCCCTCGTCAGATCCACACCCCCCACCAACCCAACCTCCACTCCCGGCACCTTCCCCTGCAACCGCAGGAGGTGCAAGACTTGCGCCCACACCTCCCCCCTCACCTCCCTCCAAGGCCCCAAAGGAAACTTCCATATCCGCCACAGATTCACCTGCACCTCCACACATATCATCTATTGCATCCTCTGCACCCGATGTGGCCTCCTCTATATTGTGGAGACAGGCCGGCTACTTGCGGAGCGTTTCAGAGAACACCTCTGGGACACCCGGACCAACCAACCCAACCACCCTGTAGCTCAACATTTCAATTCCCCCTCCCACTCCACCAAGGATATGCAGGTCTTTGGACTCCTCCATCGTCAGACCACAACAAAATGACGGTTGGAGGAAGAACGCCTCATCTTCCGGCTAGGAACCCTCCAACCACAAGGGATGAACTCGGATTTCACCAGTTTCCTCATTTCCCCTCCCCCCACCCTGTCTCAGTCAAATCCATCAAATTCAGCACCGCCTTCCTAACCTGAGATCTTCTTCCCGACCTCTCCGCCCCCACCCCAGTCTGACCTATCACCCTCACCTTGACCTCTTTCCACCTATCACATTTCCGACGCCCCTCCCCAAAGTCCCTCCTCCCTACCTTTTATCTTAGCCTGCTGGACAAACTTTCCCCATTCCTGAAGAAGGGCTTATGCCCGAAACGTCGATTCTCCTGTTCCCTGGATGCTGCCTGACCTGCTGCGCTTTTCCAGCAACACATTTCCAGCTCTGATCTCCAGCATCTGCAGACCTCACTTTCTCTACAAAGATTAAGTGTAGCACAATCTCCCCTTTCACAGTGGCATTTCAAATCTAGCATCATAGCAAGAGGATCTCCAGTCATTGCTGAGGAATGTAAAAAAAACAGTCACATTCTCACAAAGTATTCTCACAAAGGGCAAGCCAGCAACTGAACGTTTCTTTAATGTCCTTCACTTTTTAGCTCACCATCTTCCGGAGTGTAAGCTAACGACTGAGATGTACACATGGGTTAAAGATAGTTCAAACCTCATAAACCTCTTTAAAAGATCACTGAAATGTATTACTCAATCAATATAGAGAAATTTGCCATTTCAGACTTATTAGATTCCCTACATTATGGAAACAGGCCATTTGACCCAAAAAGTCCACACCAACCCTCCAAAGAGTAACCCACCCAAACCCATTCCCCTGCCCTATATCTGACTAATGCACCCAACACTATGGGCAATTTAGCATGGCCAATTCACCTAACCTGTACATCTTTGGATTGTGGGAGGAAACCAGAGCATCCTCACGCAGACACGGGGAGAATGTGCAAACTCCCCACAGACAGTCACCCGAGGTGGTATACAAACATGGGTCCCTGGCACTGCGAGGCAGCAGTGCTAACCACTGAGCCACTGTGCCACCCCATACTTATAAAATGTATTTCACGAGGACTTTGAAATCATGCACAGTTAATGACGATGTTTTACACATTCAACAAGGTATAACCTTGCAGAGGATTTTAACCACAAGATCAAGAACAAAAAAAAATGGCAAATTCTTATTAGTTAGGTCATTTCTATTTGATTGCTGGTTTTGGGGTTTTGGGGGAGCTTTGGCAGTACTCTACATGGAGAAGCATTGAATTACTGACAGCACCACAATCTCTGTATGGCATTGTATGTGTATGGACTCCAGAAGTTGTTGCCTCTTCCAGACAAGGAGTGACAATGAGCATGGACCTCTTCACCATTCCAGTGCAGAGCTGAGGGAGTGCTGTACCATCAGAGATGCCATCTCTCAGATGAGGCGTTTGCCTCTTGGTCACAAAAAGATTCCACAGCATGAATCCAAAGAAGAGCAAGTGAGTTCAGCCCAATATTTCAGCAGAGTTTTATCACTCAAACATCATTAAAACATTATCTCATTACTGTTCTGGGATCTTACCACACACAGTTTGACAGCTCTGTTGCCAATAGTACAAGAGTATTTCAGAATTACTTTATTGAACAAAAGCATTTTGGTGTCTTCTGAAAGGCACAATTTAAATGCAAATCTTTTTACTTTTCAGTCCTCTACCGATGTTGTCCCTCAATTCATAGCTCAGATCAGTACAAAATCAGTAGGTCGTTTGCCCTTGTACTCCATTACACTTCCAAAGGCAGAACGATTTGTTTTCACTTGTCTATTCTTGAGAGTCTGGATTAATTGCTTTGTATAAGTACAAACAACAAATGTATAAATGGACCCAAGCACAAAAATATGTGGGCCCTTTCACAAAACAGAGTCAAACAAAAACAACAACTTAGTAAAGGTGTCACTAGCCTCCCTGACCAGACACTGAGGGGTGGTGGGAGATAAGGACTGGATTGCTGACTGAGACAAGACCAGAGGTAGATATTGAGGCAGCTTTTGAAGGAGAAACGTGAACGTATGAAGACAGAAATGTTTATGGAGAAGCTGAAAATGCTTGGGCTGTGATAGTTGAAGGCTAGGCTAGCTGAAGGAAGCCAGATCTGGAACATCGAGTGTGTATATGCTGGAACATAGATTTGATTTGGTGGTTGCAGAAATATGAAGGGAGGCAAGGCAGTCATGTTCTTCCAGCCTCCTGCTTGTCTACTTTGGATTCCAGCATCTGCAGTTTTTTTTTGTCTCATTCATGTCTATTTGGCAGTTAAAGTAGTCATACATGAATAGGTCATTGAGGAGTTGCAGTAGAGAAACGATGTCAACAAAGGACAGTATGTCAACAAGAAAATGATAGGAATGAAGGCATAGGGCACATTCAAAGCTATTTTTCAATCCAAGGACCTTACTTCAGAAGTGAAATATTTACATATCTCCTTTACTTCTCTCTCCAAAGACATTTCCAAACAGAGCTGCTGAGTATTTCAGTATTTTCTATTTCTGTTTGCCATCTTTTCCTGATTCTTGTTACTCATTTCAAACCATCTCTTACTTTTTCTGCTTCCACTGCTGGGCTACATTAAGCAAAAGTAAGTGTTCAGGTTGAAGTCAGGAGGAAGAATTGCCATTGAAATATCACAGTGCTGAAGCAGCTCTCACATTATCTGATGATCACGCTCTTGTTCTCTGGCACTGTAATATTATTCCACTTCCAGCTGACTTCAGGCTATGCTATTGAAGCAGAAGACAGTCAGTTAGTTAATTCACTTTTACAGATGATTACTTAGAGTGTTCAAATTCTGGTTTCCTAAACCAAATTGTGCAAAGTTCTTACATTTTCTGCCAGTTGTATTGATTAGTTCAAGTCAGGAATGAATGAATGAATGAACATATTTTACAGTGAGAAAACAGTTAAGTGAATTGAAAAGCTTTTCCACTGTCACCATGATCAGACACCATTTTGAATAGTTTAAGAATAATTTAAAAAATAGAAAGATATTGCTTAAAGAGTGTCCATCAGCCCTGAGCCAGCTCATCATCAACTATGCTTTTGCCCCCATCCCTCCTCCATCGTGCCACGACTACCTACACTACACCCAACCAAAGTCGAAGTCATCACTCTTCAGGCGCATCTTTCATTGCTGGGCCAATTCTCTTCTGCCTATGCCTCACCAGTGCCAGACCCGACTAACGACAAAGTCACTAACCCTCAAGTGCCATCTTTCACCACTGGGCTTACATCGCTTCCACTGGTTCCAATGCCAGCTCCCGTGCTTGCACTGGAAAAGTAAGGAACAGCTCATTCGAATCCACTCTGAACTCACTCACCACTGCAATGAGTCACCACCACCAATTCTGTCCAAGCTCTGGACAAGAGGTAAGTAAAGGAAAAGAGAAGCAAAGAAAAACAAGAAAAGAGAAAGAAAAGAAACAAAAGGAAAGAGAAGCTGACCTAACAGTGGAGCCTCGGGTCAATAGCCCTACTCCACTGGCCATCTTGATGAAGTAAAAAATTGATTAGTACAAGTCAACTTGATCAACTCAAGTCAGTTATTTTGGTTTATTTATTTGCTCTTGAGTTCTCTAAGAGGTTGACAAGGTTTCGGCTACCATCCATCCCAAGATGTTTTCAGAGATAAGCACATACAGTCTCACGGGAAGCACATTTCAATCAGATGAGGTGAGAATGGTAGTTTGTGTTCTCTGAAGAACATCAGTGAACCAGCTGGGATTTTATAATCCAGCCATGTTTCTGGTCATTTGATGATACCAGGCCACAAACTACAAAAATAAACAGACCCCTCACGTGCAGACTTTCATTTTTATTTTAAATTATGTCAGTGGTCCTTCTCTAACGGATTGGAATCTCACTTTCAGTTGGCTGTACACAACCATTTCATGCATGAAGCAGCCTTAACAAACTGTGGAAAGCCCAAGAAATAGAAGTCAAACAGCCTGTTTTGTGGATGAATGGATAATCATTGACCTGCATGCTTCTGCAGAGATGACATTCTGATGAAATTTGGGTGGATTTAAATTCTGCATGTGCTAAAATATTATTCTTCCCTGCTCACCCACACTGCTGCATTAGTCATGTGAAGAGTGATAAAATATTAGAAATGGAAGGAGGTTTATTTTGTCCATACAGGAACAATCTAAAACTAATCCCATTACCCTCCTGCCACCCTGTATCCTCTGCTGCTTCAAATATTTATTATATTTTTGATTAAAACGTCCAATATTTTCTGCTTTAATAATTAGTTTCTTTGGCAAAACGCAGATGATCCTTGCCAGAAAGAAGCAATTCAAGAGGCAACAACGAGCTCTCTTTTCTTTAGAAAAATCGATTAGATTAAAGCACATGTTTGGACATACATAAGCACATGCACTCAAACCACCAACGTCTTCTCGCCAATCTGTTTTGCCATCGTTTTGTGAGCTGTAAGATATACTTGTTGTATAAGGTTGTAATGATTCTGAAATAGTCAATGTCTGAGCTACTTAGAACTGCATCTAGTCTGATGGTGAAACACAACTTCGGGTGGAGAAATATTGGAGCTCTAACAAGTCTCCTGATGGACATATCAGTATCTTCTCAAAATCTTGTTAGTAATGTCTAATATCTCTAAGAATTAATATAAACTGTATACAGTTATTAGGCTGCAATAAACTACATCCTGTTATCTAAGGCAAATGTCTCTCCTGCTGAGACTTATTCTGGGTCCACTGTCCTCCACAGTTTACTGCACAGTTCCTTAAACTAGCATCAGTTGGAGGATTGGTGGCTGTACTCTACCTAACAAATACTAACCAGTGATTGGGCTGCCATACATTATGCTTACTACAACTCAGTAAGTAGTGGGCATTGGAATCTAATAAAGCAGTACTGGAAGTCATTTTCACTTGCTCACCCATCCAACAATGGAAATCTAGACAAATCCAGACAACATTAAAATCAGATCTTGTCACCTACTGGCTGCCAAAGGGCCAACTGATTTATCTAAAATTTCTCAAAATGGACAGACAACCTTCCCTTCTAGAAACAGGTAGGACTTCCATTAACAACAACAAGAACAGAAATTGCTGGGGAAACTCAGCAGGTCTGGCAGCATCTGTGGAGAGAAATCAGAGTTAATGTTTCAAGTCCAGTTAGTGGTCCTCCATTAAATGGACATCTTCTGATCAGAGGACCATGAAGTGCACACTTCATCCAGTGGAGTTGAGCAACCTAACCATGAAAGGATTACACAGGCCATGTTTTATTATGTCTTATGGTCATATATCAGTACACCTTTAAGAGACTTACATAGAACATAGAACATTACAGCGCAGTACAGGCCCTTCAGCCCTTGATGTTGCGCCAAATTGTCATACCAATCTGAAGCCCATCTAACCTACACTATTCCATGTATGTCCAAATGCTTGTCACAATGACGACTTAAATGTACTTAAAGTTGGCGAATCTACTACCGTTGCAGGCAAAGCATTCCATACCCTTACTACTGAGTAAAGAAACTACCTCTGACATCTGTCCTATATCTATCACCCCTCAATTTAAAGCTATGCCCCCTCATGCTCACTGTCACCATACTTGGAAAAAGGCTCTCCCTGTCCACCCTATCTAACCCTCTGATCATCTTATATGTTTCTATTAAGTCACCTCTCAACCTTCTTCTGGATCAGTGATGCTGGAAGAGCACAGCAATTCAGGCAGCATCCAACGAGCAGCGAAATCGACGTTTCGGGCAAAAGCTCTTCATCAGGAATGAAGGGCTTTTGCCCGAAACGTCGATTTCGCTGCTCGTTGGATGCTGCCTGAATTGCTGTGCTCTTCCAGCACCACTGATCCAGAATCTGGTTTCCAGCATCTGCAGTTATTGTTTTTACCTCTCAACATTCTTCTCTCTAACAAAAACAGCCTCAAGTCCCTCAGCCTTTCCTCGTAAGACCTTCCCTCCATTATTAAGGAAGTTAACATAATTTTGCCAAATCAGGTTAAAAACACTAAGTTGAAGTCAAATTCACATCAGGCCATAGCAACAAACTACTCCATGAAGAGTGCTTTGGCACTGATTTAAATGCTTCTCCTACACAACAAACAAAATTCTTCCTTCAATCTGTTGCTCTCCCCCTTTCTCCTAATATTGCACCATTTTAATTGGCAATTTCTGGTTCTGTCAAGAAACGTTGAATTCTGAGTTCCCCACATCCTCAAAACCATGCCCAGTGCCTGATTTTGTTCCTGTACTAGAATTCATTTCAGCTTTTTTTACTCTACCATGTAACACCAAGACTTCTAAGTTCCATCTAACCCTTGTGACAAATAGACACTTGCATGCACAAACATACACACATAGATGAACATCCAAATAGGTATATTCCACACATATGTACACCCACATACACATGCCAACATGCAGAAGTGCCTCAGCCTTATTAATCACAATGAGGAAGATAGCATGGAAACAAAGGGCAGTCAGATGGAAGGATAGAAATCAATTGATATTGATTTTATTATGGTCCTTCTAATTTTTCATGCGTAATTCTATGCACCCAATTTTGGATCTGAAGTGATATCATGGAGTTGTTAATAATTTTTCATTTGTGCTTGTGATAATATTTTGATAATCTCATGGGATACTCAACATGCTTATAGATCTGTGTGATTAATCATACTGCTTCTACTTTTCTAGGGCAATATGATAGAAGAGTAATTCTGCACTTAGAAAAATTAAATATAGAATAATAATCTGGCACTAGATACAGTCAATGAGACAGCAATTCAATCAAATGGTTCTAATGATGTCTTTTGACGCAGATGAGCATTAACCAGCTCACAACACTAAATTACAGACATAAAATCTCTGCCAGATAATTGTCATCCCTCTTATCAAACATCTCTGGATTATTTTGAAATAAATAGCATTATATCTTAGTTTGCTGACCATTGTAGATGACCTCTAGGCATAGGAGAGGCTGCCTTATTTAAGTGAATGTTTAATAAACATTAAAAATGCACCTTACGCATTCACTCTCTCCACCACCGACTTGTGCAATGTGGCTGTAGTATAAACCATCCACTACAACAATTCACCAAGTCTTCTTGGGTAACCTTATAGAGATTTATAAAATCAGGAGGGACATAGATAGAGTGAATAGCCAAACGTCTTTTTCCCGGGGTAGGGGAGTCCAAAACTAGAGGGTTTAGGAATCCAAAACTAGAGGGCATAGGTTTAAAATGAGAGGGAAAAGATTTAAAAGGGTCCTGAGGGGTAACTTTTTCATGCAGAGGATGGTCCACGTATGGAACATGTATGCCAGAGGAAGTGGTGGAAATGGGTACAATTACCACATTTAAGAGCCATCTGGATGGGTATATGAATAGGAAGGGTTTAGAGGGATATGGCCAAATGCTGGCAAATTGGACTAGATTAATTTAGGATATCTGATCGGCATAGACAAGTTCTACCGAAAGGTCTGTTTCATGCTGTATATCTCTGTGACTCTAAGTGAACCTGCACAATTATAAACCAACAAACTCACTGCCCAGAAGGATAAGTGCAGCTGATGAAAGGGAACACCACTACCTAACCAGTTCCCTTCCAAGGCACATAGCATCTCATCCTTGACTTATATCATCAGAGTGACCAGATTAAAATTCGAGAAAACCCAATCTAACAGGAAGGTGAGAGCATTTTCACCACAAGGATTGCAGAGTATAAAGAAGCTGGTTCACCACCCCACCCTCAAGAAAATAGATACGTGCAACAAAATTCAAAAGAAAAGAAAAATGAAAAGTGATTGAATTGAGCATGGTTTCCAGGCTATAGATGGTATAGGTTCATAATTTGATGTTAGGGCTCATGTATTAACATTTAAATATGTACATTGATGTTTCTCCTCATGGGAGAGTCTAGGACTAGAGGGCATAGTCTCAGACTAAAGGGGTACCAACTTAGCGCTGAGATACGGAGGAATCTCTTTACTGACAGGGTTATGAGTCTTTGGAACCCCTTGCCACAGGGAGGTATGGGGACAGAATCCTCACATCTATTTAAGGCCGAGATTGATCAAGAATCTATCTGACAGGGAATCAAGGATTATGGAGAAAGAGCAAGAAAGTGGACTTTACAAATGTTGGATCAGCCATGATCCTACCAAATGGCAGAGCAAACTCAAGTTGCCAAATGACGTATTCCTGTTCCTAATTGCTTTGGTTCCTGTGAATCTGCATGAATCTGAAAAAATAAGCAGATTGAAGCACCTTCATTTTGTATTTATCCTGAAGTAAGGCAACAGCACTGGAAAAACAGTCCTTTCTAAACCTGCACTGTTATTATTAAATAAGACAATAAATGTCTGTCATTGCTCCAGACAATCAGAAAGCATGCAATTTAAACAGAGTCAGGCCAGAAATACAAGTGCTCGTGGAGTAACCTACCTCTGTTTTAAAGGCTCTAGGGCTGTGGGAATTTATGTCCCTGCTATGTAGTATCATATAACTGATTCTACAATAACAGCAGATAATACAATCTCCAAATCGTCAGGAAATACATTATAAATAAGTTATGCCACTGGTGGCTTTCTTGCAAGAATATAAAGAAATAGGAGCTGCAGTAGGTCATTCTGTATACTGCACATCATATTTTCAAGTGTACTTTAGTGTAGGCACACATGACTCCGTCTGATTTCTACCATTTCTCTTCTACAGCTCCTAATTCAGTGAAGTAACAGGGATTGCAGTAAGGCAGGGGAAAGTACCAGGAGGCAGCCCAATGTGTTCCCATGTCATGGCAGCTTGCCAGCAGCTGGAACTTGCCTCATAAAAATCCCATGACAACCGCAACACCCAAGGCTCCATTGCTGTACTATCCAGACATTCCCCCACCAGTCCTTGAACTGGCAAGGTCTAATCAAATGGATATGTCTTGAAGGACATCACCTTGGAGCTTCAGTCCCAGCAATCACCATGGGTTAGCAGTGGCACTTCTGAAGGTGCTAAGCTGCCAGCCTTCTGATTGGCCATTATCCTGAGTTATTTGACTGTCCCACACTGTTAACTTGGCCATTGTCGGCAAAATGCTACCTCACATGGCCCACAGACAGCCCAAGATAGATTGCACGCACACACACATACATACGCGCGTATACACACACACACACACACAGACGAATGCACGCACCCACATGCTCACACATTTTAGGCAGAGGTCACTGATCACCAGACACTATTTTAGCCTTGGTGTCAGAAGTTTTTGATTTCAAACCCAGACTGGAGACACAATCAGGGATAGTCATCATGAATTTATTATCACATTTGACAAATTTGATTGAATTTTTTGGGGAAAACCAGGAGTGTTGATGAGAATAATGTATTTGATGTGGTCTACGTGAACTCCAGCAAGGCTTTTAATAAGGTCTCTCATGGCAGGCTGAGCCCATGGGATCCAAGGTGAAGTGGAACATTGGATCCAAAATTGGCTAACAGACAAGAAACAGAGGCTGATGGTAGAGAGATATTTCTGTGTCTGGAAGTCTGCTTCTGTGAGGTTCCACAGGGCTCAGTGCTGGGAATCCTGTTGTTTGTGGTGCATATTCATGATTTGGACTTAAACATAATCAGAATGAAGAAGTTTGTGGATGACACAGAAATTGTTACAGTTATGAATAGTGAGGAGGGTAGCTGTAAACTGCAGAAAGATATCAAGGGACTAGTCAGCTGGACAAATGCGACATTTTCCTATTTTAATTGTGCTTTCAAGTTGCAATTGCCTGCCTACACAATCTACTTTAAATGTACCACCAAATACTATGCACACTAAACAAAAGGATCTCTCCAAATGGCTCATTTCAAAAATTGGCCTCTTCTCTTCCCATGATTCAGATCGATAAACAAAAGTGCTACTTGGACATTTTCTAATATTGCACGTCATCTTCCTCTGAGTATTTTGTCCAGGAAATGACAGGGGTCAAATGCCTGTGTGATTTATGAGCCTGTATCTCATTCAGAACATAAAACCCAAATTCGACTATGATTGATGGAAATTTGCACTGAAAATCGGGACCCCAAATGGAATGTTCCTGTTTTATAACACTGACCTTCTTGAAAATTATTTGCAGGTTTAATACTTTACATTAATTCCTTTTAAATGTATGTTTGAATGATTGACAATAACATGATCAATAAAGATTTACACAATGCATAGTTAGTTTTTTTTGAGCTTGTTCAGGTGATGGCAAGGAATCTGTCTGAAAACATTCTTGTTATCATTTCAGGCATAAATTATCTACATATTACATCAAAGCTGGAGTGCAAAACAGCTGCAACCTCTAAAGAGCAAGTACATTGACCCATTGTGATCTGTTTTCCATTATCTTCAATAGGATGACTTTTGAGTGACAATACAGATTATGAGCAAGAACACAGAATGAAAGAAGTCCAAGGTTGATGTGGTTCACATTCTAGCAACCTGATAGTCACATGATAAAATGATAATTGAACTGTTGATTAATCATAGCAGTCAATCTCATTTAATTAGTTTATAATCGATCCAAACATGACATGAGAAGTTTGGGAATCATAGATCCAAACTTATCGATTTCTCCCAAGAATATTATATTTGCCTCACATAATGTCTCAGATTATTCACATTATAGCATAGAATGTTATTCCATTTAGCATTATATAAGTTTTACAACACAGAAACAGGCCACTCGGTCTACATAATACATTTTGGTATTTATGCTTCCCTTCAACATCCTCCCACTTTTCTCACGTAAATCTAGCAATATAACCCTCTATTCACTTCTCTTATGTTTGTCTGAGGTTCCCTCACATATATTTCTGTTGTTTACTTCAACTACTCCTTGTGATAGTGAGTTCCACATTCTCATCATTCTTTGAAAACAGAAGTTTCTTCTGACTTCCCAGTTGGATCTCCTGTTGACTGCTGCTGTTGGGGAACCAAATACGACCGGCAAACAGTTACCAATTGTAACAAGGTCAGCCAGGTGGACTTCATAGACTATGAGTTCCCTGATTGGGGATGTTAACCTGGTCCAATTAGGGAACCGTGGCTGACAAATATAAACAGAAATGTCAGAAGTTCTGTTCACTCAGTGCTAGCTCCGAGGAAGCTAGATCAGTGACAAGGATTTTCCACATGTAAATAAAGGATGACTTGGTGACCAGATAACAGCCTCTGTGGAGTTATTTCAGTGACGATGAGAAAAAGCACACTCCTGAACAAATTCACTCACAACAATCATCTTTGAGTTGGGGTAAGCATTTTGGGAATCATGCCTTTTGGGGGAGGCTTGACTCATTAGATCCTGCCATTTTGCCCAATATGTGGAAAAAAATTGATTTTTTTTTTCAAGGCAATGAGATTGAGGCAGATGAAAAGCAAAGAGTAATTTTCCTGACAGCTTGTGGACACAAAGCTTTTTTCAGTTATTAGGAGCCTTACTTTCCCTGAGGCACCAGATACAAAAACCTTTCAAGGGTTGATGGATTTAGTTAAGGAATATTATAACCTCAAGCCTCCTCTAATTCAGAGATGCTATCAGTTTTACTGAGCTATTCAAGAACCGGGGAATCCATACTGAGATTTTTGACCAGATTAAGGGGGTGACTGGCAGAGACATGTGACTTTTAACTCATAATGAGAGGCTAAGAGGCCGTTTGGTATGTCGGATTAATGATGTAAACATGCAAAAGCACCTACTAGCTGAAGCCTAACTGGACCTCAAACATGCTCTACAACTCATTGGAAAATGTGGCAAGTGGAGCATATCGGTTGCAGGGTATTTTGATGGAAATGGACACCTTCGGCAGTCTGCCTAAGCTTGGGAAACACCATTTGAGTTAAGGCAATTGTATAGCCTCACTCAGGACATATCCTGAACAGAGGGACTCTAGGTCAGCCCACAACAAAACCCTAAAACAAAGCCAAGCCTCAGCCAAATGGTTAAAATTTTCTTCAGGATTCAGGCCAGCAAGCCATTGTAGTTGCTGCTGCTATGTGGACGTGATACAGCAAAAGAGTTCCACTAGATCAAAATGGAGTAAGAGAACTCATAGGTTGGTTTGCAAGAGAGTGTATACCCTGGAAAGTGCAGCTACATCTGGTTTGGAACAGTTAAATTGCTTTCGCAACATCCAAATCAGAACCAATCAAAATAAACATCTGGTTAAAAAGTCACCCAGTTCTAATGGAGGTGAATACCAGTGTGGCAGTTTCAATGATCACCAAACCAGTCTTTAACAAAATTTGCTCGGGACTCCAACTCTTAATTTTTCCCAATACTTCAGCTAGACGGAGAATCTATATTGGGAAATCTTTACAGATTAAGGATACAACTTTGTTTCTGGTCTCTTATGTGTGGTAGCTGGTTCAGCTACCACTGACTGTACTAAAGGTCTAGAGCCCAAGCTCAATGGGGTGAAATTGGTTCAATATTTTTCGATTAGAAAATGTCTTCATCTTTGTCTTCACAAATTCAGGCAGTCTAAAGTTTCAAAACTTTTCCAGAACACATTTTCTTCAGACTTGGAAGATTGGTTTGTCTTTCACTTGAGGATAATCGACCTTGATTCTGATTTTCTATGAAACATTCCTGTAGAATTTTTAGATTTCTTGGATGTCTTTTACAAAGGATGTCATTACTGGTAAACCTGGTGGTTGCTTTTCTGGATGCCAATTAATCTCCTGAATTCTTTTTGGGGAAGACCTATTCCCTGCTAACTCGGGTAGTTGCCCCATAACATCATCTTTGGATCTTCAGTGTCATAAACATCTGTCGTTTAGTACTTCCTTCCTGACAGTATTCTGGATTTTTAGGCCAGGCAATTTTTTTCTCTTTGACTCTCATGAATTTGTAGGTAATGCTCTGGTTTCCATGGAGTCGTAAGTAGCTCTATAAATTTATAGATCTACCACCCTGTTGATGGTATGAAACAAGTCTTTTATACCAGCATTGATAGTGTCAGTAGTTTATTTCTTTCTTTTGACAACTACCTGATGAAGAAGCAGCGCTTTGAAAGCTAAAGCTTCCAAATAAACCTGTTGGACTATTACCTGGTGTTGTGTGATTTTAAACTTTGTACACCCCAATCCAACACCGGCATCTCCAAATCATGATTGCCATGAGTCTATGAAGTTCAATTTAATATTCTATGGGTTTCCTCTTGACTGGTTTGTTGACAATGGTTTGTTGGTGGACCAGTTGCTCTTTCAAACTACCTGAACTCCTATTACCTCAAGGATACTGAGGTCAAGAAAAAGATATTGAGGTCAAGGCCTATACAAGTTCAAACATGAGAAGCATTTGCTCTAAATTATGTACACATTTTCAACTCTTTTATGCTCATTGTGTTGCAAAATTGTTTGTAGTACACCTTTACTCTTGAGAGGTATTTTACCTGGTCATGTAATTTCATTTCCAAAGGCTGTAACGTCTGTTTCTTTAGTCATGCTCTTATATCAAGCTTAAAATTATTGAGATTAAGCAAATTCAGTCAAACTTGAGTTGGAATGACTTGAGTATTTTTTCTATGCTAATTTCTCTACTGTATTGAACTCTATACCATGGATAACCACTACTATTTTTGCTGCTTTGAAATTGCATCCTACTTCTGCACACCTTCTGAAAGAGATGTATAGTTCCATACATGTAATGTTCTTTTGTCATAGCTGGGCACTGCTTGTGAGATGTTTATGTTCCACAGCAATAAAAATAACTGTTAAGATATAGTTCCTGGCCTGCTGTTTGTGTTGGCATGTTACCTGTATCTTTAGAATGAAATCACATGTGTTTGTCCCTTATAAAGTAAGGAAGATTTGTTTCTCCCCTGGTGTAAGGCTGTCCTCCTCTGAGGATTTGTCAGTGAGTCTTTCTGGTTTCACCTTCCAGCACAATTTGAATAACTTTATCCAAAAACAAATCTTCTTTGCATCTAATAAATCTGACAAAGAATCATTAATAATTTCAACAATAGTACTTTATAATTCTGATTTCAAAGCTCCATAATCATAATTCTTTACACTAAGCTGTAGTGACCATTGATGAAAGTAATTAAAATTTAGTATTTGAGTTTGAAATTTTTTTAAAGAAATGTTTTCTTCAAGTTGTCTAATCCTATATTCTGTTTGAACCATATCTGACATTAAATCTTTGTGCTAATTTTACTTCTCTGACAACTTCTATTTGCTCTCATTACATTAAAATTGTGTTTTGAATTTTTGCATCTCAATGCTGTTTATAATTTAAACTTATTAAAATTCTTTTAATCTTATTGTTGCTGTATATTGAAGATGTTTATAATTTTCTGCATGTAAGCTTTTAATCTAACATAGATCAGCACTGTTGTATTTCTCTGCCTACATGATGCTATAATTCTGCATATAGCGATTTTTAATATCAGAAGCAATGCTAAGGCATTTAAATTTTTTTAGAGTCATAGAGGTCTACAGCGTGGAAACAGGCCCTTTGGCCCAACTTGCCTATGCTGCCCAGTTTTTCACAATTAAACTAGCCCCATTTGCCTGTGTTTGGTCCATATCCCTCCATATCTATTCCATCATTATACCTGTCTAAATATTCCTTAAATTGTACTTAATTCCACCACCACCTCTGGCGGACCATTCTAGACACTCACTACTCTCTATATGAAAACATTGTCCCTCTAAGCCTCTCCCCTCTCACCTTAAACGTATGCCTTCTGGTGTTACACTGCCCTACCATAGGGCTGTCTACCTCATCTATGCCTCCTTAATGCTTTAAATTCTGTTAACAGTAAGTTGTACTTGCGCATTGCATGTTGGGGGAGTACCTGTATTTGTGCAATCAAAATGATAGTTTCCTGTCATCCGTGGGCAAGATGGATCTTTCACCACCTTCTGCCACTGAGATGGAGGTTGGCTATTTCTTCATGAGAAACATGAACACTTTCTCACCTTTCACAGAATCCAGTACAGACTCCATGATCATTTCCTCAAGTCCCTGCTGCTTTAATATATTGTTCTGCCAAATCCAGTGTTTAGATTCTTCTAACTATCCTATTTTGTTGACTGTCTTTTAAATCTTTTCAATTGCACTTTTGTCACCTTAAATCTGCTCCATGAAATTCCCAACATAGCAGCCTCAGTGCTAATTAGTTTAATGGCCCTTGACTTCGTTACAGTAGCTATGCTTTGTGGTGCTTGCACATGATGGTCAGCAATGTTTGCTGCGAATGGTAAGTATTCCTCATTTTACTTCTGTCCTACCCAGATTGCACTTATGCAGTGTCAATTTAAAATTTCTTCCCCAGCCTACAGGGTATGTTAACTATTTTCCCGGAGCTCCAAAAAAGCACTTCCCTGCTGAATCTCACATTGAAGCTGCCTTTACAGATCTTCTCTAAGGACTCCATAACATTCAAGTGTGACTAGATTTCTTTTATCTTCCTCTTACTCACCCACCCGTCCCCCACAGTGTTCTTCCTACACCCCTCATTAGCTCTGAGATGCAGGTTTTAGTTTGTCATAGTCTTTTTACCCTCCAGTTCTTTTCAGGAGTTCTGCTGACTATTTGTCTGTTCAAGTGCTTTCAACTGCTGACTTACTGAATACTCTTGAAGTTGTCATGTCCTTAAAGTGGTAAACTAATTTGTCCGCTGGAAATGTTCTTCTCCTGGGTCAAATAGATGTATTTAAAGAAAGATCATCCTCATTGGTCACATGTAGCCTTCAACATTAACCCTTTCAGAACCATTGCCTTATACCACAACTACCTTAGGTACATGGGCTGAAGTTATATTCTTCCCCAAAAGAGGAGGTGGCAGGATTGTGGTGTAGCAGTAATATTACTAGACAAGAGGTCAGAATAATGCTCTGAAGATGTAGACTCAAATCCCAACAATGGCAACCACAAGAATTTAAATTTAATTAATTAAATTACACTATTTAAAGGGCATCTGGATGGGTATATGATGAGGAAGGGTTTAGAGGGATTTGAGCCAAGAGCTGGCAAATGGGACTAGATTAGGTTAGGATATCTGGTCGGCATGGACAAGTTGGACCGAATGGTCTGTTTCTGTCCTGCACATCTCTATGACTCTAAAATGAATCTGATTTTCAAAGCAAGTGCCTGTAATCATGTCTATTAAACAATTGTTGATTGTCTTTTAGAAGAGGAATCTGCTGTCCTTGGCACAGGTGGATAGAGTGGTCAAGAAGGCATATAGTATGCTTGCCTTCATTGGATGGGGTATTGAGTATAAGAGCTGGCAAGTCATGTTAACATTGTACAAGACATCGGTTCAGCTGCATTTAGAATACTGTGTACATTTCTGGTCGCCACATTGCCAAAGGGATGTGGACACTTTGGAGAGGGTGCAGAGAAGGTTTATGAGAATGTTGCCTGGTATGGAAGGTGCTAGCTATGAAGAGAGGTTGAGTAGGTTAGGTTTATTTTCATTCGAAAAAAGGAGATTGAGGGGGGACCTGATTGATGTTTATAAAATCATGAAGGGATAGACAGGGTGGATAGAGACAATCATTTTCCCAGGGTGAAGGATTCAATAACGAGATGTCATGCTTTCAAGGTGAGAGGTGGAAAGTTTAAGGGGGATACACGAGGCAAGTACTTCACACAGGAGGGTGGTGGGCGTTTGGAACACGTTGCCAGCAGATGTGATAGAGGCAAGCATGGTAGATTCATTTAAGATGCGTCTGAAGTTGGTGGGGAGTAGAGGGATGCTTAGGAATTGACCGACAGTTTTTGACAGTTTGCATTTGGATCGGCTCAGGCTTGGAGGGCCGAAGGGCCTGTTCCTAGGCTGTAAATTTTCTTTGTTCTTTGTTCTTTACTTACTCTTTTAAACAAAGAGAACATTAGATCTCTGGAGAGTGAGTTTGGGAACTTACTACTGGAAACTAGGAAAGGGAAGATGAATATTTGAACAGGGTAATTTGCATTTGTATTCACTATAGGGATGCAAATAATATCCCAGACATTACTGTGAATCAGAATGTGAGAGGAACCAAGGAATTTAAATCTTTTTCAATCACCAGAGAAAATTATTAAAACTGAAATTTGACATGTCCCCTGGCCCTGAAGTATTTCATTTTAGGATATTAAAAGAAATGGCTGCTGAAATAGTTGATGCAGAATTTTTAATTCATTAAAATTTCTTAGAATCTGGGAAGGTCCAATGACATTGCACACAGCAAATGTAGTTCCTCTGTTCAGGGAAAGGTTGGGGGGGGGGGGGGGAGCGCAGAAAACAAATTATGGGCCAGTTAGCTTAGCATCTGTGGTAAGGAAAAATGATGGAATCTTTTATTGCAATTTATAACAGGATATTTAATGAATTCAGGAAAGTGGCAACATGGCTTTGCGACTTATTTTTTGGGAATTCTTTGGAAAAGTAACAAACTACACTGATAACAGGGAACTAATGGAAGTACCATGCATAAACTTCCATAAGACACTTGACAAGATGCCACATCAAAGGTTATTCTGCAAAATACTAGCTCATACTTGGTGGGGGGGGGGGGGGGGGGGGGCTGGTATCCTAGTATCATAGAGAATTGAGTGGCTAATAGGAAGCAGAGAATATACATAATCAGAACATTTTTGGGGTTGGCAGGATGTGGCGAATGATGTGCCATTGGGATCAGTGTTGGTATTTCAGTAACTTACAATCTAAATAAATTATTTGGATGAAGGGACAGACGGTATGCTGTTAAATTTGCTAATGATACAAATATAGTTGGGAAAGATTATCATGAAGAGGATATAGGTAGGTTAAATGAGTGGGCTAAAATGAAGTAGATGGAGTATAATGTTGGAAAATGTGCACTAGTCCCCTTTGGCAGGAAGAATAGAAAAGAAGTATATTAAGTAAAAGGGGATTCATTGCAGAGATCTGTGGTGCTGGTAATCTGGATGTCCTGATACCTGAATTTCAAAATATTAACATGCAGATGCAGCAAGTGATCAGGAAGGGAACTTGTGATGATACTGCTCCTTTAACAGGATTATTCTGTCCTTGGTGTTTTTCACAGGTGTCATAAAGATAGAGGTTCCAATATGTCTGGAAATGTCTACTTGAAGAGGCTTATAAGTCTTTGAAAATGCTTGTACAATGAAAGGGGTGTGGCCAGTTCTGCAGTTGGTTTAGCTTTAGCAAGCAGACGGTTTTCAGGCTGCTGGTCAAAGAAACTCTCTCTCTCTGACATCTCTCCTGCAAGAACCTGTTTGATTTTACCTTTTTTGCCAAAGGGGTGTTTATGAGGATGTTACACGTATTTGGGACAGCACTATTAAATTGCAATAGAGTTGATTGGGTTTTCAGATTGGCTAAGTTATTCTAAATTTGGTTTTCTTTTGTTCATGTTTCATTCAATAATCTGAAAATAAATTCTGTTTTGTTTCAAACTAAGTTGTTGGGCCAGCTGCATCATAGAGTCAAAGAAATGTACAGCGTGGAAACAGACCCTTCAGTCCAACCTGTCCATGCCGACCAGATATCCCAACTTAATCTAGACCCACCTGCCAGCACCTGGCCCATATCCCTCCAAACCCTTCCTATTCATATACCCATTCAAAGGCCTTTTAAATGTTGCAATTGTACCAGCCTCCACCACTTCCTCTGGCAGCTCATTCCATACACGTACCACTCTCTACGTGAAAAAGTTGCCCCTTAGGTCTCTTTTATATCTTTCCCCTCTCACCCTAAAACTATGCCCTCTAGTTCTGAACTCCCCGACCCCAGGGAAAAGACTTTGTCTATTTATTCCATCCATGCCCCTCATGATTTTGTAATCCTCTATAAGGTCACCCCTCAGCCTCCGACGCTCTAGGGAAACCAGCCCCAGCCTGTTCAGCCTCTCCCCACAGCTCAAATCCTCCAACCCTGGCAACATCCTTGTAAATCTTTTCTGAACCCTTTCAAGTTTCACAACATCTTTCCGATAGGAAAGAGACCAGAATTGGACACAATATTCCAACAGTGGCCTAACCAATGTTCTATACAGGCGCAACATGACCTCCCAACTCCTGTACTCAATACTCTGACCAATAAAAGAAAGCATACCAAATGCCTTCTTCACTATCCTATCTACCTGCGACTCCACCTGTAAGGAGCTATGAACCCGCACTCCAAGGTCTCTTTGTTCAGCAACACTCCCTAGGACCTTACCATTAAGTCTATAAGTCCTGCTAAGATTTGCTTTCCCAAAATGCAGCACCTCGCATTTATCTGAATTAAACTCCAGCTGCCACTTCTCAGCCCATTGGCCCATCTGATCAAGATCCTGTTGTAATCTGAGGTAACCCTCTTCACTGTCCACTACACCTCTAATTTTGGTGTCATCTACAAACTTACTAACTGTACCTCTTATGTTCGCATCCAAATCATTTATGTAAATGACAAAAAGTAGAGGACCCAGCACCGATCCATGTGGCACTCCACTGGTCACAGGCCTCCAGTCTGAAAAACAACCCTCCACCACCACCCTCAGTCTTCTACCTTTGAGCCAGTTCTGTATCCAACTGGCTAGTTCTCCCTGTATTCCATGAAATCTAACCTTGCTAACCAGTCTCCCACTGGGAACCTTGTCGAACGCCTTACTGAAGTCCATATAGATCACATCTATTGCTCTGCCTTCATCAATCCTCTTAGTTACTTCTTCAAACACTCAATCAAGTTTGTGAGACATGATTTCCCTTGCACAAAGCCATGTTGACTATCCCTAATCAGTCCTTGCCTTTCCAAATACATGTACATCCTCAGGATTCCCTCCAACAACTTGCCCACCACCGACGTCAGGCTCACTAGTCTATAGTTCCCTGGCTTGTCCTTACTACCCTTCTTAAACAGTAGCACCACGTTAGCCAATCTCCAGTCTTCCGGCAGCTCACCTGTGACTATCGATGATACAAATATCTCAGTAAGAGGCGCAGCAATCACTTCCCTAGCTTCCCACAGAGTTCTAGTGTACACCTGATCAAGTCCTGGGGATTTATTCAACTTTATGCATTTCAAGACATCCAGCACCTCCTCCTCTGTAATGCAGACATTTGCAAGGTGTCACCATCTATTTCCCTATATCTTCAACATACTTTTCCACAGTAAATACAGATACAAAATACTCATTTAGTATCTCCCCCATTTTTTGCGGATCCACACAAAGGCTGCCTTGCTTATCTTTGAGGGGCCCTATTCTGTACCACGTTATCCTTTTGTCCTTAATATATCTGTAAAAACCCTTTGGATTCTCCTTAACTCTATTTGCCAAAGCTATTGCATGTCCCCTTTTTGCCCTCCTGATTTCCCTCTTAAGTATACTCTTACTGCCTTTATACTCTAAGGATTCACTCGATCTATCCTGTCTATACCTTACATATGCTTCCTTCTTTTTCTTTACCAAACCCTCAATTTCTTGAAATGTTTTGAGGGATCTGACCTGGTCTATAACAGAATTAGAATGTTATCATTCATTGCAAAGGAAATTGAATAAAGAAGTATGGCTGTTTTACTACAGTTGTATGGAATGCTAGTGCGGTCACATCTGAAGTACTGTGTACTGTTTTGTCTCCTTATTTACAAAAGGATGTAAATTCATTAGAAGCAATTCAGGGATGTTTCATTTGACTGATATCAGGGAATGAAGGGGTTATCATGTGAGGAAAGATTCTACAGAGAGAGAAAGTGAGGGCTGCAGATGCTGGAGATCAGAGCTGAAAATGTGTTGCTGGAAAAGCACAGCAGGTCAGGCAGCATCCAAGGAACAGGAGAATCGACATTTCGGGCATAAGCCCTTCTTCAGGAATGAGGAAAGTGTGTCCTGTCCCCCTTAGTCCAAGAACTCCCCACCTACGTTCGGGACACCACCCACGCCCTCCACCTCCATGATTTTTGCTTCCCCGGTCCCCAACGCCTTATCTTCACCATGGACATCCAATCCCTGTACATCTCCATTCCCCCATCACGAAGGACTTAAAGCCCTCTGCTTCTTCCTCTCCCGCCGTACCAACCAGTACCCTTCTACTGACACCCTCCTTCGACTGACTGAACTGGTCCTCACTCTGAACAACTTCTCTTTCCAATCCTCCCACTTCCTCCAAACCAAAGGAGTAGCCATGGGCACCCGCATGGGCCCCAGTTATGCCTGCCTCTTCGTAGGATATGTGGAACAGTCCATCTTCCGCAGCTACACTGGCACCACCCCCCACCTTTTCCTCTGCTACATCGATGACTGTATCGGCGCTGCCTCGTGCACCCACGAGGAGTTTGCACAGTTCATCCACTTTACCAGCACCTTCCACCCCGACTTCAAATTCACCTAGACCGTCTCAGACTCCTCCCTCCCCTTCCCCGACCTTTCCATTTCTATCTTAGGTGACCGAATCGACACGGACATCTACTATAAACCGACCGACTCCCACAGCTAGCTAGACTACACCTCCTCCCACCCTGTCCCCTGTAAAAATGCCATCCAATATTCCCAATTCCTTTGTCTCCGCCGCATCTGCTCCCAGGAGGACCAGTTCCAAAACTGTACAACCCAGATGGCCTCCTTCTTCAAAGACCGCAATTTCCCGCCAGATGTAGTCGACGATGCCCTCCACCGCATCTCTTCCACTTCCCGCTCCTCCGCCCTTGAGCCCCACCCCTCCAACCGCCACCAGGACAGAACCCCACTGGTCCTCACCTACCACCCCACCAACCTCCATGTACAACGTATCATCTGCCGTCATTTCCGCCACCTCCAAACGGACCCCACCACTAGTGATATATTTCCCTCCCCTCCCCTATCAGCATTCCGAAAAGACCACTCCCTCGTGACTCCCTCATCAAGTCCACACCTCCCACCAACCCAACCTCCACTCCCGGCACCTTCCCCTGCAACCGCAAGAAATGCAAAACTTGCGCCCACACCTCCCCCCTTACTTCCCTCCAAGGCCCCAAGGGACACTTCCATATCCGCCACAAATTCACCTGCACCTCTCACACATCATCTATTGCATCCGCTGCACCTGATGTGGCCTCCTCTATATTGGGGAGACAGGCTGCCTACTTGCGGAACGTTTCAGAGAACACCTCTGGGACACCCGGACCAACCAACCCAACCACCCCGTAGCCCAACACTTTAACTCCCCCTCCCACTCCACCAAGGACATGCAGTTGGAGGAAGAGCGCCTCATCTTCTGCCTGGGAACCCTCCAACCACAAGGGATGAACTCAGATTTCTCCAGTTTCCTCATTTCCCCTCCCCCCACCTTGTCTCAGTCAAATCCCTCGAACTCAGCACCGCCTTCCTAACCTGCAATCTTCTTCCTGACCTCTCCACCCCCACCCCACTCTGGCCTATCATCCTCACCTTGACCTCCCTCCACCTATCGCATTTCCAAAGCCCCTCCCCCAAGTCCTTCCTCCCTACCTTTTATCGTAGCCTGCTGGACACACTTTCCTCATTCCTGAAGAAGGGCTTATGCCCGAAACGTCGATTCTCCTGTTCCTTGGATGCTGCCTGACCTGCTGCGCTTTTCCAGCAACACATTTTCAGCTCAGGAAAGATTCCACAGACTAGGCCTATATTATTTGCAATTTAGAAAAAATGAGTGGTGATCTTATTGAGATATGCAAGATCCTGGCAGATGTTGACAGGGTGGATGCTGGAAGGATGTCTTTCCCTGTGGGAGAAACTTGAACTGAGGATTTTAAAAAAAATGGTGCTTTGTTTGAGAGGAGGATTTTTTTTCTCTCAGTCAATGGGTCTTTGAAACTCTCTTCTACAGAGAGTGATGGAAATGAGGGCATTGAATGTTTTTAAGGTAGATAACATGTTGACTAACAAAGGTGTCAGTGGTTATCAGGGACAGAAGGGAATGTGGATTTGAGATCATAATCTTATGAGATGATGAAATCGGCTCGTCAGGCTGATTGGCACTCAAATTCCCATGAAAGACAAAAGAAAAACACAAAAGAACAAGCATTTTCTTTGCATTAATTCTACCAAAATCTTTCATAATTTTAAAGAGGGCTATTGGTCATCTCTTAGCTTTAATTTACAAGTGGAAAGATACCTAGTCTGTCAGTAATGTTCTGGTATGTACACTGAAATATTTATAATTCTTTATCATTCTCACAAATCTTCTTTACATCCTTTTCAATGCCTCTGCAATTTACTGAAAGTAATCTGCTCTTGTTCAGTTCCTTTCCCAACTCTCCAGTGCAGTTGTTGTCTAGGTCTGATTTGGACTCACACATGCACTAAGATAACATTGGGCCCTTGTTTCCACAGATCACTCGTGAAGATATTTCCTTCTAGTTACACTATCAGCTCATCATTGTACTAAGCTCAATTTACAACTGCTTTTGGATATCAAATACTTCCTTATAGTTAATGATCCTCCCTCTGCCCCATTAGAACAGGGTATAAAATGAGAGGAGGGTGTAAATTCCTAGCTGGATGAGTTTTAACTCATGGGTTGTGAGTGATATGAGGTGAAGCCCATTGAAGTGTTTGCAAGTAAGTTCATTCTCATGCTGGGCTGGATATGGCACCGTGGTGACTAATTCTGGCCAATCTGACATGAATTGGATCCAATGGACGGCTTGGACTCAGGAGGATGACATTTTAAATACTGTAATAGGTTTTCCCTGTGGATCAGAAGCATCTCATCCAGGCTTCACAAGATTCCCTTGCTCCACTGCCCCAGCTCCTTTTTCACTATTCACAACTGTGACCCTGCCTAACCCTCTGGTATTCACCTTGACAGCTTGAAGCTCAGGCTGCGTGCTGACAGATACATATGAGCTTCCCACTTATCCCAGCTGGAATTAAACCCAGCCTCAAAAATCCAAAAAACACTCCCCAGTTTCCTACAACAAGGTTTTAAATCAATAGTAACGTTGATTGTAATAGGTAGCTATTTACACAAAGGTTTCAGATATTATTATAAATCAAATAGACTGCTTCCACTGGCTTTAGAAGGACAGAACTGGTATCATCCCAGCAGGATCTGATTTCTTTGAATTCATTACAGTGGTGAGGTTTGCTATTTGCGAATATATTTATGAGCAGAACTCCCTTAATGAGCTCTCCATTAACCTATCAAGAGCTGTTCCATCTATCAGTATAGATAAACATCATTGAATACTATCAATAACACCACACACACACACACACATATACAGACACGTAGAACAACATATTTACACACATTAGGCAAACCCACACATTTACATAGACACAGGTACATTTACATAAATTCAATCCTCAATGTAAGAATGAATTGATGCACTCCACAAAGCTGTGCTATTTGGACTGGAAATAAGTACACAAAATATTGATAGAGCTGGTTCTCTTTGAATGAGGGAGATGTATATGAATGAATTGGAGGTTTGAGTACACATCCAAGAAAATAGTGCCAGTGTTTCATTCCAGCGCAATGTACTTTACCAAACAAAAGAGAAATAGATCAAAGCAGTCACATTAAGAACTTTGTCAGAAATCAAATATTGGACGTGTATAGCCATTCCTTTCTACCTGTCAAACTGGCTGCTATTGCTAGCTATTACATTAAACCAATTTCTGCATCCTCACAGCATTAATTTCAGCTCTATTCTCTCAGGATTAAGTTCCCATTCTGCATCCTCATTGTTCTTTGGCAGAAAGTTCTCGAATTTTGACTAAATGACAGTAAAGAAATAGTGATTTGACCTCAAGTCAGGAAGTAGTTGTGCAGGGTACACACATCTACTGTCCTGTCCTTCCAGGTCTCATAAAATCCTGGAACTCTTTCCTGAAAAGTACTGTGGCACACCAACCACCACATGGATTGCAGTGGTTCAAGATGGCAACTCATTAGCTGCACTGGGGGGCAATCGATGATGTGCAATAAATATCCATAAATGTAAAATTGGAAGAATTACAAACATTGGACTGTTTTTAAGTTTCAAACTAATCAGACATTTTAACTAATATCAGACATCTGTCACCAGATATGACATTAGACCTCATTGAACAAGATTCCATTATATTAATCTGAAATTGCATGGCAAGCTAATGAAAAAGTATCAGAACACCGCAATTCACTCATTTCTGTTTTAATTAAAATAGATTTAGTGGCTTAGGGAACTAATCACACCTCCAGCAGCAAATTTAAGATAAATCACACATTTCTGATGCTGTTTTATGGTTACTGATATGTCTTCGTAACATATACCACAAACAATCAGGTTCCTGCTAAGTTAGATATTTGAAGTTTATTTGCAACACTAAGTGTTTCATAGGATCCTGACAGTGTAGAAACAGGCCATTCAGCCCAACACTGACTGTCCAAAAAGCATTCCACCCAACTTACCGCACCCCCATCCCTAATCCCTGCTTTTCTTATGGCTAACACACCTAACTGACACATCACTAGACACGATGGGCAATTTAGCATGGCCAATCCACCTAATCTGAACTGTGGGAGAAAATCCTCGCGGACATAGGGAGAGTGTGCAAACTCCACACAGATTAAGTCAAGGCTGAAAGTGAACACTGGTCTCTGGTGCTATGAGACAGCAGCTAACCACTGAGCCACCGTACTATATTATCAGACTTCCACACATCATCTGTGCTCTGCACATGGATGTTACGGTACATTAAACACATAACTGACTGACTACACTAACTCCATTACACTGGGAGAGTGATTGAAGGTGAGGTGGGTACCTTCACGTTACATGCTGCAAGCTCAAATTCCTTTCAATATCTGGTCACTTCTATAATCTCTCCACTGTCACTCTTTACAGAAGCCTCAGAAATTGGGGCTAAACCAAGGGAAGAGAGATTGGACAGATGCCCAAAAGGTTTGATCAAAGATCCCATTCAATTGGTCTCCACTCATTCAGTGGGGGTCGGGTAGCTCAGTTGGATTGACAGCTGGTTTGCAATACAGACTAATGCCAACAACATGGGTTCAATCCCAACACCAGTTGAGATTACCATGAAGAACTCTCCTTTTCAACCTCTCTCCTGACCTGAGGTGTGGTGACACTCAGGCTAAATCACCACTAGCCATCTCTCTTTAATAATGGAGTAGCCAAAAATTCCAATAGGACTTTGGCAATTTTACCTTTAACTTCCCACGCTCAGACCTTTTGTGCATTCCTGATTTCCTTCCCCTAGCTCTGGATTCCCGCCTAAACCTCACCTACCTCTATTTGCTTTATTTTCCTTTAAAAACTAATCTCCATGTCCACATTTTTTAATACTGATCCCAAAATAGCTGCTCAGCTTCAGTACTTGTCTGTGTATGCTGGCAGGAAGTACCTTTGGTCATTTTGCTATGAAAAAGCTGCTACAGAAATGCATGTTCTTGATATAATGGAGTTTTTGACCTCAAAAAGCTATGCCAAAATCATTTTAGTACTGTATCCAGCAAAAACATTGAGAATGACAACCTATTACCATGAGACCATTTCCACCATATTTTCACTCAATAACATTTATTCAAACTGATTGGCACCTAAATTCCTAACAGAGCCACTCACAATCTTCTTTCTTCATGATGCATGATGTTTTGGAGAAGTGATCCCACTGAGGTTACATTTTCAGATACGATGCCTTTGAAAACTGCAGGACCACACACCTATGCTCTAGATGCCAAATTTTAATTAAATAGATGTATTTGGCATGACTTTGTGTGTGTGGGTGTAATTTGTCATTGCTACAGCTGACTTTAATAGTACATATTGCTTATATTAAAGGAAGCATTACACATTACTTTTCGGCATTTAAAGGTCATGTTACTGGTAGCTGTGAAAAAGTAAGAAAACATTTATTAGCAAAGTACATTAAATTATACAAAAAAATAAAGACAAAGTAGGCTACTATGCTCAACTGATCTGCACTGGTGCTATTACTCCACGGAAGATTCCTCTTTCTTTCATCTCACCCATAGATAATACGTTTTCCATTTCTTTTTCTCTCCTTCATTTCTATTTAATACACATATCGGGGTGTGGAACAGATTAGATGTAAAGTTGGGAGCGAGGTCCAATCAAATATAGTAGGAATACTGGGACAGTCCAGTAGGCGGAGAAGACATGGACATGGTAAAGCACCTGGAGTCATAGTCCTACGGTATGGAGGCAGGCCCTTTGCCCCAAACTAGTCCATGCCGACCAAAATGTCCATCTTCTCTAACCTCATTTCCCTGCACTTGGCCCATATCCTTCCAAACCTTTCCTATCCATGTATTTGTCCAAATGCCTTTTAAATGTTGTTAATGTACCCGCCTCAACCACTTCTGTTGGCAGCTCATTCCACATGCATACCGCCCTGTGTGTAAAAAGGTTGCCCCTCAGGTTTCCTTTCATTCTTTCCCCTCTAACCTTAAACTGGTGCTCACTAGTCCTCGATTCCTCAACCCTGTGAAAAAGACTGAGTGTATTCGTTCTATCCATGCCTCTGATGATTTTATAAGATCTCCCGACAGTTTCCTACACTCTAAGGAAAAATGTCCCAGCTTGTTCAACCTCTCTGTATAACTCAGACCATTGAGCCCTAGCATCATCCTTGTAAATTTCTTCTGCACTCTTTCCAGTTTAATAACATCCTTCCTATAACAACGTGACCAAAACTGAACACAGTACTCCAAGTACAGCCTCACCAACGTCCTGTACAGCTGCAACATAACTTCCCAACTCCTATACTCAATGCCCTGACTGATGAAGGCCAGTGTACCAAAAGCCATCTTCACCACGAAACTCCTACTTTGATTTGACTTTCCAAAATGCAAAACCTCACACTTATCTATATTAAACTGGGAGGTCCAGAAAGCTAAGTTTTATCTATTATACAGCATGGAGCTTGAATGGAAGGTCTCAAGGGAACAAAGGAACCTTGGTGTACAAGTCCATAGATCCCTGAAGGTATCAGGACAGGCAGACAGGGTGGTGAGGAACGCATATGGGATGCTTGCATTCAATAGCCAGGGCATCAATACAGGAGCAAGTAAGTCTTGTTACAAATGTATAAAACATCGGTTAGGCCACAGGTGGAATACTGTGTGCAGTTCCAGTTGCCACACTTTCGGAAAGATGTGATTGTACTGGAGAGGGTGCACAGGAGATTCACCAGGATATTGGCCTGGGATAGAAAGTCTCAGTTATGAGTAGAGACTGGATAGGCTGGGTCTGTTTTCCTTGGAGCAGAGGAGGTTGAGGGGGTATCTGATTGAGGTATACCACATTTTGGGAGCTGTAGATAGGGTAGATCATGAGAATCTATTCCCTAAGGCAGATGTATCTCAGATCAGAGGACACAAGTTTAAAGTGAGGAATAAGTGGTTTACTGGAGATCTGAGTGAAAACCTTTTCATCCAGCGAGTGGTAGAAATATGCAACATGCTGCTTGATGGGGTGTTAGAGACAGGTACTCGAATAACATTTTAAAAGCATCTGGATAAGCACTTACAATGGGATTAGTGTAATTTGTTGTTTGTCAGTTGGCAAAAACATGGTAGGCCAAAGGGCCTATTTCTATGCTATATGGCTGTATTATCACAGTCATTCAGGGCAGAAACCTGAGGGGGAATAATTCCAATGGCTTAAATTCCAGGGATTTTTCCACAGTTGCAATGGATGAATGAAAGAATGAAGGACTCCCCCTCAAAGTTCACCCCAATGTTTTCACTTGCATGTTAAATGGGTGGTTTATAAATTCATAAGTATTTAAGAGCTTTGTACCCATAGTCCTCACTCCCCAAAGCCTGATGACCTCCAATGGAGCACTTGCCACTTGCCTATTGGGTGCAACTGCAGCAATGTTCAAGAAACTTGGCACAATCCTGGACAAAGTAGCTCGCTTGACTGATACCACATCCACAAACATCCACTCCCTCCAACACCGACACTCAGTAGCAGCAGTGTGTACTATGTATAAGATGCAATGCAGACATTTACCAAAGATCCTTAGACAGTATCTTCCAAACCTACAACCACTTACATCTCAAAAGACAAGGGCAGCAGAATACCACCAACTAATAGCTCCTTTCTCAGCAACTCAACATCCTGACTTGAAAATATATTGCCATTCCTTCAGTGTCGCTGGGTCACATTCTTGGAATTCCCTTCCTAAGGGTATCGTCGGTCTAGTTACAGAACATGGACTGCAATCGTTCAAGAAGGCAGCTCACCACCACCTTCTCAAGGACAACTAGGAATGGACATGAAATGCTGGTCAGCCATCGATGCCCATGTCCCAAGAGTGAATAAAAAATATCCCTCAGCTATTTGCCCGGAGCTTCAGAATTTTACTTTGAAATGTTGACACCAAAACTGATCAACAACATAAACCTGAAGAGTCTATTCCTCAAGTGGGCATCAGTATCTGATATGGGGGATGTTAAATGAAACTTTAGATGCTAGAGTATTCGAACAAAGAGCTATTGTACAGTACAATACGAAGGCTAGCAGGAACTAAGGCAAATTAAGGAATATTATTTAAGTAATGACGATTTTTTTTTCTCTATTACTTATGGCAGGTGATAGTGATCCATCTTTTGAACAACTACAGTTCCAGCAGCTAGATACACATACAGTGCCATGAAAGAGGATGTTCCATGAATTTGACACAGCGGCAATGAAGTAACAGTAATATATCTCCAGGTCAGGATGGTGTGTGTATGGTTTGAAGAGAGAGTTATATGTGATGGCATTCCCATGCATATGCTGTTCTTGTTTTAGGCCATAGATATCAGAGCTTCAGAAGGCGCTGCAAAGGAGGCTTAGTGAGTTACTGTAATCTATCTTGTATATGATACACACTGCTGCCATTGTGCATCAGAGAGTGTATTTTGAAGGTGTTGAATGGGATGCCAATCAAGCTGGATGTTTCATTATGGACTATGTCTAGACTCTTGCATGTTGTTGGAGCTGCACCCACCCAGTTGTGTAGAATATTCCATCACAGTCTTCATTGATGGTGGACAGATTTTGGGGATCAGGAGGTGAGTCATTAGCCACAGAAATCCTAACCTCTAACCCCAAAGGGACATTGGAAAATTATTTGGGTAGAAATGATGTGCAGGGATATGGGGGAAAAGGTAGGAGATTAGCATCAGCAAAGAAGGCAGGCACAGAAGACCTCCTTCTGCACTGTTACAATTCTGTGATTCTGTGATTTGCTGTTGTAGCCACAATATTTATGTGCCTGGTTCACTTTAGTTTCTGCTCAATGGTAAAAGACAGGATGTTAATTGTGGGAGATTTAGTGATGGTAGGGCCATTGAACATCAAGGGGTGAAGTTTAGATTCTGTCTTGTTGGAGATGGTCATTGCTTGGCACTTGTGAGGTGCGCAAGTTACATGCTTTTATCATTTCAACCCTGGATTACTCCAGTACCTGAGGAGTCATGGATAGTGCTGAACATTGTGTAATCATCAGCGAACATCCTCACTTCTAATTCCTGAGGAAGGGATGATCATTAATGAAGTAGCTGAAGAAAATTAGGCTTAGGACACTACTCTGAGGAACTCTGATGTGATATGTTTGTGGAGAGTTAGTTGAACTCTACCAAACATCCACAGAAGGTTCACAAAGAATGATTCCTGGTATGGAAGGGATGAACAAAGATTTCTTTTATTCATTCATGGGATGAGGGCATCACTCTCTAGGTCAGCATTTATAGCCCAGAGAGCAGTTAAAAGTCAACCACATTGCTGTGAGTCTGGAGTCACACGTAGGCCAGACTAGATAAGGAAAGAAGTTTCCTTCCTTAAAGGACATTAGTGAACCAGACGGGTTTTTCCAACAATCAAAATGAATTTATGGTTATCATTTAGATCCTTAATTCTAGATATGTCATTACATTCACATTCTGCCATGGCAGGATTCAAACCTAGGTCTCCAGAACAGTACCTGGATCTCTGAATTAACAGTTCAACAATTATACCGCAAGGCCAATGTTTCCCCTGAAACAGGTTGAGACTCTACTCACTGAAGTTTTCAAAAATGAGAGGTGACCTCATTGAAACATACAGAAGTCATAAGGGGCTTGATAGGGTAAATGCTCAGAGGATGTTTCCCTTCATGGGAGAGTCTAGGACCAGAGGGCATGGTCTCAGAATAATGGGACATCAATTTAAGACAGATGAGAAGGAACTTCTTCTCTCAGAGGGTTATGAATCTTTAGAACTCCTTGCCACAGAGAACTGTGGGTGCAATATTGAAGGCTGAGACAGATAGATGTTGATCAGTAGGGGAATCAAGGGTTCTGGTGAAAGGGCAGGAAAGTGGGATTTTGGAATGGCAGATCAGCCATGATCCTATTGAATGGCAGAGCAAGCTCGAGGGGTTGAACAATCCTTTTTCTTATGGTCTTGTGTTTTTAATCACAACATTCTTACTTCATGCTAAGAATCAGTGTGGACTGTTGAGCCGAATGGCCTGTTTCCACACTGTAGGAATTTTATGGAATGACTCCAACCAACAGAAAATGTCCTTTGATTCTCCTTGACTGTAATTTTTGCTCGGGTTTCTTGATGCCGCATTCAGTCAAGGTCAGTGTTACTGTCAAGGTCAAGTACTCTCACTTGACCTCCAGAATTTGGCATTTTTGTCCTTGTTTTGAACAAGGAAGTAATGAGGTCAGGAGCTGAGTTGCCCTGATAGAACCCAAACTGAGTGTCAGTGAGCATGTTATTGTTGACCAGGTGCTACTTGATAGCACTGACAACCACCCTTGCACCACCTAACTGGTGATTGAAAACAGATAGAGGGTAATTAGCTGGATTGGATTTGTCCTGCTTTTTGTAGACAGGACATGACTGGGCAATTTTCCACATTGTCAGCGAAATGATGGCATTGGAGCTGGATTGGAACAGCTTAGTTAGGAACACAGCTCGTATTGGAGCATAAGTGTTCAGGCCTATTGCTGGAATATTGTCAAGGTCCATATGTTTAAAAGATTTAAGGATTCACACATTTAGTTTTGCTTCTTGATGTATAAATCTGCTTGGAACAGGTTTCTGTTACAAAACAGAGATTGACTTATGTTTTAGAATTCGATCGAGTGACACACAAGATTAAAATTAATAGCTAATTCTTGTAATAATGCATCATTTCCATATTCTGTATTCCTCATTAATTTTAATTACACATGGGCTTTCAGGCTATTAATCAACATGGATTTTGTACTTAGCAGCACTGATGTCATAATGGCTGTCAAAACAATGGAGCGTGATGGAACTGTGCAGAGGTTTAGAGTTTGTCTTAGTCACAGGAAAACCATTATCTGATCTATATTAAAAGTGATTAAACCACAAAGCATCCTTACATGTCACCGACAGACACCTGTCTTCAATTTATTTCCCCATATCATCTATTTACTGATCACTGAGGCATGCTGGGCAAATCAAAACAGAAATTAAAATGCAATATCTAAAATCAAAGAAAGCAATGAAAAGTGAATCAAATTTCCAATTCAATGTGTCAAGCAATGCCTCCTCACCGCCACCTCCGCCCCCCCCTCCCACCAACCCAAACATTTATGACATGAAATGAGATCATTTATACCATAGAACTACACCATTTGGCCAAAGTGGTCAACAGCAATGTTGATTATACAGCAATTTCTTCTATAACATGATAGTTGCGTTCTTGAGTGGACCCGAACTATATAAAAATCACTCAATAAAAATAACACTTAAAGAGTTGACGATGTAATCACTTTATAGCCATAATACATTTTAAAAGACCACATTTTAGAAACAGCATTCCCCATTTGTCAACCGCATTACAGCAGATTCACATTTACAAAAGAGAGGCAATAGCAGAGCTGGCTGTACACACAATCTTACTCCCATCCAAAGCCAGTGCAGGGCGATGCACAGTCATGGGGGCAACATTTGGATAAGACATTAAACTGAGGTTTCCCATGGTCCTAGAGCAGTGCCATTTACAGTCATAGAGTCATAGAGATGTACAGCACGGAAACAGACCCTTCGGTCCGACTTGTCCATGCCGACCAGATAGCCCCATCTAATCTAGTCCCATTTGCCAATATTTGGCCATATCCCTCGAAACCCTTCCTATTCATAAACACAACAAGATGCCTTTTAAATATTACAATTGTACCAACCTCCACCACTTCCTCTGGTAGCTCTTTCCATACACGTATCACCCTCTGCGTGAAAAGGTTGTCCCTTAGGTCCCTTTTATATCTTTCCCCTCTCACCCTAAACCTATGCCCTCTAGTTCTGGACTCCCCGACCCCAGGGAAAAGACTTTGTCTATTTATCCTATCCATGCCCCTCATAATTTTGTAAACCTCTATAAGGTCACCCCTCAGCCTCCGACGCTCCAGGGAAAACTGCCCCAGCCTGTTCAGCCTATCCCTATAGCTCAAATCCTCTAACCCTGGCAACTTCCTTGCAAATATATTCTGAATCCTTTCAAGTTTCACAACATTCATCTGATAGGAAGGAGACTACAATTGCAAGCAATATTCCAAAAGTGGCCTCACCAATGTCCTGTACAGCTGCAACATGACCTCCCAACTACTACACTCAATGTCCTGACCAATAAATGAAAACATACCAATCGCCTTCTTCACTATCCTATCTACCTGTGACTCTACTTTCAAGGAGCTATAAACCTGCAGTCCAAGGTCTCTTTGTTCAGCAACGGTCTCTAGGACTTTACCATTAAGTCTATAAGTCCTGCTAAGATTTGCTTTCCCAAAATGCAGCACCTCGCATTTATCTAAATTAAACCCATCTGCTACTCCTCAGCCCATTGGTCCGTCTGATCAAGATCCCTTTGTAATCCAAGGTAATCTTCTTCACTGTTCACTACATCTCCAATTTTGGTGTTATCTGCAAGCTTACTAACTATACCTCCTATGTTCATATCCAAATCATTTATATAAATGATGAAAAGTAGTGGACCCAACACCAATCCTTGTGGCACTACACTGGTCACACATCTCCAGTCTGAAAAACAAACCTCCACCACCACCCTCTGTCTTCTATCTTTGAGCCAGTTCTGTATGCAAATAGCTAGCTCTCCCTGAATTTCATGAGAACTATGAGGAGAAAGTGAGGTCTGCAGATGCTGGAGATCAGAGCTGAAAATGTGTTGCTGAAAAAGCGCAGCAGGTCAGGCAGCATCCAGGGAACAGGAGAATCGACGTTTCCTGAAGGATTCCTGAAGAAGGGCTTATGCCCGAAAAGTCGATTCTCCTGTTCCCTGGATGCTGCCTGACCTGCTGTGCTTTTCCAGCAACACATTTTCAGCTTTCATGAGAACTAACCATGCTAACCAGTCTCCCATTGGGAACCTTGTCGAACGCCTTACTGAAGTCCATATAGATCACGTCCACCGCTCTGTCCTGATCAATCCTCTCTGTTACTTCTTCAAATAGCTCAAGTAAGTTCATGAGATATGATTTCCTATGCACAAAGCCATGTTGATTATCCCTAATCAGTCCTTGCCTTTCCAAATGCGTGTAAATCCTGTCCCTCAGGATTCCCTCCAACAACTTGCCCACCACTGAGGTCAGGCTCACCGGTCTGAAGTTCTCTGGCTTGTCCTTACCACCCTTCTTAAACAGTGGCACCACATTAGCACCTCAGCTGTGACTATTGATGATGCAAATATCTCAGCAAGAGGCCCAGCAATCACTTCTCTAGCTTCCCACAGAGTTCGAGGGTACACCTGTTCAGGTCCTGGGGATTTATCCACCTTTATGTGTTTCAAGACATCCAGCACTCCCTCCTCTGTAATATGGACATCTGTCAAGATGTCACCATCTATTTCCCCACATTCTATATCTTCCATGTCCCTTTCCACTGTAAATACTGATGTATAATACTCGTTTAGTATCTCCCCCATCTCTTGCAGCTTCACACAAAGTCTGCCTTGCTGATCTTTGAAGGGCCCTATTATTTCCCTAGTTACCCTTTTGTCTTTAATGTATTTGTAAATGTATTTGGATTCTCCTTAACCCTATTTGCTAAAGCTATTTCATGTCCCCTTTTTGCCCTCCTGATTTCCCTCTTAAGTATACTCCTACTGCCTTTATACTCTTCGAAGGATTCACTCGATCTATTCTGTCTATACCTTACATATGCTTCCTTCTTTTTCTTTACCAAACCCTCAATTTCTCTAGTCATCCAGCATTCCCTGTACCTACCAGTCTTCCCTTTCACCCTTCCAGGAATGTACGGTCTCTGGACTCTCGTTATCTCATTTCTGAAGGCTTCCCATTTTCCTGCCGTCCCTTTACCTGTGAAGATCTGCCCCCAATCAGCTTTTGAAAGTTCTTGCCTAATACCATCAAAGTTAACCTTCCTCCAATTTCAAACTTCAATTGTTAGATCTGGTCTATTCTTTTCCATCAACCTTTTAAAATTAATAGAATTATGGTCGCTGGCCCCAAAGTGCTCCCGCACTGCACCTCAGTCACCTGCCCTGCCTTATTTCCCAAGAGTAGGTCAAGTTTTGCACCTTCTCTAGTGGGTACATCCACATACTGAATCAAAAAATTTTCTTGTACACATTTAACAAATTCCTCTCCATCTAAACCCTTCACACTATT
Source organism: Chiloscyllium plagiosum (assembly GCF_037043375.1). Lineage (NCBI taxonomy): Eukaryota > Metazoa > Chordata > Chondrichthyes > Orectolobiformes > Hemiscylliidae > Chiloscyllium > Chiloscyllium plagiosum. The sequence goes on from NW_028270156.1 coordinate 24,258,828, forward strand.
ACAGTCCCAGTCTATACTTGGAAAGTTAAACTCCCCTCCCATAACCACCCTATTATTCTTACAGATAACTGAGGTCTCCTGACAAATTTGTTTCTCAATTTCCCTCTGACGATTAGGGGGTCTATAATACAACCCCAGTAAGGTGATTATCTCTTTCTTATATCTCAGTTCCACTCAAATAACTTCCCTGGATGTATATCCGGGAATATTGTCCCATAGTACAGCTGTAATGTTACCCCTTATCAAAAAGACCACACTCCCTCCTCTCTTGCCTCCCTTTCTATCCTTCCTGTAGCATTTGTATCCTGGAACTTTAAGCTGCCAGTCCTGTCCATCCCTGAGCCATGTCTCTGTAGTTGCTATGATATCCCAGTCCCATGTTCCGAACCATGCCCTGCGTTCATCTGCCTTCCCAGTTAGGCCTCTTGCATTGAAATAAATGCAGTTTAATTTATCAATCCTTGTTCTCTGCTTTGCTCCTGCCTGCCCTGGCTGTTTGACTCACTTCTTTTCTCAACTGTACCAGTCTCAAATTGATCTCTTTCCTCACTATCTCCCTGGGTCCCACCCCTCCACCTTACTAGTTTAAGCCTTCCCGAGCAGCTCTAGCAAATCTCCCTGCCAGTCAATTAGTCCCCTTCTAATTCAGGTGCAATCTGTCCTTCTCGTACAGGTCACTTCTACCCCAGAAGAGATTCCAATGATCCAAAAATGTGAATCCTTCTCCCATACACCAGGTCTTCAGCCACGCATTCATCTGCTCTGTCTTTCTATTCCTACCCTCACTAACTCGTAGTACTGGGAGGCATCCAGATGTTACTACCCTCGAGGACCTCCTTTTTAAATTCCTGCCTAAATTCCTGCATAACAGGAAGGCAGAGTACTGGGTCAATGGAAAGATTCTTGGCAGTGTGGATGTGCAGAAGGATCTTCGAGTCCATGTACATAGATCCTTGAAAGTTGCCACCCAGGTTGACAGAGCTGTTAAGAAGGCATACGGTGTGTTAGGTTTCATTCATAGAGGGATTGTGTTCCGGAGCCGCAATATCATGCTGCAACTATACAAAACGCTAGTGTGGCCACACTTGGAATATTGTGTACAGTTCTGGTCGCCATATTTTGGGAAGGATATGGAAGCATTGGAAAAGGTGCAGAGGAGATTTACCAGGATGTTGCCTGGTCTGGAGGAAATGTCTCATGAGGAAAGGCTGAGAGACTTGGGTCTGTTCTCATTGGAAAGAAAAAGGCTTAGAGGGGATTTTAATAGAGACATACAAGATGATCAGAGGATTAGATAGGGTATAAGGTTTTCTGAGGATGATGATGTCAGCTTGTACGAGGGGGCATAACTACAAATTGAGGGGTGATAGATTTAAGACAGACATGAGGCAGGTTATTTACACAGAGAGTGGTAAGGGCATAGAATTCTCTACCTGCTAATGTAGTCAACTCAGCCATATTAGAGAGAAATAAACAATCCTTAGATAAGCACATGGATGATGATGGGATAGTGTAGGGGGACATGCTGAGAATAATTCACAGGTCGGCGCAACATCGAGGGCCAAAGGGCCTGTTCTGCGCTGTATTGTTCCAAGTTCTATGTTCTATTTCTCTGTTCTCCCCTCAGAATCTATTCTTTTCCCTTCCTATGTCATTGGTTCCAATGTGTACAATGACTTCCTGCTGGTCACTCTCCCCTTTGGGAACATTATGCACCCTCTCTGAGACATCCTTGATCCTGGCAACGGGAGGCAACACACCATTTTGATTTTTCGCTGCTGACCACAGAAATGTCTGTCTGTGCCCCTGACTAGAGAGACCCCTAACACAATCAATCGCTTGGAACCCGATGTACCCTTCATTACATTAGAGACAGTCTTGATACCAGAAACTTGGCTGTTCATGCTACGTTCCCCTGAAGATTCATCACCCCCTACATTTTCCAAAACAGTATACTTGTTGAAATGGTGATAGGTACAGTAGACTCCTGTACTACCCGCCTACCTCTCTTACCTTTCCTGGAGTTAACCCATCTACTTAACAGTATCTGCAGCTTTTCTCCCTTCCTGTAACTGCCATCCATCACAGCTCCTAGCTCTTGTAAATTTCTGATTGCCTCTAACTGTCGCTCCAACTGATCCATTCGATCTGACAGGGTTTGCAACTAATGACATTTATTGCAGATACAATCCTCAGTAACTCTTAAACTCTCCTGAAACTCCCACATCCAACAAGAAGAGCATATCGTTCTACTAAAAGCCATTTTGCTCCTTCCAATCTACAGACCAAGAAAATAGCACTGTCTTATTGCTCCAAGCTAACTTAATACATAATCCAAGCTTAAATTTTGAAAATTGAATCAAGAGACAGATCCCAATAAAAACACATAATCAAGAAAGAACCCACTCCACTCACTACTGCAGACTTACTGCAAGGCTGTACTTAAAACTATTTACTTATCTGTTTCTGTACTGTGACCTCTCCCAAACAGGTTCCTCCAAGATCAGTTGTGAATTTCGCTGTTTATTAAGTTTTACTAGACGTTCCAATATCCTAAGTAATATTTATCCCTCCAACAATATTGCTAAAATAAATAATTTCCCATTGTCTCACTGTTATTTGTGGGAGCTTACTTTGCTCAAATTGGCTGCCATGTTTCTTACATTTTAACTGTGACTATACTTAAAATTACTTCATCGGTTATAAAGCCCTTTGATTAGGCCAAGATTTTGAAAAATACTATATAAGTACAAGCCATTTCTTGTTCCTACATTATTTAACCCTTCTACATAACTTTCTAACCCTTTCTCCCTCTTGAATTCATTTACCTTCCGTTTGAATGCTATTTGCAGCACCTCCACACTCTAATCACTGTTTTAATAAGGATGTCTCTTCTAAATTACTCTTTGAATTTATGTAATATTTATGATTGCTGTTTTGGACTCCCTTACAAGTTGGCACATCTTCTCTCCATCCATCCTATTAAACCACTTCATAATTTTACATATCCTTATTAGGTGGGCCTCTGCCTTCTTTATTTTAAAAATTGCCAACCTGCTCATTTTTCTTCTGATTCTTAGAACATCATATATCCAATATCATTCTTGTTAATCTTCCCAAAACCTCTTATGCCATTCCGGTGATTTGGAGACCAAAACTGTACACAGAATCCTATTGTGTGACCTAACTAAGCATCTGTAGAAGTATATATTAATAATATTACAAACAATCTCAATTAGAAGATTTCCTCCATGAATAACTGAACTGTTCCAAAGATGTGCAGTAGATTGTTGCAATGAAGTTACTAACTTGATAAAATATTGATAAATATCCTTTGATATGTAAAATACTGCGAATGCTGGAGATCTGAAGTAAAAATAGCAAGTGCTGGAGAGTATCAGGTCCGGCAGCATCTGTGGAGAGAAAAACAGAACTAGCATTTCAAGGTCATTATGACCCTTCTCCCTTTCAGTTTCAAAGAAGAGTCAGACTTGAAACATTAACTTAGTTTCTCTCTCCCCAGATGCTGCCGGACCTGCTGAGTTTCTTCAGAATCCTTTGAATCCTGTCCTGTAATGTGTAAACATGATTCCAATGTTGGTATTGTACGGGCAAAGTCCACAAACGTTCTCAATAATATATCATTAATATGTATGAATTTCTCATATGACAAAATTAGAACTATTTTTAAAAAACAAAATAGGCTTTTTGCACAGAGGAGAAGGTAATTAACTGAAATGAGGCAAAGAAAATTCAATGGTGATATGCAAGAAAACTATGCAGGATGAGTAATGAAGGAATAAAAATGCTAATGGTACTGATTAGTCGGAAAGTACTCCTGAAATTCACCAAAGCTGCAAAGTATTTTAGTGTTGGATTTTTGGATGATGGGAGTTTTCCATCCTTGCTACAGGAGGATCATACAGAGAGGAGGGCCAAAAAGGTTGTTGCTCTGAAACTTTCTATTGTCCCAAAACAGCAAGACAAATAGAAGATTGTACTGAAGCTGGCATTTTGTCTGATAAAGCCACAGTAGCTGCAAGTCATTACTTTGGGATGTCTCTGCAGCCTTTGGCAGCACTGAACAGATATCATTACATTCATTCTACCGATTTCCAATACTGTTTAACTGTTTTCATGTGTTATTGCCTCTACTTTAAACAGTTAAATAACAATTAAATACAATCTTACAAAGACAACCAAGAGTGTGTTGTACTGCAATATACTGTGATCAAATATTTTCATTTTCAGTTTTATAAGTTCATTTTTTTTAGCACAATATGTTGCTTGGCAGTTGGACACTTCTCCCCCAGTTAAAGAGCAAGTGAAAGCCACATATTGCCTGTTTAGGAAATCCACCACCATATTGAGTTGTTGCATATTTATGTCATTTTAGCAGTCTGATCACATGGCATGATAATAATATTATCGGTCATTTTGGACGGTAACAGTTTAGTCTAGTTTGCTGCCTTGTACAGTGAACACCTCCTTTCTTTTAAATAATGTAGTCCCTAATCCTTGTTGAAACATAGCATGAGTATCATGCAGACCCTTAACTGGATAGTGACAGTCTTCCCCAGAATTAAGCACCCAATGGCAGATGCCCACCCCACCAAGAGCTGCTGGTAAATCAGAGTTCAAAATAGAATGGTAGCGCCACTGGGAAGATGGTGGCTATTGGTGGTATTGCATCCCCCTGAGGCCCAGGTTAGTTCCTGGATCCCAGGCTTCAGGTGAGTGTTAGCAGGTGGGCGGTTGTGAAATGGTGGTGATGAGGGAGGGACCTCAGCAGCATAGGCAGGGGTTGGTGCACGACAGCTCCCCTTCCCCACCTTCCTGATGTCAGTCCATCAATTATAAAGGGACTGAATTTCCTTTACAAGTGCCACCACATCACAGTAACTCCCTCCACCCCACTTGGTAACCTACAAAAAACCTTAACAGGGTTCATTTTTCATGCTCACGGCATATTGAGACCTCTACCTGCTGGACTAATACCAGTGTTTGTGGAATGAGGCCCGTAAGGCGGCATTGATTTGCCACTTGAGGGGTTGAAAGGTCGGTGAGACAGGATGACTGTCTATGGGCCTTCCCATCAGTATTTTGATTAAAATGAGCAAAGCACTGTAACATCCCCAGCTACCACCCTCCAGCTCTGTTAAATACCCTTACCGCCAAGCTCGCAGTAGGGGGAGGACTTTAAATTTCACTATAGGGGTGTTTTATTGTCATCAAAAATTGTTACTAATGAGTGCTATACAGTAGAGTAAAAATATTTTCAGTATGTATTTTAACAGTAGGAAGTTACAGTGGAGGACCGGTGATATATCTCCAAGTTATCATGGTGCGTGCCTTGGAGGGGAATGTGCAGTGGTGATATTCCCATGTAACTGCTACCCTTGTCAAATCCCTAGAACTATAATTACTGCCATATTCCTAGAGTTATTCTAGTGGATCTTTTCTGTAATATTTCCATGGCAGTCAGAACTCTGGTATTTGCAACCAAGACCTCCCTAACTTCCTCAATCACCCTGCTAATTTATTGTTCTTTATTCCAAATTAGATGATGCAAAACATCTTTATGTTGGACGGCTCCTACAACCTGTTGGTCCATTCATTTAATCTGTCACTATTCTCCTGCTAACTCTATCATTCTTTCCTATCACAACTGCGTTTATGTTTTGCACAATTATCTCATACACTTAGAAATCAAGAGGGAAGACATCCAAAATAAGATATAGTGATGTCAGAGCAATAAACCAAGATTTTCTTTTATTCATGCATGGGATGTGGGCATTGCTGGCTGGGCCAGCAGTCTTTATTCATTCTGAATTGTTCTTGGGAAGATGGTGATGAGCTGCCTTTTTGAACCACTGCAGTACTCCTGTATACCCATGACTGCATTGCCAAGAACCAGACTAATGCCATTTACAAATTCACTGATGAGACCACCATAGTCAGTCGAATCTCAGTTTTTGCCACTGTTTACCTATTATTTACTTATCTATGCTACTTAACTAGACAAAGCTTTTCACTGTGCCTCGGTACATGTGACAATAAATTCAACTCAATTCAATTCAGTCCATCTGGTGTTGGTAAACTTTCAGCATAGTATCCTCAGATGAACAATAAAGCCATGAACAATGTATATAGTTGCTTGAAGCTGTTTATTTTCCTAAAAGCCCTAACAGCACTGTGGATATACCTCCAACAAATGGGCTATAACAGTTCAAGAAGGTAAGTTCTACCACTTCTTCATAGGTAATCAGAGATGGACAAGAAATGACGGCCCAGCCACAAATGCCCTTATCCCCTGAATTTATCATGAACACAATTGAATTATGAAGCTTTTCACACTGGAATAGAGGAATGGAAGGGGAAAAATTCAAACAGAGGTTCTCAAAATGAGAAAGAGCATTGAAAACATGGATAAGTTTGTTTAGAGTTATCACTGGAAAGAATAAGGTGGAGCACAAGAACATATAAAGGAATACAAAAAAAAATGGAGCTTATTAAGGGGTAAACACAGATTGAGTAGAACATGGCAGTTTGTTTTAAAATCGCAAGTAGCTATTGAGCCTTACATCAGTACTGGTACAGCATCTCCAGCTTGTTCCATCAGTTAGATCATGGCTGTTCTGTATCCTTAGCTATCTGCCTTGGTTCCATAACTCTTAAAATCTTTGTCCATAAGTTCTTCAATCACAGTTAGGAAGCTCCATTTGAATCCAAGCCAGATAAACATTTTGGAGTAAAGAGTTCCAGATTTCCAGCAACACCTGTGTGGAAATGTTCCTTCTGATGGATTGGCTGCAAAAATCTTGCACAGAAAGATTTCTCACAATCTAGCAATCCTTTAATGTTGAATATCACACAATTTAATAAGGAAATGGATACTCAGTTGAAAACTGTATTTATGCAGTACTATTAACATAGTAAAATAGTTTAATGCACTACACCAGAGAAAGTCTGAACCAGAGGGGGAGAAAATGGAACAAATGACCAAAAGCTTTGACAAAGAGGTAGGTTTTACGATGCATGTTTAGAGAGAGTGAGATGGAACTATTTTAGGAAGGAATTCTACAGCATAAGGCCTGAACAGGCTTGAGATCATAACTCAAATGGTGGCACAACAAGAGGATGTGAAGGTTAGTCAAGAGGACAGAGTTGGCGGAGCACTGAGATTTGGGGCTTTGCAGAGGTGTAAACAGTTACACAGATAGGGAGAAGTGATACCATGGAGAAAAACAAAGCAAAGGAATACAAAAGACAGGACAAAGAAGCAGAATTCCAGTGAATAGCTCCAATGAAAAAGTTAATATAAGACTATAACAAATAGGAGTCATTCATCACCTTTAGCCTGCTCCACCATTTAATAAGATAACAGCTGACCCTAACTCCATATGACCCCAATTCAATTTTACCATCTGCTGTTGTAGCCCTTGACTCCATTGTAGATCAAAAATCTTTCTAACACTGCCTTCAAAGACCCAGCCTCTCTGCAAAAGAGAATTCCAAAGACTAACAACCCTCTGAGAAGGAATTTCCCTTCATCTCTATCTTGAGTAGACAATCCTTTACTTTTAAACTGTGCTCCCTTTGGAACTAGACTGCCCCTCAAGAGGAAACATCTCAGCATCTACCCTGTCAAGTCTCTGAGGAATCCCACAGGTTTCAATAATTAACAGCCTTTTTGATAGTGACAATCAGTAGCTTATGGGATGGCAGTCCAATTAATTTCGAGTAAAAGCATGATTGTGATGCCTCATATTCACACAGCCATTAACAAAATATTCAACTCAAATTAAGTTTCACAATAATTTCACACAGCAACCAGGCTAGCACATTCATGTTAATTTACCTAAACCTATTCTTTAGCTTCAATTCCTCGGCTTTATTGTTGAACTATATCTGGATTTAGTCTCATTTGTAAAAGCAGCATCAAGTGTAAAAAATGATTTTTATAAGTTCCCTACACAATATTTTACCTCCTCTCTTGTTTTAAATTGATTGGTAATTGTATTTGTTTTGCTGGTCCCATTACAAATCAAAGCATTCAACGATCACTAATTAGTATTGTATGTTTAGTGGTTTAGTCAATCAATATTCAAGTCATATCTGACTTGTTTTGCATACTGATATTCCAATAGGTTTAACTCTTGCAATTCTGAAAATTTTTCATCTATGAAATACAAATTTAGATTTTCCCAATGTCACATGCACAGTACTGCAAATATTTTATGCTGAACAGACATACAATTGCATTGCAATGGTAAAAGAGTCATATACATATAAAACATACGCAAACAGAACCCAAAGATGTAAGGCTGAGATCACAGTATTAGGAGGCACACCCTCTGACATTTGCCTTCAAATGGGCTGGTTAGGCCAGATCACTGTAAAGCTATTTAAGAATTCCCACATAGATCATGATCATTATGGTCCACTCCAGCCTGGTAGTGGGGTACCCCTGTTAATAAGAATTGAAATGATCCAGTTGTCAGAGACAGCTAGGCTCAGATGAGATAGAGTCAAAGAGTGTGGTACTGGAAAAGCACAGCCAGTCAGGGAGCATCCGAGGAGCAGGAGAGTTGACGGCTTGAGCATAAGCTCTTCATCAGGAATGTGGGGAAGGCCCAAGGGGGCTGAGAGATAAATTGGAGCAGGGTGGGGCTGGGGACACGGTAGCTGCGTATGCAATAGGTAGGTGAAGGTGGGAGTAACGGTGATAGGTAGGAGGGGAAAGTGGAATGGACCAGGTGGGAAGGAAGATGGACAGGTAGGAGAGTTCAAGAGGGTGGTGCCAAGTTGGAAGGTTGGATCGAGGATGGATGGGGGGGGGGGGGGGGGAAGAGGGAAAATGAGGAAACTGGTGAAATCCGTATTGATCCTGTGCGGTTGGAGGGACCCAAGGTGGAAGATGAGGCGTTCTTCTTCCAGGTGTCAGGTGGCTAGGCATTCTTATGGGTGAGTTAATCTTCATGTTGATTGTATCAAGTTGGAAAGAGTAGCTGTGACTAAACATTCATACTGTGCATTAGGGATAGTTTCCTAAAACAATAGGTTATGGAGGCATCAAGGGAGATGGTTAGATCTGGTTGGATCCAGCTATCTTGGATCTGGTAATGTAAGTGAAGCAGGTTTAATAAATGACCTCAGAGTAAAAGATCCCTTAGGAAATGATGATTATAACCTGATAGAATTTAATATTCAGTTTGAGTGTGACAAACTTGGCTCAGAAGCAACTGGGTTTAACTTAAATAAAGGAAATGTCAATGAAATAAGGATAGAGCTTGTTGAAGTAGACTGGGCAGATAGATTAGCAGGAAAGACCATAAGCAAGCAGTGGTAGACATTTAAGGAGGTAATTCATGACTCTCAGCAAAAACATATCCCAGTAAGGAAGAAAGTTTATAAGAGAGGGAGAAACCATCCATGTCTAACCAAGGAAGTTAAAGAGAGTATTGAATGGTGGAGTGGACTCAATGGGCCGAATGGCCTTACTTCCACTCCTGTTTCTTGTGGTCTTAATAGCAACATTTTTGGAAAATCATAATTTAATTAAGCAGAGGCAGCATGGCTTTATGGATGGGTACATGTGTCTAATTATTTTATTAGAGTTTTTTGAGGAAGTCTCAAACAGAGGAGGTCCAATACCGGTGTGTTATTTAGACTTCCAGAAGGTGTTTGATCAGGTACTTCACAAAAGTTACGTTATAAGAGAAAGAGCCTATGGTGTTGGCAGTAGTGTCTTGGCATTGAGAGAGAATCAGCTGATGTGAAAAAACCGCATGTAGGGAGAAGGGGGTCCTTTTCAGATTGGCCATCTGTAACCAGTGGAACTCCATGGAGATCAGTGCTAGGACCACAACTATTTACAATATATGTGAATGACTTGGAGGAAGGAAATGAATGTATTGTAGTCAAATTTGCAGATGAGACAAAAACAGGCAGAAAGGCAAGTTGTGCGACGGATATGAACAGATTACAGCAAGATATTGATAGGCTAAGTAAGTGGGTAAGAAGTTAGCAAATATTGTATAATGCAGGAAACATAAAGATGTTCATTTTAGAAGGGAGAACAAAAGAACAGAGTGCTACTGACATAGAAAAAACTACAGAAAGTTGCAACACAATGCAACTTGGGCATTCCTGTGCACGAAACACAGAAAGCTAGCACGCAGGGGCAGTCGGAAATCAGGAAGGCTAAAGGAATGTTGGCCCTTATTTCAAGGAGGGAAGACTTATTGTAACTGCACAAGGTGCTGGTGAGACCACATCTGGGGTACTGCGAGTAGTTTTTGTCTTTCTTACTTAAGAAAAGATTTAATTTCATTGAAGGCAGTTGACATGAGGATGATATCCAGTGTGGACGGATCATCTTATGATGAATGTTTAAACAGGTTTGCACTCCTCAGAGTTTAGAAGAATGAGCAGTGATGTCATTGAAACATATCGGATTCTTAAGGGGCTTAACAGGATAAACGCTGAGAAAATATTTCCCCACATAGGAGAATGAAGGACCAGAGGGCATAGTCTCAGAAGAAAGTGGTGTCAATTTATGACTGAGATGAGAAGTAATTTCATCTCTTAGAGAGTTGTGAGTCCTTGAACTCCTTGTCACTGAGAGCTGCAGGGGCACAGTTCTTGCATTTATTTAAGGCTGAGATAGATAGAGTTTTAATCAGTCGGGAATCAAGGATTATGGGGAAAGGACAGGAAATTAGATGTAAGGAATGTCAGAGCAGCCATGATCCTACTGAATGGCAGATCAGGCTTAAAGGGTTGAACTGCCTTTTCCTAATCTTATTTCTTATGGTTTTGTGGTCTTAGCCTAGTCTCAATCAATGAATTGATCAGTCTCTTACAGGGTCTTGCAGCATAGTCAAGATCTCCAAGGCTTCTTCTTTTTCTCCATCATGCATCTGAGAGACACACACGCAAAGGTCCTCCACCAGACTATATGAAAACAGCAATACTGACTTCAGAAAGGGATGGCTGGAAAATGGGAAGCCTTCAGAAATGAGATAACGAGAGTCCAGAGACAGTATATTCCTGTCAGGGTGAAAGGAAAGGATGGTAGGTATAGAAAATGCTGGATGACTAAAGAAATTGAGGGTTTGATTAAGAATATGAAGGTAGCATATGCTAGGTATAGACAGGAGAGATCAAATTAATCCTTAGAAGAGTTTAAAGGCAGTAGGAGTATACTTAAGAGTGAAATCAGGAGGGCAAAAAAGGGAGATGAGATAGCTATGCTAAATAGAATTAAGGAGAATCCAAAAGGTTTTTACAAATACATTAAGGACAAATGGATAACTGGGGAGAGAATAGGACCCTTCAAAGATCAGCAAGGCTGTCTATGTGTTGAGCTGGATGAGATGGGGGATATACTAAAAGAGTATTTTGCACCAGTGTTTACTGTAGAAAAGGACATGGAAGATATAGAATGTGGGAAAATAGATGGTGATATCTTGAAAAATATCCATATTATAGAGGAGGAAGTGCTGGATGTCTTAAAACACATAAAAGTGGATTAACCCCAAGGACCTGATCAGGTGTCGCCTAGAACTTTGTGGGAAGCTAAAGAAGTGATTCCTGGACCTCTTGCTGAGATATTTGTATCATTGATAGTCACAGGTGAGGTGCCGGAAGACTGGAGGTTGGTTAACATGGTGCCACTATTTAAGAAGGGTGGTAAGGACAAGCCAGGGAATTATAAACCAGTGAGCCTGACATCAATGCTGGGCAGGTTGTTGGAGGGAATCCTGAGGGACAGGATGTACATGTATTTGGAAAGGCAAGGACTGATTTGGGATAGTCAACATGACTTTGTGCGTGGGAAATTGTGTCTCACAAACTTGATTGAGTTTTTTGAAGTAACAAAGAGGATTGATGAGGGCAGAGTGGTGGACATGATCTCTATGGATTTCTGTAAGGAGTTTGACAAGGTTCCCCATGGGAGACTGGTTAGCAAGGTTAGATCTAATGGAATACAGGGAGAACTAGCCATTTGGATACAGAACTGGCTCGAAGGTAGAAGTCAGAGTGGTGGTGGAGAGTTGTTTTTCAGACTGGAGGCCTGTGACCAGTGGAGTGCTGGGTCCACTACCTTTTGTCATTTATATAAATGATTTGGATCTGACCATAAGAGGTACAGTTAATACGTTTGCAGATGACACCAAAATTGGAGGTGTAGCGGACAGCGAAAAGGTTTACCTCAGATTACAATGGCATCTTGATCAGATGGGCCAATGGGCTGAGGAGTGGCAGATGGAGTTTAATTTAGATAAATGCAAGGTGCTGCATTTTGGGAAAGCAAATCTTAGCAGGACTTACACACTTAATGATAAGATCCTAGGGAGTGTTGCTGAACAAAGAGACCTTGGAGTGCAGGTTCATAGCTCCTTGAAAGTGGAGTCACAGGTGGATATGATAGTGAAGAAGGCATTTGGTATGCTTTCCTTTATTGGTCAGAGTATTGATACAGGAGTTGGGAGGTCATGTTGCAGCTGTACAGGACATTGGTTAGGCCATTGTTGGAATATTGATGACAGTTACCTAACATTCAACGATTTGTAAGCAATTTTCTGATAGTTTATTGAGTGTATTAAGGAGCAGTAGTAGATATATTCCATTAGCTAATGGATAAAGAACTTATACTACAGTGGCAAGTGGTGATGGTTCACTGATCCCTACATGCAAACAAGCTGTCAGTGTGGAATATATTAAATTGATGGGGGCAGCATCCTGCTCTCTAGCTGAAGTGTTCAGATTGAGATGAGGAGAAATATCTTCACCTGGAGAGTGGTGGGCATGTCGAAATTGTTGTCACAGAAAGTGATTGAGGCCAAACCATTGAATGTTTTTTAGGAGGAATTGGATATACCTCTTTGGGCTAAAGGAGTCAAAGGATATAAGGAGAAAGTGAAAACAGAGTACAGAATTGGAAGATGAGTCATGTTCATAATGAATGGCAAAGCAGGTGCAACAGGCAAAATGGCCTCCTGCTCCTATTTTCTTTGTTTCTACGGTTCGATGTTTCCAGTGATTGTGACTTGATCAATACTCCAGTGGAATTAAGAATATTCAGAATACTTGTGGTGCTGGGCCTGACGTATTAAAAGATATTGGGTGTCTTTGGAATAGTATATATGCTAACTACTTTGAGCAGCATATTACGAGTTTGACGGATGGAATACAGGAGTCTTTGACCTCGCTCGACATGCTCAAGGTTTATCAACCTGTGTGGCAGCCTGAAGCCTGCAGAGTCATCAAGCAGCTGGACACAGGTGACCGCATTTATGTTGTTGAACCAGTAACTGGGCAGTGTGGGGAGTGGGTGTGGGCAGTGAGACAGTTTCAGAAAATATTTCATGGAGGGGAGTTACTCAAGGGTAGATGTTTGGTGGGATGATGCAAGAAGCTCATTCAGAGGTGTCACAGAACCTGAAGTGTCAGTGCATGATGGCTCAAGTGAAGTGGAGCCAAAGAGTGATTGGAATCTTGGAGTGGGCTGTGTGTCGTAAATCCAGGGAGTGTATCCAGTATGGACTGGTCTACACCCTACCCAGGAAAATAGCACGTGCATGACCTGCCGAGAGAAAGGAACTGAAGCAACAAGTGCCGCCGATCATATAACTCCTCGAAGTTTGACTGACCTGGACCCCAATGTGAGTGATAGGTCACAGAGCCTGGATCTCTGGAAGGACAAGTACATATATGAGGCTGAGAAGGACTTCTTCACCAGATGCTGAATATCACCACAACCCAGAACAGAATGTTGATTTGGACATTCTAACCATCAAGGCTCAATTGGATCTATTGATCATGGATTAGAGACCTCCAGCAGGAGGTGGTGACAGTAGGGGATGGTAATGAGCGAAGGCATTCACAGTGACTTTCACTTGCAGCTGGAGAAGTCAAATGGACTCTTGCTTTGAGAAAAAAAGGTACCGTTGATGGAGGCAGAGAAGACAGAGAAAAGGTTCCTTGGTCTGATTGTAATCAAATGAGTTTGTTCTATGGACATACTATAAATAATCATTGTTTATCTTTAATCATCCTTTATTTTGGTAATGCCCAATGCTAGTGACATAAGGCATCCCTGCTTCATGGTCTTTGGGTTGTGTGTTTATTCAAATCTCATGTTACATTTCACACATAAGCCCTTTGAAATAAATTCATTGTGCATTGTAACTGGTTTGTCTTATTGACTACTGTTGGTTTTGCTATAACACAGTTGTTCCATTCTCATGCAATCCTGTTTTATAAGAAAATTGCATAATAGCAGCACCATTTAAATTAGTCGGACCGGAATTGCATTAATACATGCTTTAAAAGTTTGTGCGATAGAAACAATGTCCCCAATTTGTCAATCATGTTATAACAAATTCACATTAACGAAACGTGCATTATAATAGAACGACCCATACTTGTAAATCAGGGTCTTCCTCCATATTCTAACTACATTTACTTGTGAGTTATTGTTCCTACAAATGCTGGATAGAATGTATTGATGATATGCAGGTGTTAATTCCCAGCTGGGCTTTCTATAATTCCTTGTCAACTAATTTAATGTGTGCATTCTTGAAGTTATTTCTTCAAGGAGTACTTTGTAACTATTTCTTACATTGACTATCCATGTAAATCAACACATTTTATCTTCCACATTCTAAATTCACATAATTGTTGAGTTTGGACTTGCTCCTAAAATCTGATTGTAAATTTGCTCAAACCATACTTTGTAGTATGCTTTATTTTTGCCTAATTGACCTTTCCTTGCCTTTTTTTTAAACTCAGGAACAGAATATTTCGTGGACTTATTGCATAGTAGACAACCATGGACAATTCATGGTTAGTCCAAACTTAGTCGAAAATGATTTTAACCGACCCATTTGCAATAACGTTCGTTTTTGTGGCTGGTTTTGGTTTCATGTCGCCCCAGTTGAAGGCATTAATGGATTAAAGCAAGCAGATGAAATCTGACAGCACAGAACAACTGCTGTCTTTGGAGATAGGTATATCCAACAGTGCTTTCAATTAAAGGAATTCCAGGGTTTGAACCCAGCAGCAACGAAGGAACAACAGTAAAACTGACTTTGAACTGAATGGCTTACTAAGCCATTTTGTCACATCTAGGCTAGGTCAGGTAAGGATGGCACATTTTCTTTACTAGAGGTAACCTAAGGTATGCTTTTACAACTGCAAAAAAAAAGATAGTTTCATGGTCATCATTATTAGAACTAACCTTAAATTTACAGTGTTTATTCATTGAATTTAAAATCCACTAGCTACCATGAGGGGATTTGCTGCAGACCATTGCTCTGGGTTACTAATCCAATGACATTATCACCACTCACCTTCTGCACCAACTAGATATGCTCTCCTTAGCTTAAGGGGAGAGTTAAGAGAGATAATCAAAATAATGAAGGGTTACAACAGAGTAGACAGGGAGAAAAGAGAGAAAAACAATTTCAACTTATGGATCAGTTGGTAACCAAAAGACACAGATTTAATATAAAATCAGAAATTAAGGATGGAAATTATTTATTAATTCTCCACATTGCATCTTCAATTTTCTAATGCATCAGATCAAAGGTTTCCTACTTGTGCTAGTAAAGGAAAGGTTACAGGGGTTGAGATTTATCTCAGGGACATGATAAATGATAACAGATTGGCCTTTTAACACAGCACCCGATATCTAATTCTATTAACATCAATAAAACTGTCTATCAGGCACAAGGTATAATAAGCCATGTAAAACATACTCATAAGATGGACAGTTGGCATCACTGAGTCAAATTTCTACCATGTAGAGTGTTCAAAAATCAATCAGTTTTAGAACATGGACTCAGGTGAACCCACATTAATGCATGAAAGCAAATAGAGGATAGACCACAAATATCTTTCAATTTATAACATCATTTTACTCACATTCACAGCTGATTGTGCAGAAACCTCAAAAGCACATTAGTCACAGATACATCCAATCACTTGTGCTGTGTGTAGTGATTGTAACGAGGTCAGTCAGGTGGACCTCATAGAATATAAGTGCCCTGATTGGGACTGTTAATCCAATTATAACAAGACGCCCTGGCTGAAAGATATAAACAGGAATGTCATAGGTTCTGTTTACTCTGAGAGCTGGCTCAGAGGGAGCTGGACCAGTGAAAAGAGCTATGCACATGTAAATAAAGGGGGACTTGGTGATGGGATACTGGCCTCTGTGGAGTTATTTCACTGCGTACATGAGAATTGGAGACATATTAATACTTTCATTTTATCATTTAGGGGTTTTAATGGAACTGCCACCTCTTTCAAATATACCTGCAAAAATATATATTTCTATTATATACATAAATACAAACATCTGAACTTTCTTATATTACAGATAAAAGAAAGACAATTATTCATTAGAGCTTTTCCTTGGTGTACTGTTTACATAATTACAATTGTATTTCAGTTATCATTGAGTTATGTATCCAGAGGCCTACACTCCTAATGTAGGGAATGAGAACTTATATCCCACCAGAGAAGTTGGATATTTTGAATTTAACACCAATTTGCAATGAACATCTGATTTCATAAAATTGGCCTTGAAAGTCTTGAATTCTTGCAACCACACAAGATTATCATTACTATCCTGAATTGAAGAAAGGTTGTCTCCCTCACTGAGTCAGAGCTTATTTGGATGATTTTTGTGAAGGAGAC
This sequence comes from Chiloscyllium plagiosum, assembly GCF_037043375.1. Lineage (NCBI taxonomy): Eukaryota > Metazoa > Chordata > Chondrichthyes > Orectolobiformes > Hemiscylliidae > Chiloscyllium > Chiloscyllium plagiosum. The sequence goes on from NW_028270156.1 coordinate 24,275,541, forward strand.
AAGAAATATGATGGGAGAACTTCATTTCTCTACAATCCTCTTTCCAATCAGGAAGCCTCCAACTACCATGTTTTCATTCTGGGATGCAGTGGTAAATGGACAGGGTGGATAGGAAGCAGCTGTTCCCCTTGGTTGAAGGGTCAATAACAAAGAACAAGGACAGTACAGCACAGGAATAGGTCCTTCAGCCCACCAAGACTGCACTGACTAATGATGCCTTTATAAATTAAACACACTAGGGCTTCTCCATAGTCTTTATCCCTCTATTTCCTGCCTATTCATATTTCTGTCAGGATGCCTCAAATGTTGCTATTGTATCAGCCTCCGCCGCCTCCCTGGCAACATATTCCCGGCTCCTACCACATGCTGTGTAAAAACGTTGCCTCTTGTGTCTCCTTTATACTTATCACCTTTTACCTTTAGCCCATGACCCCGGTAACTGACATTTTTACACTGAGGCAAAGACTCCAACTATCTATGTCTCTCATAATTGTGTAAACTTCTATCAGGTTGCTTTGATCCTTCAATATTCAAGTGAAAACAAATCAAGTTTGTCTAATCTCTCCTCAGAGCTAATACATCCAAACCAAGCAACATCCTGGTAAACCATTTCTGTACCCTCTCCTAAGTTACTACATCCTCTTGGTAGTGTAGTGACCAGAACTACACACAATATTCCAAATGTGGCCTACTAAACTTTTATACACCTGTAACATGACTTGTCACTTTTTTATAATCTATGCCTTTATAATGAAAGCAAGCATGCTATATGCCTTCTTGACCGCCTTATGCACTTGTATTGCTAGTTTCAGGAATCTGTGGACATGTACACCTACATCCTTCTGTATGTTGATGCTACTAAGGGTTCTACCATTTACCGTACACTTCTGTCCTGCATTAGATCTCCAAAATGCATCACCTCCCATTTGCCCAGATTAAACTTCATCTACCACTTCTCCGGCCAAGTCTTCAGCTATCTACATCCTGCTGCATCCTCTGACAATCCTCTTCATAATCGTGGGCGGCACGGTGGCACAATGGTTAGCACTGCTGCCTCACAGCGCCAGAGACCCGGGTTCAATTCCCGCCTCAGGCTGTGTGGAGCCTGAGGCGGGAATTGAACATTCTCCCCATGTCTGCGTGGGTTTCCTCCAGGTGCTCTGGTTTCCTCCCACAGTCCAAATATGTGCAGGTCAGGTGAATTGGCCATGCTAAATTGCCCATAATGTTAGGTAAGGGGTAAAGGTGAGGTATGGGTGGGTTGCGCTTCGGCGGGACTTGTTGAACCGAAGGGCCTGTTTCCACACTGTAAGTTTCCAGTCTTTGTGTCCTCCACTGATCAGGCCATCTGCACATTCCTCCAAATCATTTATATGTATTACAAATAATGAGGGTGCATAATTTTAAAGTGAAGGGCAGGAGGTTTAGAGGGAAACTGAGGAAATTTCACCCAGAGGTTAGTGGGAATCTGGAATGCATTGCCTGGGAGGGCAGTAGTGGTGGGAAACCTCATAACCTTTAAAATGTACATGGATGAACATTTGAAATGTCATAACAAACAAGGCCAAGTGCTGGAAAGTGACACTAGTGTAGGTAGGTCAGCTCAGACTCAATAGGCCATGGGGCCATTTCTATGCTTTGTGATGCTATGAGGTTACTCCTATTGTTCTCCCATCCTTTCAGGGAGTGCATTTAAGATCACAAGAATATCATCTCAGGTTCTTATGTCAACCCACTTCAGCCTGCCTTTCCTGGTTAATGAAACTTCTGCCACTGGAAACAAATTCTCATTATTCTCACAATCAAAACTCTTCATGAGCTCTCAGCTTTACTCTTCTAAGAAGAACCACAGCTTCTCCAGATAATGCAATCCTTCATCGCTATTAGCACTGTAAGAAACATTAACTGCTCTTTCTCTAACGTATCTTCCCTTAAGTGTAGTGCCCTTAATGGGTGAAATTTTAACTTATCAAAACTCATTCATTTAAAATGGACCGATTTAATCAAGCTGAGACTTAACTAGTGCTTTCTGATTGGCATAATTTCATTGATTTCTACTCTATGCCTCCTTTAAGACTTTTTTAAGCAACCTCATACTTATCAACTTGTCATGCCACCTTCATACATCTGTGGAGAACACAGGCAATCTTTCTGCCATGCAATCCCAATAAAGGTGTACCATTTATTTGATATTATTTCTCCTAGATTTTCATACCAAAATGAATCATGTCACACTGCTTTGCATTAAAGTTAATCTACCATGTGTCTGCCCATTTCAGCAGACTGTCAATGTTGCCCCGAAATCTGTCAATATTTTCCTTATTGTTGGATTCACATCTAAGTTTGTCATCTGTAAATTTTGAAATTGTAACCTGACCTTACTGTGGTTTAATCTGAAAATTCAATTTATTGTCAGTCACTAATTTTACTGGCAACAGCTACACTACATCTAGTTTGTTGGAAGCATTTGGAATATTACAATAATAATTGTAATTGCAATTAATAGGAAAATATATCTCATACATCATTCATGTGGTGTGATTTAACTACTTGAATACATATTTTTTTAATATTTAATTTTATGGAAATTAGGTTACAATGCATTGAGCTTCAAAAAGCTCCTCCCAATATTTTTATTGTGTAACTGCTTGCATTTATCACTATGGAAACTATTAGTGAGAGGGTGGAGTGGTGCAGTGATTCAATCACTAAATAGAACATTACTAACTTTTTTTGTACTTTTTAATGGAATGTCAGCAATGTTGACTAGCTAAACCATCCGAAAAGGTTTGGTTAACTTGAATAACTTTACAATCCACGCTCAGAACTAATTTCAAACTTTCATTATTCTTAAATGCCATTTGATGCCCAGAATGGATGGAAGGGGAATTTCTGACATCTTCCCTTCCTCAGTACACTACAAGCTGTGAAACTGAAGCCTGGCTAGCTGGGAAACAGTTTTTGGGTTGTTCATATAAATTTGCCCCAAAATTCACATATGTGAATCCAGAAAGGCAATTATCACGAGCTGACTTTATAAAAGATAGGGGGGATTCCAAATGGAGCCAATAGGTTGAGTCAGGAAAGAATATATCTCAATCTAGTCTATTTTCCAACCCTGTCATGCATTGCACCAGTTATAATAGGTGTCCAGGGCTCCAGTTTAACAATCCAAGGTCTCAGCTTGCACGACCTAAGCCTTATCTGCACAAAGATGTTGACAGCAAAGTACTTTTCTGGCAGAGAGTTTGAGAACCCATTGCCACGTTTTTCTCGATCTTAATAGCCCTTGAACTGCTTGGTATCACTTCTCAAAATCAAACAAAGGCCCCTGTCTTCATCCACAGACTTGTTCAGTCATGTTAGGTCAACAATGCTGCTGTTAGGTATTGGCCATTTCAGGAAGCATCTGAGGTAATCAGCAGGATTTTTACCCTTCAGTGGGTGGGGGTGAGCACAGATATGGGCGAGTGTAGAAACACACGCTGCCAGATCACATGCCAGTTGTGGCCCTGGGCCATCTTACCAGAAGTAGGATGGAGGTGGTGCAGGGCAGGGCATTGTTGCTCACCCACACCACAAGTGATGGAGAGCCAATCAAGGCTCTTTAAAATTATGATCTATTGTCATAATGCTAGCCCCATCACTGAGCCATAGGAGGTTGCTAGAGAAACTCAGCAGGTCTGGCAACAGCTGGGGAGAGAAAACAGAATTAATTTTCAAGTCCAATGACCCTTCTTCAGAACTGACAGTAGCCAGAAAAAGCCATCACATATGCTGAAGGCATGGGAGTAGAAAAGTAGTGAGAGGGAGGCAGAGATATAGACAAGAGAGTGAGAGAATGACAGTTACAGAGTCAAAGGAGTGGATGATGCTCAGAAGAAAGAAAAGCTGATAACTGGGGACAATAAGTAGATGAAAATGGATTAGCTGCACTGAAAACAGCCCATGTCTTGACAAGGTCTAGGGTGTGGGAGCAGGTAAAGGATATAGAAGAAGGTGTTCAGATTCTACCTGACCTCTATTTGACCAAAATGTTAGGGGGCAAAGAGCAAAATCCTGCCCCGTGTGCTCTTCCACTCTGCTCAAAACAACAAGGTTGGATGTATTTCTAACATGGTCAACTAATGAGGCCAGGTCAGGTACTGTGTGGGGCAGCATTGGAATAACTGACTGTGGTGGGGCCAGACAGATCTCAAGGCACTCTTTGTCAGTCCGACTTGAGTTGAAACTGCAGGACATCCAGTAGAAGTTGGGGTAGTGGATGGCAGCTGACAGCATTTTTTATTGCAATGTTTAAGAAGTTAGAGAACGGACACCATCACCTTGAGGTATCCTCTCTCTCTCTTACCTGAGAAGGTAACTATCAATGGTGGAGTGATGTTAGGACCACATTAATCATTCTGAAATGTACAGGGAGCCTGCCCTCTAGCCACTAATGAGCATTTTAGGGAAAATCTCAGAGCGCTGCTTCTGACCTCCATTTGACCCTGATGTTGAGATCCTGACCCAAAGAGCAAAATCCTGCTCCATGTGCTCTTGTGCACTGATGAATGCAAGAAGATCAACTCGGGATAACTATGTTTCCAGACTCACACTGGTGAAACTCCAAGCAATTGATATATGTCCAACTCAAGGACAGTCTTCTAGTTGACCTAGTTTCAATTTCACGGCTTGTATTGTAGGGAGAGCAGGAGGGGTCTGAATATGATGAAAATTGGCAGTTAGGAACATAGATCACAAGGTTATTTTATTGATGTTGATATACCTTCAAGGCAACTGAACCTGTCCAGTTGTAATTCCTGACAATCCTGAACAATAGCCAATACAATCATTCTTAGTGAAAGACAATGTCAATGAGCCCATATTCATCAGTTGCTATGATTGCCTTTGGCAAGACCACATTGCAGATGGTGACAGAGTTGCCATAAATTCTAAATATGGGTTTGGAATCTTTTGCAGCAACTGCTAAAGACCTTTGAACAGAAGTGTTCATCAATGAGTCATTGGATTATTTTCCATCTGCTGGTGAATCTATTTTTACTGCAACAGAGTTCAGCCAGATACTGGCAGTTACTCCACTCTTCTGATAGGTGAGTGGTGTTTAATTGCCATGTTGTTTAATTCTCCAGTATAGAGTCACAGACAGTTCATGCCAAACATAATCGCAAACAAAACTAGTCCCATCTGCCTGCTCCTGACCCATAGTCCTCCAAATCTTTACTGTCATGTACCCTAGATCTACATCTAAGTGTTTTTTAAATGTTGTAACTATGCTCACATTCAACTCAAGAAGTTCATTCCACAGGCAAACCACGTTCTGTACAAAACATTTGCCCCTATGTATTTTTTAAAATCTCTCTCCTCTCATTTTAAAAATACGCCCTATTGTCTTTAAATCTGCATCCTATGAAAAGATACATACCATTAACCCTAGTTACATCCCTCACAAATTTATCAACTTCTATAAGACCACCCCTCAGCCTCCTATGCTCCACTGAAAAAACCCCTAGCCCATCCAGCCTTGCTTTCTAACGGAGATCTTCCATGCCCAGCAACATCCTGGTACATCTCATCTGAACCCTCGCTAGAATAATAATATCCTTCAGATAACAGGGCAACCAGAACTGGACAGTACTCCAGAAGAGGCCTCACCAATGTCCAATACAACCTTAGCATAACCTCAGCATATCATGCCTAATTAAACAGAAATAAGGACCAATATACCTTGTAAGTATTCAAAACAATTGAAGCTTCAAGTCACCAACATGCCACCTGACTCTATTAAACATCCATCAGTAGACAAAGACATTGAAGGAAATGTCATGGTTTTTGGAAATGGCTCATTTAAACAACATTGCTCCAATTTTTATATATTTTTAAAAGCTTACCATTCTAAGGTATGTTTTCTTTTTGTGTCCTAATTTTTTATTGTCTTTTCTTTAACCTTGCCTAAATTTACTTTTAGTGACTGGAAATATGAAGAATCATTTGTAACATTATTATTTCAAAAGGAGGGTATTCAGATTGGGGAGAATAGCATTTTAGATTAAATTCCAATTGTTTCCAAGCATTTCAGCATTTTGTAAGTGATCTGTCATCCAAGATTTATGTTTTTGGTTCAACCCAGATACGTAAACAACCAGAATCAATTCAAATATCTCACATTCAAATTCACATCATTGATCATTTAAAATTTAAATCTACTACTTTAGAATAATGAGACTTATAATTGAAAATTAAGGACTCTCACATAGGCTAACATAATATTTTGCAATGTCACTGTGACTACTAAAGAAATTCTAGTTTTCAGTGCTTTAAACTTCAGTTAAACAAAATACTTTAATTTTTATAGTCCAAATTCAAACCAAGACATAATAACCAAACACACAACAGAATAATGCATACAGAGAAATAAGACCCAGAGAAACTTAGCTGTCCAAGTTAGATAGCACCTCCAAAAATTAGTGATCAAACAAGTTAAAGAGAGATGCCTGAAAAAGGTGAGCAGAATTTTATGGGCCTGAAGCTTGGACGTGGGAAGGACATCGAATTAGATGGCTGATGGCATTCCCAAGCCCTGCTGTCTTCCCACTTTTGTCAGTTCTGGGCAGAAAGGTCAAAGGTAGATTTTCACTTCTGCTGCAAATTCATGCCCTTAAGTAATAAATCAAGGACTATTCAAAGGCTGCAGCCCACCACTGTTAGTCTGATCCCCACAGCAAGAGGGCATGTTGATATATGGTATTTCCAATTGCTGCAGGCAGCTTGTCACTGGGGGAAATAGGGAAGCAACCCTGAATCAAAGGCAATTCATTGTCTGATCAAGAAACTGAGCATTGGGCATATAGATACTCATTGGGAGATTACCAATGCACCTGTTTCCAATACCCCTTCCCCCCAGCCCCCACCATTTGCACCCCAGTCTTTGTGATATACAATCTGCAAAAACCCTGGTCTCATCTTGATTACCTTAGATATGGGTCCTCCATGTTTTTCATCAGGGACCATGACTTCCTCCATGGTGCTGCTTGGTTCAAGAGGTGCCAGCCTCGAATTGGATCGAGCTGGGTGGGATTATACTCTTGGGATCTTGTCTGTGGCCTTGTCACTGCCTGATTGGCACATGGTGCAGCAGACCTATGTTGGACAAGGTAACACAGATCTCTCGCCAGCTCACCAGCTGGTTACCAGACCCCCACTGCCCAAACAACAAGAATGACATGTATCTAGTTGTAATGTAGCTGTAGGAAAGGAACAGAATCTTTCCCATACCTTGTTCATTTTTTTTTCAACTTGAGAACAAGTGTCAAATTGAGAAAAGTGATCATTAAGACATACTTAAACTGGAATATAAAGAGAATTGTTTGAAACTCTAGTCAAATTAAACAAAAAATGTTTTGAACAGTTCAAAATTAGATTTTTACCAGACATTTTCAAGTCATTAAGGTTGAAAATTCATCACTTACAAGTCAACATGTTGTTTTTCCATAGTTGCAAAAACAAATTACAAACAAGAAAAGCATGCAAATTGTAACTTTAATTTAAAACGTAATTCATTTCTCCAATTTTCCAATTCTCACAGTAGGATCTTCAATTGAAACAAACAAACCCAACAATCACATTTGTACAGCTTAGAAATATTGACTCCTTCAACAGCTTCAAAGTGCAAAAAGTGTGTGTTATATTCCCATTCTCAAACTCAAGGAGCACAAAAGTACGATTACTTCACCACAAAGGCGTGACTCCATTTTCCCACAATATATACATATATACAGGTAAAGGCACCATAGTCTTACCAGACCATAGAGCTGCTCTCTCATTAGACAGTATTAAAAGAATTTGGGAAACTTGAAAGGGTTCAGAAAAGATTTACAAGGATGTTGCCAGAGTTGAAGGGTTTGAGCTATAGGGAGAGGCTGAATAGGCTGGGGCTGTTTTTCCTAGGAGCACTGGAGGATGAGGGGTGACCTTATAAAGGATTATAAAATCATGAGGGGCATGGATAGGGTGAATGGACAAGGGGAGTGGGGAGTCCAGAACTAGAGGCCATAGGTTTAAGATGAGGTAGAAAAGATTGAAAAGGGCTTAAGGGGCAACTTTTTCACACAGAGGGTGGTGCATAATCTTATTCATTTCTATTCTTGTAAAGTAGCTTTTATGATTGATGAGCCATCAGAGGCTCCCATACCCCTCAAAGACTTTCCCTCACTAGTGGGCTAAACACCCTATCTCAAGACTTATTGCAAAAAAAAATGTGTGCAGGTCCTAGCCAGTCCATTTTGGGATCTCACTCTTGATTTTTATGGTCCTGTAAACCCTTAATAGTCTTGGGAATGAACTGGCAAGAAGTTCTGTTGTGTGACTACTTTAACTGAATGCAGTCAGAACAAGTTTATGAAGTTTTCTAGCAAAATATAGCAATAAATGTAGGCAGGGATTAACAGCCTAATGAGGACTACTTCCCATATCATGATTGGACAGGGAGTGCACAATAATTTCTCTTCATGCAGTTTTTGATCTTCAAACATCTCTCTCTTTCTCACTACTTTGTGCCATGTCTTCATTTCTAGCTTCTAGATTTCAAATGTTTCCAGCTACTGAAGCAGAGGAAAAGTTCCTTTTATCTTTGGTTCTATACCACTTCTGACCACCTTTATTGAAATCATGATCATGATCAAGCATGCTGTCCTCACACACCAGAGATACTTCATGCAACTTGTCAGTAACTTCATATAATCACATTTCCTTCTTATTGCCTACTGTATCTCATGATCCTGTGATTTCTTATCTCATAGAGAGAGAGAGAGAAAGAGAGAGAGAGAGACAGCCTCAGACATTTCTTATCTTTACCTTACACAAGCAGTCTCTCACAAACCACCTTCAAAACCTTAGTTTTTGATGTAGTAAGCTGCTTAAAAGCTGACAACTTTCCCATGGCCCTATGAGTTTGGCCTCTTTTCTATATTGTGCTCTGTTTCTAAATATTCCCACTGTTCTGTTCGGCAAAGTAAGGTATCTAATAGTGTTAGTCTATAATGAAGTCAGATTTTAATAAGTAGTATTCTAATTAGTAATCGAAAGTGCGGTGCTGGAAAGCACAACAAGTCAGGCAGCAGCCGAAGAGTAGGAGAAACGACATTTCAAGCATAAGCCCTTCATCACGAAGCCATTCCTGATGAAGGGTTAATGCTTGAAACGTCAATTCTCCTGCTTCTCGGATGCTGCCTGGCCGGCTGTGCTTTTCCAGCACCACACTCTCGACTCTGATCTCCAGCATCTGCAGTCCTCACTTTTTCTTAGTATTCTAATTAGTAGCCTGGTAATCTTAACAGGTTGTAGGGAAATAAGCAGAGTGAGACCATGGACAGGTTCGTAAGTGACGATATGAAGTTGAATGTAATGCAGCGGTGAGAAAGCAGATGAATGTCAGTATGGACATGGTTAATATGGTGCAGTCTATGATGGAATTAGTCATGTTGGGGATATCTGAAACAAAACCAAGAATGAAAGAACTACGGAGGCTGGAAATCTGAAACAAAACGGAAATTGCTGGAAAATCTCAGCAGGTCTAAACTGATTGATTCTGAAGAAGGGTCACTGGACCTGAAACATTAATCCTGATATCGCTCCACAAATGCTGCCAGACCTGCTGAGATTTTCCAGCAATTTCCGTTTCTGTTTTAGATTTCCAGCATCCGTAGTTCTTTCATTCTTTGGTCAACATGTTCGGGATAAGTTGGGATTTCTATAATGACCATGTTCTGGAGGCTAGCAAATGAGGCAGCAGGGAAGATCAAGTTCAAGGTTGCAAACATATGACAATATTCAGCTCTGGAGAGATAATAGACAATAGACAATAGGTGCAGGAGTAGGCTATTCTGCCCTTCGAGTCTGCACCACCATTCAATATGATCATGGCTGATCATCCTTAATCAGTATCCTGTTCCTGATCCACAAATGTTTTAAGAAGTTTGGAACTGGCACAATCTCAGAGCCTTTGTTTACTGCAAGGTATTCTGCAGCATCAGCTGTGAACTGGAAACCCATCAGCACACTTAATACTGAAGGTCAAACAAATAAAAGGCATTGAATCCTATCTCCATAAGGTATCACACAATAGCTCACCAGAGGATTCAGAACAACATAGTTCTCAGATATATTTCAACACTGGTGAAAATTATTTCCTATTTTTTCCAACAATTCCACTCCTGTTGAGAAGGGTAGAGTCTTGTGCCATACCACTTATCAACAGAACAAGGGTGGTTGAAAGTCACTTAAAATGTGCAATCAACTAATAAAACCGCATGAAAGCTAATTCATGCAAGACATCCCCAAGTACCATTAAAAAGACCATGCAGGACTTGAGGTTTCCTTGAAGAGAGGGCTATCAAACAATATGATAGTTACTTGGCCCATTCTGATTATCCTTTCTTTGAAAGAATTGTTCAATTGGTCCCACCTTCCTGTTCCTTTCTCAGAGACCTGCAATTTTCTTTCCTGCTCATATACATTACCAACTGAAAGTTAAAATTGCTGTTCAACTTATAACCGCAGTATGACATAGCATTGGCAGTACAGAAGTCAGGCCGTTCAGACCAGCTGATCTCTATGCCAGGATTTATCTTCCCACCCCTCTTCATCGCAACTCATTAGCATATACATCTTAGCTCTCTCACATTCCTATTTAATTTCCCCTAAAATATAACAATGTCAGTTGCCAACTCTATTCCATGTGGTTACACATTCCACATTCTAATCATTCTCTGGGTGAAGAGGTACCTCTTAAAATGTCTGTTGGATTTCTTAGTGACTAATATTTATAGCCTCTTGTTTTAGGCATTCCCACAATGGAAATGTCTTGCCTACACCTACTCTACCAAATAGCTTCATAATCTTAATAATCTCCATCACACCACTTCACACCTTTTCTAAAGAAAATGGGCCAAATCTATTCAATCTTTCCTGGTGAGTATATTCTCTTGCTCCTTGATACCACCTTTTTTTGCAAATTCTCCAATGCCTCAAATTTATTAAAATAAAAAAAATACTGTTGCACTTTTCTTTTATTCCGTCATGGATATGGGCGTTGTTGTCTAGCTCAGCATTTATTGCCCATCCCTAGTTGCCCTTGAGCTACCTAATTGAACCACTGCACTCCATTTGGTGTAGATTGCCCCACAATTCTGTATAGGACAAAGTTCCAGGATTTTGACTCAGTAACACTGAAGGAATGGCAATATATTTCCAAGTCAGGAAGGTGAGTGACTTGGGAAAGGAACTTGCAGGGGGTGGTTATTCTCATTTATCTGCCTTTCTGGATGATAGTAGTTGGGCAATTGGAAGTCGAAAAGTGTGGTGCTGCAAAAGCACAGCCGGTCAGGCAGCATCCGAGGAGCAGGAGAGTCGATGTTTCGAGCATAAGCTCTTCATCTGGAATGTGGGGGAGGGGCCCAAGTGGGCTGAGAGATAAATGGGGGGGGGGAGGTGGGGCTAGGGAGAAGGTAGCTGGGATAGCAATGGGTAGATGAAGGTGGGGGGTGATGGTGATAGGTCGGAGAGGAGGGTGGAGCAGATAGGTGGGAAGGGAAATGGACAGATAGGACAGTGCAAGAGGGCAATGCCAAGGGTTGGATCTGGGATAAGGTGGGGGCAGGGGAAATGAGGAAACTGATGAAATCAACATTGATCCCATGTGATTTGAGGGTCCTAGCCACCCGATGCCTGGAGGAAGAATGCCTCATCTTCTGCCTTGGATCCTTCAACCACACAGCATCAATGTTGATTTCACCAGTTTCCTCATCTCCCCTGCCCCCACCTTGTCCCAGATCCAACCCTTTAACTTAGCACCACCCTCTTAAGACCATAAGACCATAAGACATAGGAGTGGAAGTAAGTCCATTCGGCCCATGGCTGATGGGCATTTCAACTCCACTTAGCCACACTCTCCCTGTATTCCTTAATTCCTTGTGAGATCAGGAATTTATCAATGTCTGCCTTGAAGATATTTAACATCCCGGCCTCTACTGCACTCTGTGGCAATGAATTTCACAGGCCCACTACTCTCTGACTGAAGATATGTCTCCTCTAAATTGACCCCCTCTAATATAAGGCTGTGCCCACTGGTCCTAGTCTCTTTGCCTAACAGTGGGCGGCACGGTGGCACAGTGGTTAGCACTGCTGCCTCACAGCGCCTGAGACCTGGGTTCAATTCCCGCCTCAGGCGACTGACTGTGTGGAGTTTGCACGTTCTCCCTGTGTCTGCGTGGGTTTCCTCCGGGTGCTCCGGTTTCCTCCCACAGTCCAAAAGATGTGCAGGGTCAGGTGAATTGGCCATGCTAAATTGCCCGTAGTGTTAGGTAAGGGGTAAATGTAGGGGTATGGGTGGGTTTCGCTTCGGCGGGTCGGTGTGGACTTGTTGGGCCGAAGGGCCTGTTTCCACACTGTAATGTAATCTAATCTAATCTAATCTAAACAACTTCCCAGCGTCCACCCTTTCTAAGCCATGCATTATCTTTTAAGTTTCTATTAGATCTCCACTCAACCTTCTGAACTCTAACAAATACAATCCCAGGATCCTCAGCCATTCACCATGTATTAGGCCTACCATTCCAGGGATCATCCGTGTGAATTCTCCACTGGTCACGCTCCAGTGCCAGTATGTCCTTCCTGAGGTGTGGGGCCCAACATTGAACACGGTATTCTAACTGGGGCCTAACTAGAGCTTTATAAAGTCTCAGAAGCACATTGCTGCTTTTATATTTCAACCCTCTTGAGATAAATGACAACATTATATTCACTTTCTTAATCACAGACTCAACCTGCAAGTTAACCTTTAGAGAATCCTGGACTAGCACTCCCAGATCCCTTTGTACTTTGACTTTATGAATTTTCTCACTGTTTAGAAAATAGTCCATGCTTGTATTCTTTTTCCATAGTGCAAGACCTCACATTTGCTCACATTGAATTTCATCAGCCATTTCCTGGACTACTCTCCTAAACTGTCTAAATCTTTCTGCAGCCTCCCCACCTCCTCAGTACTACCTGCCTGACCACCTAACTTTGTATCATCGGCAAACTTTGCCAGAATGCCCCCAGTCCTTTCATCCAGATCATTTATATATAAAGTGAACAGCTGCGGCCCCAACACTGAATCTTGTAGGGACACCATTTTTCATCGGCTTCCATTCTGAAAAAGAACCTTTTATCCCAACTCTCTGCCTCCTATCAGACAGCCAATCCTCAATCCATGCCAGTAGCTCACCTCGAACACCATGGGCCCTCACCTTACTCAGCAGCCTCCCATGAGATACCTTATCAAAGTCCTTTTGGAAGTCTAGGTAGATAACATCCATTGGGTTTCCCTGGTCCAACCTACTTGTTACCTCTTCAAAGAATTCTACCAGGTTTGTCAGGCACGACCTCTCCTTACTAAATCCATGCCGACTTGTTCTAACTTGACCCTGCACTTCCAAGAATTTAGAAATCTCATCCTTAACGATGGATTCCAGAATTTTACCAACAACCAAGGTTAGGCTAATCAGCCTATAATTTTCCATCTTTTGTCCTGATCCTTTCTCGAACAAGGGGGTTACAACAGCAATTTTCCAATCATCTGGGACTTTCCCTGACTCCAGTGACTTTTGAAAGAGCACAAGCAATGCCTCTGCTATTTCCTCAGCCACCTCCCTCAGAACTCAAGGATGTTGGAGCCAGGAGATTTATCAATTTTTTACCTTTTAGCTTTTCTAGCACTTTCTCTTTTGTAATGGCTACCATAATCAACTCTGCCCCCGACTCTCCTTAATTGTTGGGATATCACTCCTGTCTTCCACTGTGAAGACTGATGCAAAGTACTTATTAAGTTCTTCAGCTATTTCCTTAACTCCCAGCACTAGCCTTCCTGCATCAATTTGGAGGGGCCCAATGTCTACTTTTGCCTCTCGTTTGTTTCTTATATGTTGAAAGAAACTTTTACTATCATTTCTAATACTACTGGCTAGCCTATCTTCACATTTGATCCTCTCCTTCCTTATTAAACTCTTTATTATCATCTGTTTATTTTTGTAGTCTGATTTCCCAGTGCTCTTGGCCATTTTATAGGCTCGCTCTTTTATTTTGATACATTTCCTGACTTCCTTTGTCAGTAATGGCTGTCTATTTCCACCCCCCCACCAACCCCGCAGATAATCTTGCTTTTCTTTGGGATGAACCTTGAACCTCTGTACTGTGTCCTCAATTACACCCAGAAACTCCTGCCATTGCTGCTCTACGGTCTTCCCCGCTAGGCTCTGCTTCCAGTCAATTTTTGTCAGTTCCTCTCTCATGCCTCTGTAATTGCCTTTATTTAACTGTAACACCTTTACATCCAATTTTGCCTTCTCTCTTTTAAACTGCAGACTGAACTCTACCATATTATGATCGTTACCTCCTAAGTGTTCACTTACTTTAAGATCTTTTATAAAATCTGGCTCATTGAACTGTCCTACCTGGCCATCTCCCTTCCCTCCTATCGTTCCACCCTCCACTCCAACCTAACACTATCAATCCCCACCTTCATCTACCTATCGTATTCTCAGCTACCTTGCCCCCCCCAGCCCCACCCCATTCCCATTTATCTCTCAGCACCCCCACCCCACATTCCTGATGAAAAGCTCATGCTCAAAACATCGATTCTCCTGCTCCTCGAATGCTGCCTGACCAGCTGTGCTTTTCCAGCACCACACTTTTTGACTCTGACCTCCAGCATCTGCAGTCCTCACTTTCTCCTAGGCAATAGAAGGTTCTGTGTAAGGAAGCTTGGTTAGTGGTTGCAGTGCATTTTATATATGGTACACACTGCTGCTGTTGTGCATTGTTGGTGGAGGGAATGCGTGTTTGTGGATGGTGTAGGGCCAGGAATACAACACGAGAGAATGTTAGAAGTTTGTGACTTGTGCAAAACTCAAGAAGAGGAGTGAGTGAAACATTGTCTTCCAAAGGAATCAAAGGAGGGAGCAAGGGAAGGTACTCTGAGACAGCACTCACAGAAGGTGGGAGGATCTTGGAGGTACAGGTCACATTCCAAAAGTACAAGCACTTTCCAAAAGATTTAGTGCTTGCTGATGAGGGGGAGTTAATCTGGTGAGAAATATGTTTTGTACCGCTCTCTGATGTATGACAATGGACAGCGGTCGAGACCAATCCATTCCTTACAATGTGCTTTATTACAGAAACATGTAGATCGACTCTTAACTAAAGAAAATGGCTATTTTGCTGCAAGCATTAAGCAGCTACTACATTTTAACTTTTTTTATATAAGTATTTCTGAAAGCCTGTATAAATAAGTCTTTGGGGCAATTGCATGATTTATATGAAGGGTTTGCTTTTCGAACAGATGTCCTTTATTAGCATCAGAATATGCATTGTGATCTTAACCAGGCTAATTTCTTTTCAGCTTGACATTTCAATTCAAGTATAAACCTCTTTCACTTCAACTTTTATGAGTCACAATGATGCTCGGGAATTTCAGGAAAGCTTGCAGTAGTATCGAATAGCTCATGTTTATTCACGACCCAACAAGCGCCATGGTTATTTACTGGGCGACAGCGACAAGTGTCTCATCGTTCATTAAAATGCTAAAAGTGTCAACAGTTAGGATGATGAATTCGGGAAGGTTCAGCATATTGCTTATGCTGAATGCATTTGAAGCAGGTCAGCAGGATGCATGCTAATATCATATCAAAGTGCTCGATTAGTAAATGTGCAATAGAAAGACTAGCAGCCTACATTTTGCAAGCTCATGTATTGGGTTCTGCTGAAGCCTCCTGGATTCTGAGAAGACAATTAGTCGTCTAAGTGCCTGAACACAATCACAGTAAATTGTTTCTTCTCCCATAAGTCACTAGATTACAAGATAATTGAACTATAAAATAGTTCATTAATAAGATATAGATGAGAGAAAAAAGCAAACAGCTTTTCACAGAAGAATCTAAGTGTGGAAAAATTAGTTTGGTTATAATCATCTGGGTTGAGGATATATTTTCTTGTATTAATATGCAACACCCACATTTGTTCTCTCAAGCAAGGAAAAGTTACTGTTTGTTCATTACACTTCATAACTTGCAAAGAATTGAGAGCACAGAAGCACACCACTTTCCAGGCTAATGGGATTATTCTACCCTACTGCCTCCTTTGCTTCCCTTTCCATGCCCAGTGTCCGTTGGTATGCTTGTGATTTTTCAAGACTGGAATATATAATGGAAGTGAGCAGCAATATTTAGATTTCATAAATTTCCACAAATTATAATGCTTCACACTGCTTTGCTCATTTGTTTTTGACTAATGTATCCTAAATGGCTCTTAAAAGAGCAAAAAAATAGGCCCAGCCCAGCTTGCTCCATGTTTGGAAGATATCTAAAACGCAAACAGAAGTTGCTACAAAAATGCAACAGGTCAGGCAGCATCTGTGGAGAGAAAACAGAGTTAATGTTACAGATCCAGTGACCCTTCTTGAGAACTAGTTTCTGATTTCAAGTGTTCCCAGTTCTTCGGTTTTTTTTTTAAAAGATATCTGACCAGGTTACCCCAAACCATTCTCTTCACTAGAGACAAGTGCCCCAGCACATTCAGTCTTTCCTGATTGTTACAAACTCTCAGTTTTTGATCAGATCAGATTCCCTACTGTGTGGAAACAGGCCCTTCGGTCCAACCAGTCCACACTGATCCTCTGAAGAGTAACCCACCCAGATCGCTGCACTTAACACTATAGGCAATTCACCTAACCTGCACATCTTTGGATTGTGGCAGGAAACCAGAGGACCTAGAGGAAACCCACACAGACACAGGGAGAGTGTACACACAGACAGTTGCCCAAGGTGGGAATTGAACTTGGTGCTGTGGGGTAGCAGTGCTAACTACTGAGCCACCGTGCCGCCGAGAATCTTTTGGTAAGATTCTTGGACATCTTTTATCCACCTTCCTCAGTGCCTCTACAGCCTATCTTGTAATGTGGAAATCAGAAAGATTATTTAAAGTGTTATAGCTCTAATCATTAATAATATGCACTGTTTTTGGTGCCCAAGCAATATATTGTTTCAGGTTCATTTGGAATACGCAGTGAGCAAATATAGTGAGCTCTAGTAAACATTGCAAACTACAATACTGCTCCTCAACTATCTGCTATACCTCTCAGAAATGCTGCCAGTTTCAAATTGAAGCCAGACATAAAGAAACTTTTATGATACATCTGAAGTGGTTTTTAGTTCAGAATTTTTAATACTTTTTGTTTTGTTTCTTTTCCTCCATTGACAAATAGAGCTGATACTGGAAAAGAAATAGACTTCCATTTATTAACACCTCTGATCTAACTGACAGCATGTTGTCTCAAGTTAGTGTCACTACGATTTCAATTATTAATTTCCAATTTTCGGATAGGACTTTCAATGCTTACAAATCAGCAGTTGCCTGAATAAATGTAAGCTTTATAAAGCAAACTAACATAAAGATATTTCACTGCTGAAAGTCTGTAATTTTCTATTCCAATGAGGGCAGTTTCATTTATTTATGCGTTGTGCAGAAGTTGAATTCACATAGCAAAGCAGTAAACTATCAGACATCTTCCACTTGTGAGAAAATGCTACATTGGCATCTTATAGCCAGCAGAGCCGATTTCATATGCCTCCTTTTGCTGGAATGGCTGCATTTGTGGCAAACACATTGTGGAAAAATCACAGCCACTTAACATGAGTGATCATAATTTCGTAAGTTTCAAGATAGTTATGGAAAGGATAGGACTGGTCCTAAATTAAGGGAAGGCTAATTTACAACAGCATTACACAATTGGATTGGGAGAAATTGGATTGGGAGTCTTTTAAAAGCCAGTTGACCATTGTTCAGGATCAGCATGTTTCTGTCAGGATGAAAGGTAAGAACAGCAAGATTCGAGAACTTTGGATGATGAGAGATGTAAATTTAGTTAAAAAAAAAAGGAAGTATATGCAAGGTTTCAGAAATAGAAATCAATTAAGGTCCCTGAGCAAAATAAAGGAAGCAGAAAGAATTAGGAGGGCTAGAAGTGGTCATGACATTTCCTTGGCAAATAGGATTAAGGGGAATCACATGCATTTTATACATATTAGAAGGAAGAGGGTAACTAGGGAAAAGGTAGGTTCACTCAAGGACAAAAGTGGGAATTTATGTATGAAGTCGTGGGAAGTGGGTGAGTTCCTTAATGAGTACTTCACATCAGTATTCACCAAGGAAAAAGACCTGGATGGAAGTAAGATTAGGGAGGGCTCTGTTGACACTCTAAGGCATAACAATATTAAGAAGGAGGTAAGGTTGGGTGTCTTGAAAAAAACATTTAGGTAGATAAGTCTCCAGGGTCTGATTGAATCTATCCCAGGATACAGAGGGAGGCGATTGCTA